>NC_063356.1:20425499-20471880 GCF_021869965.1 Rhincodon typus
TACCACTATGGAGAAATGGGTTTGAATCAGGATGATGGAATTTGAATTCTATCAATAAGTTTGTGGAATTAAAAGCTCGTGGTCTCATGATGATTATAAAACCATTGTTAGTTGTCATTAAAACCCATCTGGTTCATTGATGTCCTATAGGGGAATAGATTCGCTAACCCTCACCTTGTCTGGTCAATGTGTGACTCCAGACACACAACAGTGTGGTTGCCTTCGCTCTCTTCATTGATACACATTGTAAAAAAGTTGAGGTCCTGGTATAGAGCCCTGTGGAATTCCACTGATCATGTCCTGCCAATCAGGCAGACACCATTTAGGTATGCTGTGCTGTCTGCAGCCAGCCAATGTTCTATCCATGTCTGTTTGCAAGCCCCACACCATGGATTTGTACTTTGTATAATAACCTTTGAAATACCTTGTCAAATACTGCTTCCCCTAATGTACAGCTTATGTTCCCCTTTCAAAGAACTAGAATAAATTGGCTAAATGCAATGTAGTTTCCTAGAACCAGCACCAGCATATCTAAAAATGAGTTCTCAGCCTGATGAAGCTACAACATAATTACTGACATGCTAAGCAACATGCAGTAGCCAGAGTTTAGTGATACCACAACCAACAGATCAGATTTAAGCTCTACAGTCCTGCCACATCCAGTCACGAATGATGGTAAACAATTAAGCAACTGACCACAGGGCTAGACTCCAAAAATAACCCCATCCTCAGTGATGGGAGAGCCAAGCATACCAATGCAAAAGGGTGAAGTATTTGCAAGCCTCTTCAGCCAAAGTGCAAAGTGGATGATCAATCTCATCCTTCTTCTGAGGTTCCCAGCAGCAGAGATGACAGTTTTCAGACAATTCGTTTCATTCAACATGACACCAAAAAAATGGCTGAAGGCACTTGATACCACAAAGGTAGGCCTTGATAACATGCTGGCAAAAGTACTGAAAACTTGTGCACTCCAGAACTTGATGCACCCCTAGCCAAGCAGTTCCAATACGGGTACAACACTAGCATCTACCAGACAACATGGAAAATTGTTTAGATTGTCCTGCCCTTAAAAATAAGCAAGAGAAATCCAACTCTGCCAGTTACTGCCCCATTAGCATACTCTCGGTCTTCAGTAAAGTGATGGAAGATGTCACCAACAATGGTCTCAAGCTGCACTTGCTTAAAAAGAACCTGCTTACTGATGCTCAGTTTGAATTCCACCAGGCCCACTGAGCTCCTGACCAAACTTGCCAGGTTTGGGATGTGCAAGGCCAAGAACAAATGACAGAAAGGGAGATAAGAGAAATGATAGGCAGCAGAATCAAAGGCCAGAATGAAAAAAGACCACAGTGGGAAAAAAGAAGTGGATTTTTTTGTTCTCTCATGAGATGTGGGCATCGCTGACTAGACAGCATTTATTGCCCATTCCTAGTTGCCCTTGAATTGAGTGGCTTGCTAGGCCATTTCAGAGAGTCAACATCATTGTTGTCGGTCTGGAATCATTGGACCAGGTGAGGATGGCAGATTTCCTTCCCTGAAGGACATTAGTGAGCCAGATGGGTTTTTCTGACAATTGGCAATGGTTTCATGGTCATCAGTAGATTCTTAATGCCAGATTTTTTTTTATTGAATTCAAATTCCACCATCTGCCATGGCAGGAGTTGAACCTGGGTCATAGGCTATTAGCTGGGTTTCTGAATTAATATTCTAGCCATAACATCACCAGGCCATTGCCACTCCCCTTAATGGGACAAGAAATGTTAAAAAGACAAGCTTTAAGACTTTGTTACTCAATGCAGGGAGCATTTGAAATAAAGTGGATGAACTAATTACTCTCTATCACACTTTTAAAAGCCTCCCTATAATTCCATTTTCGCTCTCCCTCCCTTTTTAAACAGTGGGGTTACATGAGCTATCCTCCAATCTGTTGGAACTGTTCCAGAGTCTAAAGAATACTGGAAGGTGACCATGAATGGATCCACTATTTCCGGGGCTACTTCCTTAAGTATTCTGAGATGTAGATTATCAGCTCCTGGGGATTTATCAGTGTTCAATTCCATCAATTTCTCCAACAATATTTCTCTACTAATACAGATATTCTTCAATTCCTTCTCTCCATAAACGTTGTATTCCTCATCATTTTTGGTACATTATTAGTCCTCTTTTGTGTCAGCCATTTCTTTGCTGCCCTTTATAAATTCCTCTGTTTCTGACTGTAAGGGACCTACATTAGTTTTTCATCAATCTTTTCCTCTTTACATAACTATAGAAATGTCTTGCAGTCAGTTTTTATGTTTACCACAAGCTTACTCATACTCTCTTTTCCCCTTTTTAATCAATCCCTTGGGCCTTCTTTGCTGACTTCTAAACTGTTCCCAATCCTCAGGTCTAGTGTTCCTTTCTTGCCAACTTGTATGTCTCATTTTTGCATCTAATACTATCTATAAAAGTTCCTCATAAACCACTGTTCTCTTTACACTCTTGCACCAGACAGGAATAAACAATTTTTGTAGTTCACCCTTCACTCTTTCTTTGTCTTTGCCTATCCACTGTCACTCCTTTCAGTAATATTTCCCAATCCATCGTAGACGACTCATGCCTCATTCCATCGGAGCTTCCCTCATTAAGATTCAAGACACTGGTCTCAGAATCAACGATCTCACTCTCCACCTTGATGAAGAATTCTATCTTATTATGGTCGTTCATCTCCAAGGGGTCTTTCACAACTACATTGCCAATTATTCCTTTCTTATTATAGAATACCCAGTCTAAGATGGCCTGTTCTCGAGTTGGTTCCTCAATGTATTGGTCTAGAAAACCTTCCAATGTTAGGAGTTTAGGAATTCTTTCTCTACAATATTGTGACTAGTTTGATTTGCTCAGCCTATATGCAAGTTAAAATCTACCATAATTACAGATGTTCCTTTATTCCATGCATCTCTCTGATTTCCTGTTTAATGCCATTCCCAACATCACCATAACAGGTTGGTGGTCTCTATGGCACCCTCCTAAATTTTTTTTTGCCCCTTGGTATTTCTGAGTTCTATCCACACAGATTCTATATTGACTGAGATATTGTGATATTCCTCAATATTGTGTTTATATCTTGTTTAACTAGTAATGCAACATTGCAGCTTCTTCCTTTTTGTCTGTCATCCCTAAATACTGAATACCCATGGATTTCCAGTTCCCATCCCTGGTCACCCTCCAGCCACGTCCCCGTAATCCCAACTATATCATACCCGTACATATCTACTTGTCTCTGTTAGAGTGAAGGGAAAAGCTGGCAAGTTTAGGGATCCCTGGCCGACAAGGGATATTGAGGCTCTGGTCAGGAAAAAGAAGGCATACATTGGGTTTAAGCTATCAGGTTCAAGTGAATCCCTGGATGGCTACACAAAGTGTAGGAGCATACTTAAGAGGGAAATCAGAAGATCAAAAAGAGGGTATGAGATAGATCAGGTAGATAAGGTTAAGATAATCCCAAGAGGTTCTATAGCTATATTAAGAGTAAAAAGGTGGCTAGGGAGAAAATAAGTCCCCTTAAAGATCAGCATGGCCATCTATGTGTGGAGCCACAGGAGATGGGGGAGATTTTTAGTGAATATTTCTCCTCATTGTTTACTGAAGAGAGAATCATGCATGCTAAGGGTAATAAGGAAACACGTGGAGATGTTTTGGACCATATACATATTACCAAAGAGGGCGTATTTGCAGCCTTAAAACACATTAAGGTGGATAAATCTCCTAGGCCCAATCATCATAGATTGTGGGAAGCTAGGGAAGAAATTGCACAGGCCCTTGCAGAGATTTTTGCTTCATCTGAAGCCACTGGTAAAGTTCCAGAAGACTGGAGGGTGACTAATGTTGTTCCATTGTTTAAGAAAGGTCGCAAAGACAAGCCAGGGAACTACAAGGCAATGAGCATGATGTCAGTGGTAGGCAAGTAATTGGAGAGGATACTGAGGGACATTGGCGACACCACACCTGAAATACTGTCTGCAGTTTTGGTCTCCTTATCTGAGGATGCTCTTGCTGTAGAAGGAGTGCAGTGAAGGTTTACCAAATTGATTCCTGGGATGGTAGAACAACATATGAGGAGAGTTTGAGTCAGTTAGAATTTTACGCACTAGAATTTAGAAGTATGATGGAAAATCTCATAGATACCTATAAAATTCCACAGAGCTACACAGGTCAGATGCAGGAAGGATGTTCTCAATGGTGGAGGAGTCCAGAAGTCGGGCTCACAGGTTAAGGAAAGGGTAAACCTTTTAGGGCTGGGATGAGGAGAAATTTCTTCACCAAGAGTGGTGAGCCTGTGGAATTCACTACCAACTTAATGCCCTGTATAATTGCAGTAAGATATCCTTGTTCATGAGTTGAATCCTCTCACTATGAAGGCCAGCATACAGTTTATTACCCACTGCACCTGCATGCTCACTTTCAGCGACTGGTGCACGAGGACACCCAGGTTCATTGAGCATTCCCCTCCCTCAATTTACAGCCATTCAAATAATAATCTGCTTTCCCACTTTTGCTACCAAAGTGGATGACCTAACATTTGTTCACATTATACTGCATCTGCCTTGTGGATAAAGGGATCAAGGGATATGGGGGAGGGTGGGATTAGGGTACTGGGCTTAATGAACAGCCATTGGCCATAATGAACAGTGGAACAGGCTCAAGGGGTTGAATGGCCTGCTCCTGCTTCTATCTTCTATATTTATGACTTTGTTACAGCCTTGCTCCAAATCTGGACAAAACAGCTGAACTCGAGCTGATCTGAGTGTGCCTACCCTTGACACTAAGGCTGCATTTGACCATGTGTGGCATCAAGGAGCCGTAGCAAAACTGGAGTCAATGGGAATGGGGTGTGGGGACAGAAAGAGGAAATGTTCTCTGGTTGGAGTCATACTGAGCTCAAAGCAAGATGGTTGTGCATCTTGGAAGCCAGTGAACTCAGCCATAGGACAACACTGCAGGAGTTCATTGGGGTTGTGACCTAGGGCTAACAACTTGAAGGGAAGTAGTGGCATAATGGTCGTGATAATGTCACTGGACCAGTAATCCAGAACCTCAGACTAATGTCCTGGAGTGGCAGTTGTAGTGGTCATGACCTGAAACTGTGTCACCACTCAGCAACCGATGATGATAATGTCTGCCTCCTCGTGGGTTACCACAGAATGACTTTGGCTGCAGAACTGGTGAGGAAGTTCTGCGTTAAAAACCTACGGAGGGAAAGAACTGAATTTCATTTGCAGTTTTTTGTTGAAACTTTAAAGAAGTTATCACAATTTGGGAAAAATATTATCTGTTTGGTTCAATGAAGCCGTCATTTTATCACGACAGAATAACATTCCATTTACTGAATACATTTAATGAAACAAAATTACAACCTCACATGACATGAAATGCTTCCACCCGATTTAGAATTGATATGTTATTTGTACTTATAAATTTCAACACTCCAATAATAAATTTTTATGTCTCTTTCAATCCTGTTGCAATGCAAAATGTACCTAAATTTGTAACGTCTATTATTGGACTTTGAACCAGGTCCTTAAATTACAACTGCCTGCTATTTTCTTCAGGTTGATGTGAAAAATTCAACTTTAAAATGTTCATATTGTTGGAGTTGATGCCACCTACTGGTATCACCTCAATTTACAAATAGTTGCAATCAGAATAACTCTAGTCGGCTGAGAACTCATCAAAATTAGAGGCATAGACTCTCATTTCAGATTTATGGCCCTCATTTAAAATTTCTGGGTTGTCTGTAAATATTATTAGTACATCTCAGTTATTCAAATATTCATTTATTCTTCTTCCTTCATCACCCATCTCCCCCATTATAGAATCCCTACAGTGTGGAAGCAGGCCATTTGGCCCATCGAGTCCACACCAACCCTCCAAAGAGTATCCCACCCAATTTCATCCCCCTACCATATCCCTGTAATCCTGCATTTCCCATGGCTAACCCACACATCCTGATCTCAATGGGCGAATTTAGCACGGCCAATCTACCTAATATGCACATCTTTGGACTGTGGGAGGAAACCAGGGCACCCAGAGGCAACCCATACAAACACCGGGAAAATGCACAGACGGTCGCCCGAGTTGGCACCAGGTCCCTGGTGCTGAGAGGCAGCAGTGCTAACTACTGAGCTACTGTGCCACCCTATTATGTCAAAGGCGCTGGATTCTCAGCTGTAGGACACTCCTGCTTGCAGATAATTAAGGAAAATCATTCACGTTCCAACCTCCTAATCTGCTCACCCCCAGGGATATTTTGCAATCTGTGAGATGTTTCCATATTTTTCTCATTGCTGTTTGGACACATTGCTAATGCAGAATGGCTTCTGCTTTTCGCTGAATTATGACAATAGCTGAACCGACAAAAACAAAACCATTGTGAGACATTTTCAAACTTTTATGTAAAGTTTGCAAAAGAGAAAACTCCTTTTATATGGCATTGTTGCCATCTTCAGGGTGTCCTGAAGTGCTTTCCAGGCAAGTAGCGCTCAGACTAATGTCCTGGGGACAAGTGTTTGGATCCAACCATGGCAAATGGCCAAATTTGAACTCAATAAAAATCTGGAATGAGAAGGTGCCCAGATGGCAACAATAAACTCTTATCTCACTCAGTAACATTTACAAGAGAGAAAAATCAGTCATCTTTATCTGGTTTGCCTTATATGTGACTCCCAACCCATGGCATCATGCCTGACGCTTACCTCTCTGACCTCTGGGTCATTAAGAATGGGCAATAAATGCTGGTCTAGCCAGCTACACCAAAATTCCATGAACAAATGCATTGAAGCATTTCTTTTACAAAATGTTTAGTCACTTTTGTAATGTATGGAACACAGCAACCAATTTATGCACAGCATGGTATCACAAACAGCAATGTGATTATAGCCAGAAAAGCTGTTTTAGAAATGGTTGAGGGATTATAAATGTAGACTAGGGACAACTTCAAAACAATGTAATGAGATCTTTTATGTCCACCTGAGAGGGCTGGCAGGCTTGGCATTAATGTTTTATCTGAAATGCGGCACCTCCCATAGTACTCCACTCCCTCAGGTCTGAATCAAAGGCTCAGCTGAGGTGTTGTGCTCAGATTCTCACAGTTGCATCTTGCTGTTACTGAAATTTGAAGGTACCATGGTTCTGGCAAAACTGTACAAGTTTTGTTTGCTACTAGATGGCACACAATGAATGCACTTGTATAAAGCATCAGTAGCGTGCCTCTGTAGAAAGAACGGTTAAATAGGCTGTATGCCACCATTCAGGTAAAATAGGGTCACCTTTAGTCACTGCCTATTCACTGGCTGTGAATAAAAAGAGTTTATAATTTTAAACAAGCTTTTAATAGATTACTACAACATTACCCTGGATAACATATTGAGAGGATCCAGGTTCACTCGTATGGTTGACTTTATAATGGCAGGCCCTTATGGGAGTTAGTTCTGTAGGTAAAAACTGAAGATATTCACCCCTCCTGATATTAAACAGAGTCAACTGTTCAGGAGAATCAGGAGCTCCTGCTCAGTGTATATACCTTTAAGTGTGGTAATTTAGATTAAATAGAAGAGTGTTGATTACTAACTGCAGACTGTGGGGAATGGGAGACCAGGACATGAACTGTTCCACACAGCCAGTACAATGATCAGGATGACTAGGTCTGACAGCATGCAGACAGTGGAATAATTGGGAACATCTGACAAAATGAGATACTTTTACAATGAATACAATCTCGTAATCTTGGGTTTGTATGTATTCGACAACTGAGCATTCAGAGCCTGCTGAGATCGAGAATTTCACAGGTTAAAATGAGCTCTGGATATATTTGGTGTAACCATGGCAAAGGTTCTCAAATTCACAGATTAGCTCAATTAACCCGCAAGTGACGTGTTCCTACATTATTTTGATCTCAGTTGCAAACCCCAGTTTCAAAATTCTGTGGTAGCCCCAGTACGATCTATCTCAGAAACACACCCATGGAATTAACTCAGTGGCACGACATTATCCTTTGTAATATTAATGGGCTCTTCCAGTGATGCCCAGAGTCTTTACTACAATATCTTTTTTTGTCCTGCTCTTGCTCCTGCTCGCAAATCCTCCAAGTTTAACCAATAGGCAAATGGTGAATGGCAGATCTAAGATACAGATTGGATTTCACAGAGTACATGGATCTTCCAGAACTGGGTGTCAAGCATCAATATTACAAAGCAAAGTGTCATTTAGTAAGTCTGCAGCACAAAGCACTCAGAAATTTTCTTTACGATACTGTAAAAGTATGTGGAATGTTGTGGCAACCTAGAATGTGAATCTCACCAGGAGGAAAAGAGCCAACTGACACAGCAGAATATAGGTCAAAGATCATCACTGAACTATGGCTGATAGTTTTAGTAGCATCTCTTGATTATGTTTTGGAAGTCACTGGCTTCCAGCTACAGGAGCGGCAAACAAATACCTTATGTTCTTATAGTTCTACAAGCATTCAGGTAAACACAGGGTGGGCATGGTGGCTCGGTGGTTAGCACAGCTGCCTCACAGTGCCAGCAACCTCGGTTCGATTCAAAGATATGAAGGCTAGGTGGATTAACTATGGTAAATATGGGGTTATGGGGATCGGGTGGGATGCTCTTCAGAGGGTCAGTACAGACCCGATAGGCCAAATGGATTCTGTGTATCAGGGTCAGTGGTGCAATGGTAGCATCACAGCCTCTGGGCCAGAAGATCTGGACTCAAGTCCCACTTGCCCCAGGGACGTGTCATAATACGTGTGAACAGTTTGATTAAATGACGACGAGTTAGGAGCAGTGGTTAGCCATTCAGCCCCTCACATCTGCTCCATTGTTCAATAAGATCAAGGCTGATCTGACAGTGACCACAACTCTACATAGCCCCCTCTTTGGGGAGAAGTTTCACACACTCATGACCCTCCAAGAGAAAAACATTCCTGTTCATCTCCATTTTAAATGGGCAACCTCTTATTTCTAACCTATGTCTCGTAGCTCTAGTCCCTCCCACAAGAGGAAACCACCTTGCAGCATCCACCCTTTCAGGTCCCCTCAGGGTTTCTTATGTTTTTAGTAATATTGCATTCCATTCTTCTAAACTCCAACAGAACAGCCCCATCTTGTCCAACCTTTCTTCATAAGATAATCCCTCCATCCCAGGAATCCTGGTTCTGAAGGACTTCAAGTTATGCTGGGAATACACTGCCTACTTGCATGTGTCCACCAAGGATATATAGCGCATTGATATTGGAGATAAGAAAGGGAGTAAAAAATGATAAACAGGTGTTCCTTTCAATGTTATAGTTAAGGTACCAGAATATTAGATGCAAAGGGATTGATGTTTGCTGGATGAAACCACCACCAACTTTTACTATTCTGATAATTTTATTCACTTCTAGAATTGTCCCCTGGCTAGAAGGATAGGGTTAAGATGATGTCTCAGATAACCCTTGTTCACCTCTAACATTTCTGATCCTTACCCATCAATTGACTGCGGGTTCCTGCACCCAGACTCAGCGAGAGTCCATCCCGGCGTCACCATCAGCGAACAGCAGCTTCGCCAGAATGCTGGAGTAAAAGGGTCCAAACACCATCCTGTTGTGGTGCAGAATATGACTGAAGGTGCCACCAATCTCCTTTAGCTCTGCCTGAATTGGAGCAAGGCCACCAGGAAGAGCATGAAGGCCATTCTGTGGGCTTGAGGAGTTGAGAAAACCCTTCAGGTATGAATAAATCCGCTCACCTACAAAAAGAGATACTGCCTTATGAAAATGGTTAAATGATATTGCAGAGTAGGTCCTAGCAAGGTTTGGTCTATGAATGTTGTGAGGTATGAAATTTTCTCATAATATATGGATCAGGTTTCGGCATAAATATAGTGATTGCAAAATATATTTCTCTTCAAGCAGAAATTCGGTTCTTCTTCAGAGATAGAGATCTTGGGTATTGTGGAGATTCACAAGTTTCAGTTGTACTGTCTGAATGTTTGGAATGTGTTTGTTCGAATTGTTTAGATGTTTAGGCCATGTTTGATTGGATAGTCCTGATGTTTGCATTACCTGGCCAAAGGAACATCTGTAGATATCTTCCCTTTGTGTGTAGATAAAGGGAATGAAACTTATTGGTAGACATTCCCTACTGGATAATTTATGGTGTGAATACTGTCAATATATCTAACAAACCCTTGATTCGGATGGTAGCACCTTATTTTGAGCTGTTGTGCCTTCTATATTTTGATCTCTAGGTACTGACCCACTGGGGCTCAGCTCTGCAGATGACAATTTCTTTAACATTTTATCACTGTGGCCACATTTGATGACACAGCAGAGACAGTCACTGGTGGGAGGCTGGAATGGGGTAGCCCTGACTAATGTTCCCTCCTCCAGGCTCTATTGCTAATTCTAATGCAGCTCTGCCTGAGGTGGGCTCATTCAGCACAGAATTCATCCTGGGATCATGCGGGTCAGAGTGCCTCAGTTCCACAACGGGCATTGCATTCACCAGCCGATGCATTCCAGATACTATTAATGCTGAATGTAAACGGAATTAGTGGTACGTTTTGTGTCAATTCACATCTGGCCTTCAATACGAAGGAATTTAAGTACAGGACTAAAGATGAGTTGCTGCAATTGCACAGAGCTGGAATGAGACTACGTCCAGAATATTGTGTGTGGTTTTGATCTTCTTATCTAAGGAAGGATTTACTTGCCGTAGAGGGAGCGCAGCAGATGTTCACCAGATTAATCCCTTGGGTGGTGGGCTTTTCTTATTAGAAGAGATTGAGGAGTCTAGGCCTGTATTCTCCAGAGTTATGTAGAATAAGAGGTGATCCCTCTGAAACTTACAACTACTTATAAGGGTCGACAGGATAGATGTAGGAAGGATGTTTCCTGTGTTCGCAATGTTGAGACCAGAGGCATACAGTCTTAGAATAAGGGATAGGCCAATTAAATCTGAGAAGAGGGGGAATTTCTTCACTCAGTGAATGGTGAATCTTTGGAATTCTGTGGAAACTCTGCAACCACTGAACTTGCTCAAGTCAGAAGTTGATAGCTTTCTGGATACTCATGGTATCAAAGGATCAAGGATAGTGGGAAACTGGCATAGAGGCAAATGATCAGCCATGATCTGCATGGATGGCAGAGCAGGCCTGAGAGGGTTAATAGCCTACTCCTGGTATTCCTGATTTCTATCTGCTCTGAGTAAAGAACAGCAACAAATTTAATATGCAGTGATGACAAGACACTCAATCTCATTAAGGATTGGGCCTCCATTCCACAAGTCACTGTCCAGGAGGACTCAGCTTATTTTGAAGATTATGCAATAAACTCACCAATCAGGTTCCGAATGACATTGTCTCTCTGTGAAATGCTGCAGATTTGTCCTTTTAAGATGACTCCCTGCTCATTTGTCAGAGGAGAGTACCCATAAACAGGAAGTGACTTGACGAGCTCTCTGTGTATCTGGTCGCTGACTGCAAGTAGACCATCTTCTAACCTGAATATTGTGGAGATTGATAGGAGGAGCAAAACAAGAATCCTTTAGATAATACTTTCTGCCAATGACGATGGAGAGGGATCCTCTGGTTACAGATACCACCTTTCCAGGATTTAGGATCAAAGCCTCGGCTATGCAAGTCTCTAAAGCACAAAGCATCAGCTTGGTTTGTAATATGGAGGATAGAAGAGGAAAGCCTCCTATCCCTTTCGTCTATCCTTCTGATGGTCATCCAAACACACTTAATGCTGAACGTAAATGGAATTAGTGAAACATTTTGTGCCAATTTACATCTGGCTTTCAATGCAAAGGAATTTATGTATACGACTAAAGATGAGTTGCTGCAATTGTACAGAGCTGGAATGAGACTACCCCTGGAATATTGTGTGCAGTTTTTATCTCCTTATCTAAGGAAGGATTTACTTGCCATAGAGGGAGCGCAGCACAAGTTCACCAGATTAATCCCTTGGATGGTGGGATTTTCTTCTTAAGAAAAATTGAGGAGTCTAGGCCTGTATTCTCCAGAGTTATGTAGAATGAGAATGAGTATACAAACTGTAAAGTTACACTTAATGGAACAGAAAAAAATGGAATAGGGGCTTGGTAAGAGGAATGTAAAATAGGGGAGAAGAGGAAAACAAACCAAAATAACTTAAACATTTTCCAATATTTAAATGTAAATCCTTCCAAGAGTCTCAGAACAAAGGCATCTTTTTGTCCATGCATGTTTGAGAGGAGCAAAAATCTGATGATGAGCCAGTCCAAGTAGTCTGCTTGAAGGACTCCTCAGAGATTTAGCAAAAGGTTTAACTAGTAATAAGATGGGAATAAGATAGGAAAGATTCCTGAGAAAATGAAAGTTTCATACAATGAAGTACCCCATTAAAATGAAACTGATTCCCATTTTGAAACTATGGTGCACACAACGGTAAAGGAATTGATTTCCACCAGGATATGAAATAGGATTGTTTCATTGTGCCTATTTCCCAGGCAGCAGTGGCCATTTTAGGCCCTTGGTGATCAACAAGGTTATTGACCTAAAACATTGGACAGTACATAACCATGGCAACAGACTGGGAGGCAAAATGGCAGTCCTCTGGCCACCATGGCACTCAATCAGCAGTAGGAATCTCTGCAGAACAGTCAATGGAGACACCTACAGGTCACCTTCTGTCACTAGCAGTGTTCCATAGTCACGGGAAGGTCCTGCCGTCATGTGGAGAGACCATTAGGTAAATCCTAGTGACCTCCCAGGAGATCCCTTCTTTATGGCCATTCCATGTGCTCCCCTCCCCTCCCCCCACCAGCAAGAATAGCTAACCCTGTGGCCACAGCTTGATCTCCTGCACCTTGATCCTCCCTGCCATGACCTCAATGTGCTGAATAAAACTGATTTTGTCTTGAAGGGGCTTCATCTTGCAGTCTCATTGGTTGCTACCTCTCATGGTGGCGCTGCTGAGGTTTCTGGCCCCTCTTATTGGACCAACAGCTCTGGGAGACCCTAAGTGTGTGGCAATCCCAGTAGTGGTCTCTTAACTGTTTGTCATCAGTGAAATACCATGTTAGGTTCCACATTTTGCCAGTGCCAGGTCAGCACCTGCTTTCAACCCTGGCACCCGGACCTCTTCCCTGCTCTTGAAACATTGAGCCTTTAACTCGGTTTCTTTCCAGAGGGGTGTTCCGTGGCCTGCTGAGTATTTCCAGCATTTTCTGCATGGTATGTTCCACTTGGTTTACACTCATCTGGATGATTGGTTTATCAGTTGGAAGTCCCAACCAGGAGAAACACCCAGCAATCTCAGAAGCAGATAAACAGCATCACAATTCTTTTAATGGCTGTTGCTACTTCCAAACCATCTGATCGCAGACTGTGGGTAAGCAGTAAGAAACCAAGACGTGCCACATAAATTATGGGTCAGAAAGCACTGGGGTAAAGTTGAGTTCCCTATTATTTCTTGATTCAGCTGAAACTTCTGTATTCTGCCCTTATACGTAGACTATGACAGGTTTAGATAAGTAGACAAAGAAAATCTGTTTTCTTTAACTGATGGCGTAAGTACTAGCAGACACGTATTTAGGGTTTTGGGAAAAAGATGCAAGAGAGATGTGAGGAGTATCTTTTTTAAGCTGAGAATGAAAATAACCAGAAACACTCTGCCCACAATGGTGGTGAAAATGGGCATGATGAATATTTTCTAAAGGGAATTGGATATACACTTCAGGGAAATATAGGGAACAGGATTGGAGAAGAGGGTTGGGAATGATTGGAATGATTGGATTGATCTACAGAGAGCCAGTATGAGATCAGTGGGCTGAGTGGTCTCCTTTTGTGCTTTAATGACTTCAAAAATAAATATAAGCCTCCAGTTGATCAAGGTTATTTGACAAGCATTTCAACCCTGACTATTTTCCTTTTTGTACGCAAAACATATCTACGTTTCCGTATAATGTTGTACTTTGGGCTATTTTAAGCAATTCCCATGACCACCACTTTTGGTAAATAACTTAAGTTCAATTCAATAAAATGGCTGATTCTCACCTTGCTATAGCTGACCTTCAGTTAAACCGTTTAGCTTTGCTAACCAAAATGTCTACAATGATCTTGAAAGGCAAACAAACCTAGAATGATGTTCTTGGTTTAAATGCTTCAGGACTTCTAATGTTTTTTAAAATTTTTTTCAAGGGATTTGGGCATCACTGGCTGGCCAGCATTTATTGCCCATCCCTTGTTGCCCTTGAGAAGGTGGTTGTGAACTGCTGTCTTGAATTACAGCAGTTCATTTGGTGTAGGTAGACCCACAATGCCAATATGGAGGGGGGTTTCAAGATTTTGATGCCGTGACACTGCAGGAACAGCAATATATTTCCAAATCTGGTTGGTAAGTGGCTTGGAGGGGAACTTGCAGGTTCTGGTGCTCCCAGGTATCTGCTACCTTTGTTCTTCTGCATGGCAGTGCTTATGAGTTTGGAAGATGTGGATGTGGTGCCAATAAAGCGGGCTGCTTTGTCCTGGACAAGCTTCTTCAGTGTTGTTGGAGCTGCCCTCATCCGGGCAATTGGAGAAGCTCTCCATCACACTCCCAACTTGTGCCTGGTAGATGATGGACAGGCTCTGGGGGGTCAGGAGGTTAGTTACTTCCTGCAGGATTTCTAGCCCCTGATCTGCTCTTGTAGCTACCACATTTGTTTATGTGGCTAGTCCTGTTCAGTTTCTGGTTAATGGCTCTCCCAATTTTGGCACTAATGAGGAGAACTTTACAGGGATGTCAAGGCTGTGTGTGCCATTGCTGTTTCCTGTCAATAACAGGCAGTCTGTTTAACATCCTTTTTTCTTGACTAGGTTATTCAGAGGACAGTTAAGAATCACCACACTGCTATGGGTCTGGAGTTACATGAAGGATTGAATCCATCTATTGTGGTGAAATTCGAACCTGTGTCGCCAGAATATTACCTGGGTCTCCTGATTACTAGTCTAGTGATAATACCACTAGATCATCACCTCACTGATTGCATGTCAGTATATAAAAGTAGGCCCATTGTGTTAGTACAGGATATCGAGGTCAATGATAAAGAAAGTCAGAATTAACACAGGCCCATGATTTGAGAAAGTAAGGGAGCACAAGAGCTCTCATTTATAGAAGGAAAGACCAAACAGCTTAAGCTTGGAAAGATTTCTTTATGAAGTTCATGAGTGAAAGCTGGATGGAGAGTGTGTTCGATACCTGATCTAGACATTTAAAAAAAGGAGTTCAATGCTGAAAAGGAATGGCTATACAGCTGGTTTTTGGGATGTTGGAATCAAATGTGAAAAACAGCCTTCTACTTCCACATCTACCATTTGATCATAACAAAAGAGGGTTAGACTGAAACAGGAGATACTGTACGTTGTGTCAGCAGTTTCCAAAATTATTGTGAAATTGTGGACTGCACAAACGTCTGTCTATACTCTCATAGCTGGAAATTGTTTTGCACTGTGCAACATTTTCACCTGTGTAAACTCAATGAATAGAGTTGTAATTACAGCAGGTGCTCCTAAACATGCTTCAGAATACTCTGTCTCCTCTGTCACCTCCTGGAGACACAGGTGCTCAGGTTAACTTACTTGCAGTTCAGCCCATCCATCAGGGCACAAGTGACCTGCTTTAGTTTATCTACAAACCCAGGCAAACCACAAATGGCTGCTCCCACCATATTACTGGTTACCAATAGGATGGAGGCCACCAGAATCAGCTGATCAACTCTCTGCTGTAGCTCCTGGAGACGTGATCTGTCCATCAACAGAGTCTGTATGAGGGGGAAAAGCACACATGTCGGTTCACTGTGTTTATCAACAGGAAAATTACAACATCCAGTAATTCACTGGTCAAGAGAATCATTGAAGCAAGTTTAGCTCTTTTCAAGTGTTGAGTTGGTTAAGACTGTTTTGATTCCATCTCTACGGTTATTACCTAGGACCAACCAGCAGCACCATTGCATGGGTTAGAATTGGCCCATGCAGACTTTAGACAATGGGAACATGAGGTGGGAGGGAAACCATCCCATGTTTCAATACCTGATTGTAACTGAGTGATCTTTGCTGGACAACATGCAGTGCGTACATGTCAGGACTTGTATTTGCCATGATTTGCTACTAGTTTACCATCAGCAAAAGCACAGACTCTCACTGAAGGGTCACTGTAACTAAAGATCCACCACCACCCAGGAACCATGTCCCTGCACTTTCAGGACAAGAATGGAGGCAGGAGCTTCACAAACCAGTGTCCTGACAGAGCCTGAGCTGCTAAAAGTATTCACCTCTCCTAAAGTAATTGTGAAGTTTTACAATTTTTGGGGAAGAAACAACATATTCTGGCTTCTCCAAACCCTCGGCAGTGATTGGTTATGCTGAGTTTTATTTTCACAGTTCAAAGATTTCCTGAGAGCGTGTTGACGTTAAAGTTCCCAAATTGTGGCAGACCTCAGCCTTGGAGACTGTTTCTGGGACCTTTTCCTCTCTTTTCCACCTTAATCGTTTTCGGCTCGCCTTGCACCTTCCCTGTCGGTCTTGACTGGGAATTCTGGTTTGACATTTCTGTTCATGTCAGAGGGGAATGCAATCTGACAAACCGACGGGATTGGGAAAAGAAGGAACCAGCAATATGAATTTTCTTTGCTGGGAGCAAGCAGGTGTGAAGTTGGGTCCAAGAATGATCAACAGTTTTAGCTGCAGATGGTGCCATTATTTCACACTTAACGTGGAACTGGAAGCGACCCAGTCAAAATAAACCTGAATTTTAATGACTATTTTAAATTTAAACTGTTGAAGGAATGATCTGCATGATATTTGGATCTTTCAGCTGCTCCTGAGATTCAGGCTTATTTCTAGATTTACTTCTAGATTTCTCACAGTTATTACATTTCAGTATTAGAGGGATATGGGCCAGGAGCAGGCAGATGGGACTAGTCTAGTTTGGGATTATGTTTGGCATGGACTGGCTGGGCTAAAGGGTCTGCTCCATGCTGTATGACTATGAGAAGCGCAGTGTCTGCCCAGCATTCTGATAAGACATAAGAAAAGCCTTTCACAACTGCTGTACTTGGAATAAGTCTAGTTATCAATGCTGCCAACTGCAAAATCAAATTACTGAACAGAATTTATTTTTATTCTCTGAATGTGCTTGGTTATTTTACAACTGAAGGCCTTTTGGGAATTATTGTGCCAAAGGATGCTGGTCTCCAAAGCAGTCTTAACATGTTCTGAAACACTGTGAAGCAAAATGTCTTGAGTCCCTCTTCAACGTTGAACAGTAAACGTAAGCTGTTTAAATGCAATAGATGAGAATGGTCCCATGTTGTTCAGGACTAGACTGACTCTGACTCTACCAGGCCTCGTTCCCTCAGTCTCTCCCTGAAGTCACATCAAATACACCAACTGTCCGTCATGTACAAGGCCACAGCTGTATAATGGCAGAGTGTGAATGAAGGAAAGAGGGTCTTTCCATCCATGGAGAAGGACAGGGCACAATAATTATCATAGCCAACTATGTGACACATATGTTCCATTTGGACGGAGACGGCCCTTCAACTTATACACCTATGCCTTCTCATTGTATGTCTCTTTTCCATGTGATTGCACCGCTGAGCTCAATAAATGTGCTCACACATTACATTTGGTTGGTGACTAGAATCAAAGCAATTATGAATGAGAAGCACATGAGGATCTGTATGAGAGCGAATAAGGGGTTGAGAAAACAAAAAGGCAGAACTAATTAGCACTACCGTGAAGCTGTATCCAGCCAAATTGGCAGTAAAGGCCACAAGCTGGTTTTAAACTTAAAATAACACAATCCTCTATAACATGTCTGTCCATTGATATAATTCAATAGTATTTCAATTCCTATGCATTGTATGATTCAATATTCTCTGTTAATTAACAGTTTATTGTGACAAATTTAATCAATCCTGGCACCCTTAAAGCATCTTTGAGCAGGAAAGGAGTCCATGAAGGCAGCTTATTTGTCAAGATGGTTTGTGGTTATTTGCCTTCTATATACCTGAGCATCGCAACAACAATAGGTGATAGGCACAGCACTCTAAGCTGTTCAAATGGGTGCTATCTGCTCACTAGTGACTTGGCGCTTACCTCTGGATACATGTTGGTGTCCTGACTCCACTTCAACAAGTTCATGTAGCCTTGATTCAGCACCACTATGGGGCTTGCTGCTGCTGGACAGTTACCACGAGATGGTGAGACTGAATTGACAGTTTTCTCAATTGCTGCCTTTAACCAGGCAGTTGTGTGCTCCAAACCATCTGAAAAAAGTTGGGAGGAGGAAGAAGATAACAACGGCAGCTTGGTGTAAAAATTAATGTTGCACTGGCTCAGCTACTCGTTGCATTTACCAACTAGACCAAAAGGCAGTTCTGAAGAAGAGCCATGTTGGACTCAAAACATAACTCTGTTTTTCTCTCTGCAGATACTGCCGAGCCCGCTGAGTTTGTCTAACACTTTCTGTTTTTATCTTAGACCCAAAAGATCCTTGATTTGATTCCTGGCCTGTGAAGTGATCTGCAATGTAATGTCAGTGATGTCCTTCAGGGACTGGGTCAACGTGGAGAGAGAGAAATATAGAAGTGTGTAATGTGGATCTGGATATATTTTAATTTGTTAGGCGGTGCCTGGGGGGGGATGTTGAAATGAACTGAAAGATGGGAATCCTAAAATGATTTTAGCCCTAAAGGTCAAGAACAATTTAAGCCCATGTGAATCAAACATGATCAGTTTAAATCATGAAGCCTCAGCTTGCAGACAATTTTGTTAATTACTTCCCTTGACACCAATATTTGAATTATTCTAACATGCAAGGCTGTAGATGGAGGCACAGCCAATTTAAAAGCTGTAATTTCTCAGTCTCTTCAAAGTCCTCAACATAAAATTTATTTAATTCTCCATCATAACAGGGAGGAATCAGTCTCACTACAATATATGTAGCTATGTTGCAAGTACGTTCAGAAATGAACATTAAAAATGTTTTCCTCATTGCCTTGTCCCCTTGTGTGCACTTGTCCCTTCATTTTGAGAACAGTTCTCAGAGACTTCTTTGCATTAACTCTCAGTGGTTCCTGCAGCTTATCTTTTATACCGTGGCTTTAAGAAGTGTATTTTGTCCTGGTTTTCTTTATGAAGAAGGGTTGAGATCTGGGTGCCAATTGGTTTGCATCAAAGCCTATAAAGTAAACAGCTTATGAGGCCTTGGGGTGTTTTTTGTCTCTAAGGTTGGAAAAATAGAAGCAACCTGAATGGGTGGGGTCAAGTTACCACAGAACCAGGATTAGTTTTTCAGCAGCTGTTGCTGGGGTCTTGAAGCTGGGTTTGGAAGCTGACATACATCTCTCCCTGCTACACTCACTCTCAGAGTTTTTTCTTGATGTTTTTCCTGGACAATTGCCTGCAAGACAATCTGTTTCTCTGCCTTTGCCAAATGTGTGTTTATGGGATGTTACTACTTTGGAACAATTACTGTTTAGTAACTAAATTATCTATTAGTCTGTTAAATTTTCTAATAGTTAAATTACTTCAATTTGTACTTTATTCATTTCTATAGTTAACACACTTTCTTTTGTTGTATTTTATGTTTCAAATTCCTTTAAAATAAGAAAAAGTTAGGATGTGGACTATCTTCTGAATATTTTGAGGGGGTTTGCTCTGGTCCATAAGACTTCTCACGAGGTCAGTGCCATAACAGCCTGAGCACTGACCCTTCTGGTGTGTTACTTACTGGGCTGTTTGTCGAGGAATGCCTGGAACTTGTTGCGCTCGTACTGGATGGACTGTTGCTGTAGGTGAGGCTTCAAGGCCTTCATGGTGAAGTTCGCCATGTCGACCTTCATCAGGTCAAGCACACGGAAGATCTCCCTAACGGAAGGTAAAGCCAGACTGGATTACAGATTTGACTCCACTCACCACGGCACAGGCCATGGAACATAGAACAGTACAGCACAGTACAGGCCCTTCGGCCCACGATGTTGTGCTATGTTGCTGATATGCTTAGTATGTAACTACACCCAACTGAAGCAGGGTTACCGACTGCAGAGAAGGCAAAAAAAAACTTGAGATGATCGTGTAGGTGATCTCTTGAACATATTTAAAAATGAACACACAGATCAAACAGAAACAACCATGGATAGTTTATTATGAAGTTTTACTTTTAAAGTTTAACATATCTCAGCAGGATGAAATGACAAGGCTCTGGCCTAATCAATTGATTTAGATAGCTTATACTGATATTAACTCAAATCTAGAGGTAATAATCTCCCAGGTTACTTTAGAAAGTGAATGAGCATACAACGAATGGATAATAATTATCATTTACAGAGCTGGTTAAGTAGCGAATGTAACTGGAAACAGGACAATAATAAAAACAGCAACTAAAAAAGATCCAGATTGTGTTTGAAGGGGCAGCAAAAACAGAGCACCATTATTTACTGGCGGGAGTATTCTGATCAGGGAGAGGAGCGTTTTGATCAGAAATTCAGGTTTCTCTGCTGCTGTTAGTTTTTTGAGATTTTTAAAATTTTAACATTCTATCCAATCCAACCCAACTTGCATTTTGGGCTTAATGTGTCTGTTATTATTGCTGTGAGTGAGAGGTCAAGCTCATGAATCTCACTAAGGAAGTGGTAACTCACTGGTGGAAGAAGATGGTATTGATTCATTCAAATGTACATTAAATTTCTTTTAAGGTTATTATTTTGAGTATAGGCAATGAGCAACTTAATACAAAAGTAATTTGTGTAATTTATGGTAATTGTAGCATATTCTGGAGAAATAGTGACATTGGATCTGCAATTTCTGAAGCTTGTTAACACTTGAAAGATAAATTACTAACAATACGTCAATAACTCCATTGTTGTAGTACCACGCGATGGCCAGGATGATATCTGATAGACTGAATGGCCTGGTTTCTTTCGTAAAATCTTAGTAATAGATGGAGCTTGGGGTTTCTTTAATCTAGCAATTCTTACATTCCTAATGAAATTGACCTTTGGTGTGTGGGAAAGTCCTGGAATTGATTATTATGAACAAGTTGATTGAACATTTATAGAGATAAACAATCTAACAAAAGCAAGCAATGATTTACAAAGGGAAGTCAAACCTGACTAATTTAGCAGAATATATGATAAAGTAACTAAAGAAGAAGAAGAAAGGATAGATGACATGTAGTTTATTTAGTTGTTTGGTAATGGTTACAGGAGTATTGTTTGATCTGACACTTGTGGACAATAACAATAACTTGCATTTATATAGCATCTTTAATGTAGTAAAGCATCCAATGGCATTTCACAGGAGGGTTAACAAACCAAGCCCATTATTGAACCACAAGAGGAGGTATAGCGCAGGACCAAAGAGGTCCACTTTGAAGTGCAACTCCGAGAAGGCAAAAGGGCTTAGAAAGGAAATTCATTAAAAAAAGGAAATTTAGAGCTTACAGTATTGTGTACTCCTATCAGTCCAGAATCCAAACATACCTGAAGAGAGATACAGTTTCTGTGAGGCCTTTCAGCTTCTTAATCTCCGTATCCCTGACTGGGGCACATAGGTTTGCCATCATGCCTACGACGAAGCCAGCCAATCGCTGGATATCCAATGCATCGTGCTTAGCTTGTTGCTCGAGCAGCTCCATATCCAGCACTTCATTAATCTGGGTCCTCAAACGGGTGTGACCAGGAAGCAGGAGAGACAACAGTGACTAAAGAAAAGAAAACCAACAAAGAAGAAGGTTCTGTTCAGACCAGCAATTCTATTCCTCCTTAACGTCTTTTAACAAACTCAGAAGGTATAGAATTGTGGATCTAGCCATGTATGCTATGCACCTTGTAACTCAGCCTGACAAATAACTGTGTCGTGGTCTGGCCGTCTGACTAGATGGTTTACACATTTCAGGCTATACATGCTCCAACAATCAGGCATATTGTGTGCTTTAAAAGCAATGAAAATCAGTTTTATTGTACTGCTAAACCTGGGAACAGTGACAGCCCATAGTGCATCACAGTATCCCTGTCAGAAATAACAGGAGGGAAATGAGCAGAAAATGAAGTAGCCACTTGAGTCATGCACTCTTGGCTTGCAAGACTTTGTAGATCATAGCAGGGACAGAAAGCTGCAGAAGGTAAGGGTTACAGTAGGAGAGAATGATTGAGTTGGATATGGGACATTTATTGCTGTCCTGAAGAGGTGTTGAACAATCAGCCCTGAATCAAAGTCCTTCAATTTTGCCATGATTCTGTCTAACTACAGGCTGCCTTATTTCAGCTACAGGTGTTCAGATACATTGTATGGTTCAACATTACACCTTAAAGTATCGAAACGTCCCAGATGTGATAGGACTGCAACAAGACAGCCAGACAAACAGGGGCTCAACCTTTACCATAAGACTATAAGACATAAGAGTCAAAATAGACTATCCAGCCCATCAAGTCTACTCTGCCATTCAATTGGATAGTGGCTGGTCTGATCAACCTCACCTCCACTTTCCTGCCTTATCCACATAGCCCTGGATTCCCTTATTGATTATGTATATTTAATGCAGAGAGAGAATTTTAATGATTGATTCAGCATTAAAGAATTTCACAGATTCTGTACCCTATAATTAAAATAAGTTCCTCCTCATCTCTGTCCTAACTGGGTAACCCTTTACTCTGAGATTATGCCATCTGGACCTAGGTGCTCCCACAAAGGCAAACAACCTCTCCACATTTACCTTGATGAGTCCCCTAAGAATCTTATATGTTTCAATAAGGCCACCTCTAATTCTTATAAATTCCAATGGGTCCAGGCCCATCTACTCGACTTCTCACAAGACAGTCCCTCCATACTCAGGATCAACCTAGTGACCTTTCTCTGAGCTTCTTCCAATGCCAATATATCTTTCCTTAGATAAGGGAAGCACAACTGTTCACAATATTCTATTTATGGTCTTACTTTGCCTTGTACAGTTTTAGCAAGACTTCCCTATTTTTATACTGCATTCCCTTTGAAATAAAGGCCACCATTCCAGTTACTTTCCCTGCTGACTTTTATGCCATCTTTTTGTGATTTATGCATGACGACTCCAAAATCCCTCTGTGCTGGAGCTTTCTCCATTTAAAAAAAACATTCAGATCTTCTATTCTTCTTGCCAAAGTGTGTAACCTCACATTTCCCCACATTATATTCCACCTGCCAAGTTCTTGTCCACTTGCTTAACCTGTCTATGTCCTTCTGCAGACTTTGTGTCATCCTCACCATTTACCTTCCTAGCTATTATTGTGTCGTTTTCAAACTTGGCTATTGTGCATTCACTTTTCTCATCCAAGTCTTTAATAAACATTGTGAATAATTGTGGCCCTAGCACTGATCCTCGTGCTGCTTCACTAGTTATGGGTATGTATCCTAGAAATGTACCCGCTATCCCTACCCTGTCTTCCGTTAGTTAGTCAATCCTTTCTCCATGCTAAAATACTACCTCCAACACCAGGGGCACTTATCTTAATAAGTATCTTTATGTGCAGTACCTTAACAAATGTCTTCTACAATTCCAAACATAATTATGTCTACTGCTTCCCCTTTATCTATCCTGTGATCCCTCCTCAACTAATTCTAATTAATTTGTCAGACATGATTTCCCCTTAATGAAACCAGACTGACTTGATTTTATTATGTACTTCTAAATGCCCTGCTACTTTATCCTTCATTATAGTCACTAACGTTTTCGCAATGATAGATGTTAAGCTAACTGCCTTATTGTTACATGTTTCTTGCCTCATTCCCTTTTTGAATAATGGTGTTACATTAAGTTTTCGAATCCTGTGGTACGGTTCCCAAATTGTAGGATTCTTGGATGATTAATGCCAGTGCACCCACTATCACTGTAGCTACTACTTTTATTATCCTATGATGCATCCCATCACGTCCTGCGGAGCTATGGGTCATTGGCCTCATTAGTTTCCCTAGTGCTTTTTCTCTGGTGATAGTTGATATATTTATTTCTTCTCCCCTTTTAGCCCTTATTTATTATTTTTGGAATGCTAATAATGTATTCTACTTTGAAGACTGAAGCAAAGTACTTAGTCAGCTCCTCTGCCATTTCCTGCATCCCCATTATTATATCCCCAGAACTCATTGTCTCTGGGGTCGGTGTCTACTTTGGCCTCTCTCTTCCTTTTTTATATTTAAAGAAGCTCTTGTTCTCTGTTCTGATATTACTTGTCATTTTGACCCCAAAGTTTATTTCCTCCCTCTTCACTTTTTTTTTGGTGATCTTTTGTTGGTTTTAAAAAAAAATCCCAAATCTTCTGGTTTACCCTTAATCTTTGCCCTGTCCATTACTATCCAATTCTGGGTATCACTATCCAAAAAGCTACCCAGTATGCTGCCACATCCTTTTTCTTTGTAAATCTACATTTCCCCTCTTTCAAACCACCACCCTCCCCAATTACATTAAAGCTCTCTCTACATATTTAATTCAACAGGATACTGGTCCCAGCATTTCTCAAGGGAAGGCAATCCCAACAGAACAGCTCCCTTCTACCAGAATACAGGTGCCAGTGCCCATGAACTGAAACCCATTCCAACCACACCACTCTCGCAGCTACGCATTTAGCTCTTTGATTTTCTTTACCCTATGGCAGTTTGCCTGTGGTTCAGGTAGTTATCCAGAGATTACTATCTTGGAGGTTCTGTATTTAATTTAGCTCCTAACTGTTCAATTTTTTTTTCAGCAGAACCTCTTTTCTAGTCCTATCAACATCATCAGTACAAACATGAATAACGACAACAGGATCCCCTCCCCTCTCACTCCACATTTATCTTCAGTTCCTTAACCTTGGCACTGGACAGGCAACACAGCCTTTGGGACTCCCACTCACAGCTGCAGAAATGAGTATCTGTCCCTCTCACTAAACTATCCCCTATCACTATTACTCTCTAATTGCCTCGCCAACTTGAATGGCTCCTATTACGAGATTTACAAGATACAAGAAAGAGCAGAAATCCTGACTGATGAGATCCGGGTTTGATTGCTTTATATATTTGAGTCACACTCCTGGATGCTCCTTTTATTTTTAACAAATTAAAGCCCCTGAGTGTGAACAATTCAGTCCGAGTCCATTAAAAGTCCATTAAATGTCCCTACATCAGCTATGCTGATTGGCTTATTTTCTTTCATAGAATGTGGGCACTGCTGGCTAGTCTAGATTTAATGTTCATCACTAATTGTCCTAGAGAAGCTGGTAGTGAGATACCTACTTAAACTGCTGTGGTCCATGTGGTGTAGGTACATCCACAGGAAGGGAATTCCAGGATTTTAACTCACTGACAATGAAGGAACGGTGATAAAATTCCAATTCAGGGTGGTGCTTGGCTTGGAGGGCAACATGCAGATGGTGGTGCTCCTATTTATCAGCTTCCTTAACCTTCTAGTTGGCAGAGGCTATTGGTTTGGAAATGCATTTGTATATTTGGTACCCATTGTTGCCACTGTGTGTGATGGTAGAGGGAATGATTGTTTAAGATAGTGAATCCAGTGCCAATTTGTCTTGGCAGAATTGAGCTCCTCAAGTGTTGTTGGAGTAGCACCCATCCAGGCAGGTGGACAGTACTTCATCGTACTCTTGATTTGTGCCCTGTAGATGGTGGACAGTCTTTAAGGAAACAGGAGGTGTGTGACTCACCTCAGAATGCCTAGCCTCGTTAGCCAAAATTATTACATGGCTAGTCTGAGTAAGTTTCTGATCAATGGCAATCCCAGGATATTGATAGTGGGGATTGTGTTCTGATGAAGAATCATCGGACATGAAACTTTAACTCTTCTTTTTCCCCACAGATGCAGCCAGACCTGTTGAGTTTCACCAGCAATTTCTTTTTATGTTATTGTCTGATTTTGAGAGACGTATTATTCTGATAGTATTTATAAATCAACAGCTGAAAAGAAGAATACTTCAACTGCGCTTCTGAAACTTTTATTCCTCACAGTTTATGTTCAATTCTCTTTGAATTCAGCTAGATTTATGTAGTTAATCATTTGTGGGCTATTGTATAGCATATCTGCCATTTCTGAATGGATGCTCAAGAGACCACTGAAATTAGCTTGAGGCCCCAATTGGTAGTTTCTTCATGTTAAGAGCAGAGAAAATATCATGTAGTTGCTTAGGTAGGAAATATCTGGAAAATTCAATTTGCGAACTATGTTGGTCCATTCATATTTCAAGTTTGTCAAGGTTGAAATACAAATTTTCCAGCTTTTAATTAAAGCTGGCGTAGTTAACCTTATCAGTTTTTAGTATTTCTGTCATGTTTCACCATTCCCCTCTCAAGTCCTTCACAGATTTCTTTCTTATACTAGACTCTCTATCCTTTTCCAGGCTAATTGCCTCAGCACCCATTGCATGCCTGATAGTTTGGTGGGGGAGGATTATCCCCGGTCTTGCTGGAAGATGGACAGTTGGCTGACCTGCAGGACAAACAGCCGAAAGGGCTGAAAACTCAGCTGCTGCCACTTATCGGGCATTTCCCCAGACACCTACGCAGATCAGCACATCTGCAGCTGATATTCAGACTTCTGCAGGGTGAACAGTCAATTTAGTGGAATTCTGAAATTTCCTAATCCACCAAGACATGAGCAACTTTCCAAATATTTTATCACCCAAGTGCAAGGATAAATACGGATTTGACAGTTTTACCGCTAATGTCGCCAATTTGGCGTATGTCTGAAGGGTTTATGAAAGTTGCTGTATAGTTCAGGCTGATTAATTGAACAGAGGAACAGTGAAATTGAAGGTTGTTTTAATGTTGTGAACAGTTGCCTTAAAGTTTCAGTGTTAAATTCCATCCTGTCTTGCCCAAGGAGAAGAATTGAAATCTGAGCCAATTAACACAATAGAGGTTTAGATTGGTCCAGTCCAGCCTGAACTGGATGACAGTCCATCTCCAGCACTTACCTCTTTAACTTCTTGCAGCAGCTTGATGGCCTGGGTGTACTGTGGTGGTTTCTCGTCCAACTGGGCCTGCAAGCTATCCCAGAAGGCTTTGTGCACAATCTCCTTCACTTTCCTTTCCAAACTGAAAGAAATACACAAATGTATAATGGAGAACTTGGGCTGTAACTATATTCCAAGAAAGAAATTCCGAAGGAGATGTCATATCTTAGAACCTTAGAAGGATAGAACAGAAGGAAGCGGCTGCAGTTTCTTTGATGTAGGAATACCCACGATGCCTTTAGGGAAGAAGATCACGAAATTTGACTCCAGAGGAATGGCAATATATTTTGAAGTCAGGATGTTGTGGGACTTGGAGAGGAACTTAGAGGTAGTTTGCTTTGAGTTGGTGGAGGTCATGGCTTTGAAAGATATTGTTGAAGGTGCCTTGGTGAATTCTTGTAGTGTATCTCAGAGATGATACACACTGTTACCATAGTGAACTAATGCAGGAGGGTATGACCGTTGTCAGGGGTTGATGGGATGCCATTCAAGTGGGCTGCTCTGTCCTGGATGGTGTTGACCTTCTAGAGGACTGACATAGATGCACTCATCTAGGCAAGTGGAGAGTATTCCATCACACTCCTGATGTGTGCCGTGTAGAAGGTGGACAGGCTTTGGGAAGTCTTAGGATAAAGACTCCCTCCTAGGCCAGATTTTTACAGGGTAATAGTGACTCCGCCCATTGGACAGAGAGGCTGTCAACTCCACCTCACCTCATGGTCCCAAGTACATTTTTCAACCACAGGTCATTAATTACCCACAGTCAGCTCATGCCACATATAAGGAAGGATGTCTAACCCTGCCCCAAGAACAGCTGGCCAATGGGAGGGCCAACCATGTGGAAGGGGGCCTGGAATGATGATGAGTTTGAGTGAGGTTCACCAGGACCAGTCAGGCAGACCACTATCAGATTTAGTTTTGTGGATGGCTTAGCTCGTCTTTCTGTGGAGGGATGATACCTTTCCCAGAGAGTGTACCTGACAGCCACCCCACGTGAAAAAATACCCTTATGTCATTGATTTTGGCCACTAAAGTACTGCAGTTAGTCTAAAGACAGGAAGGCCACCTCTCTCCTGACCGACCAATGACAAAATGCCATCTTTGAAGCCAATTACAAAGGCTTCAAACAAAACATGGGAACATTGTTTTGATGACAGTTTGCAAGGATTCTCAGTCATTTGTATGACATCACATGCATTATGTCACTCCTATCCCTGATCAACTGTGAGAGATTATCAATCGTTCCTTTACATTAAAAGAAAAAGGTGTGGATGTGCAACTTCCAATTTGTTACATGCTGTCTAATGCAAGCTTTTCGAACACACATGGCAAAGGAAGTTACAGATAGAAAAGGCTGACATTGTACAGAGAAACTCTACAGGAAAAGAAATTATTTTAGCCACAGTTTCTGCAGTTGGATGAACTAAACTGCACATGAACATACCCAGCATTTACTTTGCATCCATTGGAGCTGTAGCCTCAAAGGGATTTTGCACTTCAGTCGCAGGATAATATATTAAAGCAAAAACTGGGTTAAACACTAGCAAATTGCCTCAATAGTAATTACTTCCCAAGGTCCTAAACAAGAGGCATATACGGCTGAGTCTAATACCATCTTCACCAAATTCCAAACACTTGTATATTCAGTCATAGTTGTTAACTTGTAATCAGAAAAGGGAGCTATGTCTGATGTCTCCATCCAACTTCACCTCTTGGGGGCTCTGAGGTTGACCAGACTATCCTTCTGTCAGGTTCCAAGGTGGTGCCATGGTCGTAATATCTCTTTCGAGACATGGGTTCACATCCCATCATGGCAGCTGATGAAATTTAAATTTAAAGTCTGAAATTTAAAGCTAGTCCCAATGACTGGAAACATGACAACTGCCTTCAACTGACTTTCACTAATATCCTTTAAAGATAGAAATCTGTTTGCCTTACCTGGTCTGGCCTAGCCATGACTCCAAACCGACAGCAATGTGGTTAACTGCCCTCTGAAATGATCTAGCAAGCCCCAGTTCAGGGGTAATTAGGGATGGACAATAAATGCTGGTGCATCCAGCTACACCCACATCCCATGAAATTCTAAGAAAAAAATGTTGAAGTCAGCCAACTGAGGTTTAATCTGGATCAAATACTGTGGTGACAAACTTGCAGATTCATCAGGAATGCTTGATTAATTTACTTGATAAACTCAATTCACTAACTTAGATCTTTACCTGTTTTGAGGAGATTCCATCTTCTGGATCTGGAAGTTGCTGTTTATAACAATTTCGTGTGCAATGGCCATGTTAGACACATCCTGTGCTGTTTCCAGAACTTCCGTCATGGATACTAGTCTTGGAGGACTGGCTGTGGAAGGGATATAATGCAGACAACGTTTCTTTATTTTCAGCATTACCGTGACACAAGACCCTAGACCAACAATAAAGTGGCCAGGATGTATGTATCCACAATGTTGGAACAAACTAAAGATCTTTTCAAATGAATAATGCCATAAACCAATGGCCTAATGTTTGACCCTCCGCTCACCACATTATTTCTTTTACTGTGAATGTGCTCTCACAGCTGTATTTTTACTCCTCTTTTCCCCAACAAAACCTTCATGTCTCCCATCATCGTCATTCCCCTTGTACAGGCCCCCTTCTTTACTGAAGTTTAAAAGATGCAGGTGTAGGCATGTCAATAACAAAATGTATTTAGGTTGTGCCTTTAATGTAGTAAACCATCCTGAGGTGCTTCATGGCAGTTTTATCAAACAATATTTGATACTGAGCCACAAGAGGTGATATTAGGGCTAATGAGAGAAGGCTTGGTCAAAGAGATTTTAAAGAATGTCTTCAAGGCACAAAGCAAGGAAAAGAGACATTGTAGTTTCGGGAGGGAATTCCAAAGCTTTAGGGCCTTGACAGAGGGATGTGTAGCTGCCAGTGGAGGAGCCATTAAAATCAAATATTTTAAAACTAAAAATCCAAATTGTAGGAGTGCAGATATCGCAGAAGATTGTGAAGCTAAACGATACTGAAGACATAGAGGAGAGGGTGAGTCCATGGGGGAGTCTGACACGAAGAATGAGAATTTTAAAATTGAAGCACTGTAAAACTGGGAGCGAGTGTAGTTCAGTGTCCATAAGGGATGATGGTGGACAGCTGTGGGTGTGAGTAAAGATACTGGCTTCAGGTGGCCTTGAGTTTCTGGTGTATATCACATGGGATGTCAGTCAGAATTGTATTAGAATTACCAAGTCCAATGGCAAATCAGGGATAGTTGAATCATTCATTGTCATTTCTAGCTAGATATAACAAGCTCCACATGACCTTACACTTCTTTGTCAAAACAGAAAGTAATTCAGGGTACAAAGATAGACTATAGCTTTTATTCTTCATTACCAAAACCTCCTTAAAATCTTCTCTCCTGCCGCCTTCATCGCTACTAAAAATGTGAGGAGAACATGGACTGATTTTTGGCACCGTGATAAAGACAAGTTATCCATTTACCGCAACTGTTTCATTTCTTCCACCCTGTCCATCATGCCAAACTCTTGTCCCTCCCCACTCCATTCCCATAGTCCTTTTGTCGCCCTAAAACATCTGCTCGTTCTCTGTAGTTTCTCTCACCATTACAACAAGCTCGCATTCTCTCTGAGACTCACCTCTTGCTTCCTTGATACATACTCAATAATCTGCTGACCATCTCCCTTCCTTTCTTCACCCCACCTTCCCCATGCTAACTGAAGTTGAGAGTGATTTTCCCTCTCTAAGTATCTGACCTTCGGTTTCATCACTTTTGTTCTTCAAAAACTCCACAACTGTTGCCTCTGACCTTCTAAATGCTTCTCCATCTCTGGCCTCACTTTTTGTTGTATACAGTAATGGTTCTGAAGGGGTTAATACTTGTATTAATTTGGTTCCACCCATTTTACAGTCTGTGGTGGAGACAAGGAGTCCTCCCTTTCTCTGTGATAAGATTAAGAGCCAGCAGGCACAGATTTAAAATGGCTAGCAAAGAAAGTGACAAGGATTTTTTTTTAAGGCAACAAGTGTTTCAGATCTGGAATGCACTGTCTGAGAGCATGCTGAAAGCAGATTCAAACATGGCTTTCAGAAGAACATCGGATATATATCCGAAGAAGAAAAAATTGCAGGGCCATGAAGTAAAGGCAGGGGAGAGGGACAAAATGAGCTGTTCTTGCAGAGAGCCAGTACAAACACAACGGGACGAAAGCCTCTTATGTTGTAACCATATTACGATTCTAAAATGTTTTATATTTAATCTTGTTTTAAATCCTCAATTGCTGGAACCAGTTAATTTCTAGCTGCTCTCTCTTATCGCTACATTAAAATTATAATTCACGCTGTTCTGACAAAGACATTACATCTAAAATATTAGACATAACAAGGTGTAGAGCTGGATGAACACAGCAGGCCAAGCAGCATCATAGGTGCAGGAAGGCTGACGTTTCGGGCCTAGACCCTTCATCAGAAATGGGGGAGGGGAAGGGGGTTCTGAAATAAATAGGGAGAGAGGGGGAGGCGGATAGAAGATGGATAGAGGAGAAGAAAGGTGGAGAGGAAATAGACAGGTCAAAGAGGAGGGGATGGAGCCAGTAAAGGTGAATGTAGGTGGGGAGGTAGGGAGGAGATAGGTCAGTCCAGGGAGGACGGACAGGTCAAGGGGAGGGGATGAGGTTAGTAGGTAGGAGATGGGGGTGCGGCTTGAGTTGGGAGGAGGGGATAGGTGGGAGGAAGAACAGGTTAGGGAGGCGGGGACGAGCCGGGCTGGTTTTGGGATGCAGTAGGGGAAGGGGAGATTTTGAAGCTTGTGAAATCCACATTGATCCGCTCCACACTCCCCTCCAGCCCCACCACACCCGGCACTTTTCCCTGCAACCGCAGGATGTGCTACACCTGCCCCCACACCTCCTCCCCCATCGCCATCCCAGGCCCCAGGAAGACTTTCCACATCCAAGCAGATGTTCACCTGCACATCTGCTAATGTGGTATACTGCATCCGCTGTACCCGTTGTGGCCTCCTCTACATCGGGGAAACCAAGCGGAGGCTTGGGGACCGCTTTGCAGAACACCTACACTCGGTTCTCAATAAACAACTGCACCTCCCAGTCGCGAACCATTTCAACTCCCCTCCCCCTCCCATTCCTCAGATGACGTGTCCATCCTGGGCCTCCTGCAGTGCCACAACTATGCCACCCGAAGGTTGCAGGAACAGCAACTCATATTCCGCTTGGGAACCCTGCAGCCCAATGGTATCAATGTGGATTTCACAAGCTTCAAAATCTCCCCTCCCCCTACTGCATCCCAAAACAAGCCCAGCTCATCCCCGCCTCCCTAACCTGTTCTTCCTCCCACCTATCCCCTCCTCCCAACTCAAGCCACACCCCCATCTCCTACCTACTAACCTCATCCCGCCCCCTTGACCTATCCGTCCTCCCTGTACTGACCTATCTCCTCCCTAACTCCCCACCTACATTCACCTTTACTGGCTCCATCCCCTCCTCTTTGACCTGTCTGTTTCCTCTCCACCTATGTTCTCCTCTATCCATCTTCTATCCACCTCCCCCTCTCTCCCTATTTATTTCAGAACCCCCTTCCCCTCCCCCATTTCTGATGAAGGGTCTAGGCCCGAAACGTCAGCCTTCCTGCTCCTCTGATGCTGCTTGGCCTGCTGTGTTCATCCAGCTCTACACCTTGTTATCTCAGATTCTCCAGCATCTGCAGTTCCTACTATCTCTGATACATCTAAAATATTTCCCAATGACACATGAGATTATTAAGTAACAGAAGCACTTCAAAGACAAGTTACTACCCTCACTGATTCATGCTCACATTGAAAATACTGGGTCTGAGGAACGAGCTTCTCACTCTTTCCATACGCTGGTGCTTGGTTTAGCTCAGTTGGCTGGACGGTTGGTTTGCGAAGCAGCGTGATGCCAACAGATCCCTACACCATCTGATGTTACCGTGAAGGACTCTCCTTCTCAACCTCTCCCCTTGTCTGAGGTATGGTGACCGTCAGGTTAAACCACCACCAATTGGCTGTGTTTAATGAGAGAGCAGCCCTATGGTCTGCTAAACCAACTTAATTTATCAGGTCCTATTTATTGGTGTTGATGTATCTAATTGTAAAGCAGTAGACACCACCACCCCTGCATGCAAGAGACAAGTGAGAGTTACACCCTGAACATATCAAGCCAGTGTCCTTATCATGCTAAACTCAAAGTCATCGATAGCATTCAGACAGCAGGATTAGTACAACATCACAATGACACTAAACTGCTCGCTAGTTTCACAGCAAGTTAATAACCCTCTCAAGCTCATGAAAAATAAACAGTATGCAAACACACAAGGAGGTCTGATTATCCATCCAAAGTACTTAATAAGACATTGTACATGGGCAGTAGATGATACCGTGTGCAGTGAGTGTAAGGATTAAGTTAAAGGTGTGGCATAAATTAAAATAATTGTTCCATCTAATGCTACATAATTAACTGATCAAATTTTATTGCAGAATAGTTAGAATAATCATCCAAATTGCCCACAATCATAAATATTTAGAAGGAGATTTTAAGAAAAACTTCTTTTTTTCAGGGTGCTCAGTGTTCTATCATTTCAAGTTTTACACTACAAGCCAAAAAAGTACTTAAAGTAGGCACTATGAACAAGTCATCCTTTTTAGTGGTATCACAGAGAACTAAAGCTTCTCAGTAGTGAAAAGTATTGAAAAGTAGAAGGCTGAAAGCAGCATTCCTAATTCATGATGCCATTGTCGAGCATGCCTGTGAATGTGGGATTCCTTGCCAAATGTTTACTTGCAGGCTGCCACTATACTACTACAATAAGTGTGGAGACAACCAGTAAATGTGCAGGTGGAAGCTCTTGTTTGTTGACTTTATTTGGAATTCAGATGGACACTGCCCATTTTAAGCAACTAGCAACAGCCCTGGGTCTCCATTCCAACAAAGCATACTGCATCCATCCATTTGCTTCACATGTAGAGTAGCAACATTTCAAAACAGCTAGGAATTACCCGTTACCAGGGACCAATTTCATGCAAGTTCCTTGCTTTGACTAATGATTAGGTGGGGACTCTTAAATTGACATAATTAAAAAGTAACTTTATCCTGAACGTGATAAAGCTTTCACATTAATTCACTACACCAGGTGATGCTGAACATTCCTTTAACACCTGAATAGAAATGGTATTAAATTGACATGCTATAATCTGTGAGCACACCCTTCATTTGCTCTGGATGTCTAGACAGTGGCTGTCTAGAAATGTACAGCTGCATGTAATCGTAGTCGTGGACACTACAGTTTGGCTGTGATGAGTCCATTTGCCACAGGCTTTGTCTTAAACCTCCCTTAGACACTTAGAAGGAAACTTGCACATTCTCCCCTCTGCAGAAAGAATAGAGCCTATAACAAAGATCTCCACTGCCTGATCCACTGCCATTCTGACTGGCATCATTGGAATCTGTTTATACCTGGATATGTGAGCAATGGTAAAGATGATCACGGATGTGTTTCAGTTGGCACTCTGTGCTTGGAATGGAGACAAGTAGTCCTTGTACCCTAAAGGTCATAGTTAGTGATTCAGCAAAACATTTTATATTATGAAAGATTTTTCTGACAGAATTCTGAGATTTAAACAACATTAGGGATTGCGAGATAACTGAGTGACTTTCTGAGGAAGGGTCACCGGACCCAAAACATTAACTCTGATTTTTGATTCCCAGATGCTGCCAGACCTCCTGAGCATTTCCAGCAACTTCTGTTTTTGTTGCATTTATATGGCACTTTTCAGAAAACATCAGAAAGCACACATAACCAAAGAATAACTTTGGAATTGTAGTCACTGTTTACTGGAGAAAACAAGCAAGTAGTTTTGGATAGAGGTAGCATAAATACCAACTGTGATAATCACCAGATAATCTGTTTTTTGACTATGTAACCTGATCTAAGTGACAAAAGTGCAACATTGATTTGGCACTTATGTCCTGGAGTAGGACTTGAACCCACAAACCTCTGACTCAAAGACAACAGTGTCACCAAGTAAGCCACAGTTGTGTTATATATTTAAATGTCATTACATTCCCAGACAGTAGAAACTTGGATACATAAACCAAAGAACTAAAAAAAAGGTCACTGGACTAGAAATGTTAACTCTGTTTTCTCTGCACAGATGCTGCCAGACCTATTGTGTTTCTCAAGCAATTTTTGTTTTAGTAACAACTTGGTATCTGGTGCAAATGGTTCCAGTTCTCTCCTTGCACTTTATGATGTCCTAATTTTATTATCTTGTAATAGAACGTACTTGCATTTTTATTGCAGCTTTCATGACCTCAGGATGCCCCAAAGTACTTCACAACTACCAAAGTATATTTTAAGTGTGGTCATCATTGTTAATGTGGCAGCCAAGTGTGCAGAGCAAAGATCAACAAACAACTGAGATAAACGACCACTTAGGCTGCATTAGTGATGCTGGTTGGATGCTGTGCTTTTCAATGAATAGCGCACACATTTTTGTCAGATATTTCCATACATGTAGAACTAATGTTGAAAATTTAAAATACCAGAAAAGCACAGCAGTTTAGTCAACACCAAAGTTTTAAATTAATTTTTTGAGAATTTATGAATTGAAATAAGAGACCTACCATTACGAGGGTCAGATAAAAGTTAATAAGATAAAAGATAAAAATTGTTAATGTATTATTAATAGAAGTTTGGTTTCAAGAAAATGCAACATGGTCAGATTGTTGGAACACATATTGTAGCTCTGGTTTCTGAGACCGATACTTAATTCTGCTCTTGCTCTTTATTCATAAAGCACTTTTCCATCCGCATCTTAAAAGTCTGCACAAATCCACTCAATCAATGGTGGGAAATAAAGAAAAGAAAATTAATTTGCAATTTCTTTTTCCTTTGTGTTGAAAGTGAGAAATGTAATTACTCTATTTTTTAAACCTGGTTCTTTGTTTCTTGTCTAAAACCATTTGCTGGGCGTCTCTCTGTTACCTCTCCAAAGGTTCACATGGGGAGGCAATTGCCTAGTGATATTATCGCTGAACTTTTAATCCAGAGACCCAGATTCAAATCCCCCCATGGCAGATGGTGGAATTTGAATTCAATAAAATATCTGGAATTAAGAATCTAATGATGCCCATGAACCCATTGTCGATTGTCTGAAAAACGCATCTGGTTCACTAATGTCCTTAAGGGAAGAAAACTGCCATCCTTACCTGGTTTGGCCTATATGTGACTCTAGACCTACAGCAATGTGGTTGACGGTTGACTCTAAACTGCCCTCCGGGCAATTAGGGATAGGCAATAAATGCTGCCTGGTCAGCCACACCCTCATCCCATGAATGAATAAAGAGGAAAAAAAAACTTCTTGAGAGTATCAATAGTGAGCTTTGCCTGTAATTACCAGATGGTTCCAAGCATGAATCTATCTGGCTTATGTTGAGGTGTTAAATCATTGGGAGTTTTTTTTTGAAAGGTCAAGTTACAAATAGTGAGAAGGAAAAGAATGAGCAAGTTTCAAGGGCATGGCACTTTTAGACCAGTTTAATTCTCCTAACAGACACAGGGAAAAACAGTCCAAAGGTAAAGAAAAAGGAGACTTCTAATTCTGTACTCAGGACGGCATCTGTTAAAGAAGGAAACACTGCTTTGACATAATCTGGGAGATGAATTACTTCAAATGGAGTGTCAAAGTAAGAATTCGATTAGGTAACAGTGGTAACAACATCATTTTGTTTAGAGGAATTATGGAATGTTATCTGAAAATATCAAATGCAATAAAGTTCACTTGGAGAATTATTATTTTTTAGTGACTTGAGGAGGGACTCGGTACAGTTTCTCAAAAAAAACTCCCAACAATTTAACACCTCAAGCTAAAGGGTCAAGCATCCAAAACAAACGTGTCCTGAATGATAAACAAAATAAAATTGAAAATAAAACAAAATCATTCTAACAAAAGTCATAGTTAATAACCAGGAGGGTTACAGAAAATGCAAGAGGGAACTGACAAAGTTATTATAAGAAGCAAAGAGAGATTTTGAGAGAAGATTAGCAGGCAATATTAAATTGAATCTTAGAATGGTTACAGGACAGGAAGTCAGGCCATCATGTTTGTGTCATGTTTTCTGCAAGAGCATTTCACCAAATAAAACTCCCCCGCCTTTCCCCTGTAGATCTGCACATATTCCCCCTTCAGGTAAAGGATTCAACTCTCTTTTTGAAAGTCGTGATTGAATTTGCCTCCACTATTGCTCCCTGTCATGTGGCTTTGTGTAAATGCTAGAAACGACTGTTAAGGAAGAAGTAGCAGGACGTTTAGAAAAGGTAAACACTATCAAACAGAGTTAGCATAGTTTTATGAAAGGGAAATCATGTTTGACAAATTTGCCAGGGTATTTTAAGGATTTTTTCAAGCAGAGTTTGATTTGAATTCAATAAAAAAATCTGAAATTAAGGCTCTAATGATGACAATGAAATGAGGTTTTGTTTATTCTGTAAATGTCCTTTTTCTATCCATAGTATGTCTGGTAAACAGTTTGACTTTCCTGTTTAAATCTAAATTCAAATTGTCTGTTTCGATTTTGAGAGGGTATGGTTCAAGTTACATAAATTAGTCATCGTTTCTTTTCACTGCTCTTATGTGTGTTACATTAAAATGTGTTTCTTTCTGTTACTGATGAAACCTGGTGTGAATTGCTTTTGTCTTGAGTATCAGTCAGTCTGGTACATGGGTTATTTTGGTGTGTTGCTGCACTTTAAATATGGTGCCAATGGCATGAACACCTCACAGACCCAACCATGGTGAGTTCATCTACACCTTCGGCCATGTGATCTGACAGGAAAGGTGCCCAAGAGTCCGGTTATATAATTAATGAGGTGAAGAATGGACATCTGCGTTAGAAGAGCCACTGCATGCCATGGTGTACTGGCACCAAGAATCTCACTCAATAAACATTTAAGGGAAAACTCCACCCAAAAGCATTGTGCATTGTGTTATATTTTCTTTGAACTTAATTCACAATGAAGACTTGACAACTGTCAGAAATATGACAATTTAATTCCTTCTCCCTGAACTGCATTGGAGCCCAGTGACCAGTGGTGAAAATAGCAGTATACACATTGACAACTTAGATTGACATTCTACCTTAACATTGTAAAACAATCCAAAAGCAATTCACAGAAGTATAGTCAGACCACATTTGACACTGAGCCACATCAGAAAGTGCAAGGATAAGTGATCATAAATGTCATTTAAAAAGTAGGTTTTAAGGAGCATCCTGCAAGAGCGAGATGGAGTTGCAGAGAGATCTGGGGAAGGGGTAGAGGTAAGTTCAAAGGTTTAATGTTCCAAAGAAATGGCCACTGATATTGAATGTGGTTAAAATCAGGGCTGCAAGTCTGCTCTTTCTGTTAATAATGTAAGTGTAGTGTAGGAGGCTGGAATGAGGATCAAAGTCAGGATGGGTACCAGCCCATCCAGGATGAAACCAGTCCACTACATCCACCTCTGGGATCAATGGCCTTTATTCAAAGCAAGTTTGAATTGGAGTTCAAGATTTGTTATTAATTGCTTGCAAATATGTTAACTTTGTCATCAGTCAGCTAGACTTTCTAAAGGGAAGCTACAAGTTTGCCTTTTTGGTTTGCTCTGTCCAATTTCATGCTCAGAGCAGCTAGTGTAAGTGTCGTCTCAATTGATTCCCAAAGAGATCAAAGCTCAATCAATCTCAGTCTTAAATATATTCAATGATGGAGTACGCACAACCTGCTGGGGTAGAAACTTTCGAAGGTTCACCACCCTCTGAATGAAGAAACGTTTCCTTATGTCAGTCCTAAATGATTGAATCCTTAAACAGAGACTGTGCCCCCATGTTCTAGATCCCCAGCCAAAGGAAATAATTTCTCAGTGTTTCTATACAGCATAATTCCTGTGTCCAGTACTATATCTGAACAAACCTCATGTTAATGTTGTAAATGCCTGGAAGAGATTTAATGAACCATTGGGTTTCATATGAGCTGGTTAAGGGATGCTGGATCTGTGAGGTTTAAATTCACTTTGAACTATCCACTCAGCTAAATGGCACAAAGAATATTGCTATTGGTCTCAGACAGAGCCACAAGCACTTAGAGTTGGGAATGAACATTTAACTCTGAGGAAGAAATGGATATCAAAACAATTGTGAGGGGTGTCCTTCATTATCCCACTCACCGTTTTCCCCAATAATTGTTCCCGTGGCCTCTGTGCATGTTAGAAAAATGGATTCCTGCTCCAGACTGCTGTCCAGTCACCATAGTTAAAATGGCAATTGGCACATTCATGCATTTCCATTGAAGTTGAACATTGTTATCCTTGCAACAGTCAAATAGAATTGAAAGGGGAGCTCAAATAAAAGCGAAGTGCTGCACATGCTGGAAATCAGAAATAAAAACAGAAAGTATCACAGCAACTCAGCAGATCTGGCAACATCCATGTAGAGAGAAACAGAATTCTGGAGAGGAGTCGTGTCAGACTTGATACGTTAACTCTGTTTCCCTCTGCACAAATTTTGCCAGACCTGCTGATTTTCTCCAGCACTTTCTGTTTTTATTTCAAAGGGATGTAGCTGTGTTATCAACAATTTTGCACAATGGTTTGGACACCATGTATTTAGAGACACAGTACATTCCCAACATCAACTTTGTAATAGTGAATATTACCAGCCTCTCAGAGATGGGATGGCTGGCAAAATGGCAACAGAAAGCATCAGCAGGAAAGCCTGACATGTTTCCTCAGCTATGGGAATTTACCAAAAGTGTGTATGTTAGTGACTTGGCAGCAAGCCAATTGGAGGTGAGCCACAGAAGGATCTGCCATCAGCAATGGCTACCCCATCCACCATAGCCCTGATTCTACATTTGGAGGGTTTTCCCTTTCAAAATCCAATTCAATGGGATGGCTCTCTGGGCACTTGTACATAAATTTTTTTTATGCCAGCCCTTCGAGGGTTCTCCTTTTCAAAAACCATGGGATGGCTCTCTGGGCACTTGTACATAAATATTTTTATGCCAGCCCTTTGAGGGTACCTCAATATGGAGGTGCCCTCTCCCTCCACTTTCAGCGTCACCACTGGTCACTTCAATGGTCCTTAATGCCACAGTGGACCCAGTCTTATTGCCATGGTCCCACTGTTCAGTTGTGTGGCTAGGCACCTGCATTTGGTTCCGTTGGCAGTACCGACTGTGTTCCAGTAAAATACCAGCCTAAGGTGTCAATAAAGCGATGAATGATGCCACATTGGTGTACATGTACACCAGTTCCTCACACAATGCATCGCTGACACCTGAGGCTACTTAATGCCCTGTCCATACATCCTGAGCTCATTACACCACCAAATTTAATTCAGATCAAAGGGTACCCACCCCCTTAATCTAGTGGGAATGCCTGAGGATCACACCTGACAGTTGGCACATGTCGGAAAAGCTGCTGATTTGGAGAATTGTGGTTCATCCTTCAATTCCAAATGTCAGCCTGAAGAAGAGGTCTGAACTTTTATCATCAGAAAATGAACAACAATGAAAGCTGCTGCAGGTGAAAACTTTGACAATTTTGACATTCCCAAAGCATTTTCAGTTAATCATTAGGATTACACAAAGTTTTCAAATAAGTGTTCTCAAGCAATGGCATTTCAGTGGATTACAGATGTGCAATGTGATCCAATATCTAGATTAATGTTTCTTTATTGTTAATTAATAGGCAATAATTAATATGAACACTTATTGTGTCATTGATCTGTAAGGATCAGAATGAAGATTCTGCTAGTTCGTGGGCAACACTGATATGGTCACCACCACCTTCTCAAGGACAACTAGAGATGGACAATAAATGCTGCTCATCAGTGACAATCACATCCAGTGAATAAATTATTTTAAAAATGGTGGAGTAAGTAGCAGTTTTGTGTGACTGCACTACTGACATTATAGCATAGGCACCTGTGTAAACCAGTTGTGGATGTCTTGGTTTTTAAATGTCATGTTAGTGAGATGTGGTTGAGACATGCTAAGTGATGCCTTGAGAGTGGTCATTTTGTACTTACAGCATGGAATCCCTGGTTTGCAGAGGCCAGGCATAATGGTGTCACCTTTTCCTGTTGGAGATTTGGCTTCATCAGCCAAAGCTCCTCTGTCCTTTGGTTCCTCATGACCTTTGCTACAGGCATCGCTCGTGTCCTCACTGTTGGGCATTTTGTCTGGGCTTTCCCCCTTTCTAAACCAGTCAGAAAATTAATCTGTTGAAAGAAGGACAGGTCGTTCAAGGTACTGCTGAGTGACAAGATTTCTGTCCAACAATTAATGGCACCTTCCCAATAGCCTCCATTTTTGGAATTGTCACCACTTGACTTTGGAATCAATCTATTAAGTGTTGACTCTGTGCTGGAAAACTCACTTTTACAATCAGTTTTAATGACTAAGAACCTTTATGGTGTTTTATGCTCAGGTACAAGATCTTGCATTTACAGAGGTTTACCTGGCGTTGCTGAGAATCTGACAAGCTTTTAGTTCCAACAGACCAGATACTGCACAGTAAAGCAGTTAAAGCACTAGATTTTTTTTGTTAACTTGACAGGGAAGGGAACCTTAAATGTGGAGAGTATAAATGACTGTCCCTTTTCTTCCTCGATTTTTTCTTTAAAAAACAAGTGGCCCTCAAAATCCTTAATATATTTACCAAAATGACTTTTAAAAGGTAAAACTGCACTATTTGTACAGCATGCACTAAGTAAAAGAGAGCAATTCACATTGTAACATGGAACTTAGGAACAGAAGTAGACCATTCAGCCATGGAAGCCTGCTCCCTCTGTGTCCCATTATGCTTCTCTATGCCAATTCCTATTGTTTCACCATGGCTTATTTTGGAATCATCGTCATAAGTTGCTACATAGTCATTTTTTTATTTACCATGGGATGTTGGCATTGCTCGCTGAGCCAGCAGTTACTGCTCATGCTAAGCTATCCTTGAGAAAGTGGTAATGAACTGCCTTTTTGAACCTCAGCAGTCCATGTGTTGTTGGTGGACCCAATATGCTGATATGGGAAATCCCTCCCTCTCACCTTTACAACTTCCTCTAGCCCTACATCCAGCTTACTATTTGGACTCTTCCAGCTCTGGCCACCTACTTCCCCACCCATCAACCATGGTTGTGAATCCAATGCGGGGAAGCCTCATCCCACCCTGGAACATAGGGCAGAGAGGACCTACTGGGAGGTAGAAACCGAAGCAACAAATGAAACCACAAATACAACTTCTGATTGACGTAGACCTGAATGTGGTAATGGGGAAAAGCAGGAAAGTGAAGATAAAACTGCAATTAGGTCAGCAGGACCTTTCTGAATTGTGCAGGCAGCTCAGTGGACCCATTGACCCACTCTTGATCCTATTATTATCTTAGGAGTGAAATTAGACATCACTTTTACCCACAAAGAAATGTGGAAATCTCTTTTGCAAACGAGACCTGATGCTAGATAAATATGAGATTATGGGAATGTGGAACAAAATTCCATGGCAGATTAGCCATTTCGGACAGATTCAGGGGTTGAGTGACACTATTGCTGTTCTGATAGATGATGCAGTCAGCTAAAGGCAGCGGGTGCCCGGGAGATTCCAACCAGGAACCCAGCCCTAGGCCCCGGAATTCCACAATGTTTGCAACAAACGGTACCGGAGAGAATTCCAATCATCAGGGATATGGCCACAAATTTGTGCCTTCTGCGTTCGTGGGCACCTATTGCTGCTATAGTCACCTTCTGCAGTCCCGTACACTCTTTGCGTATCTCAGCATCAACACCAAATATGTAGCAAGCACAGACAAGAGGAAGGGACATCACCAGACCCGTCTCAATCTAAATCTAAGACATTTGGATGCAACCTCCCACCAGAGCGAGTTCGCAGAGGTTCTAATCGTTAATTTGCCTTCCCGACTCAGGCACTGATCTGTACGGTATCCTCCTCGTAATTTCTGGTGGTACTTCAGATTTCCAATATTTGCATTTTAATTTTTTTTTCGTTTTAATGGCAAGTCTGGCCTTTAAACTAAAATAAAACCAACTGACCCACATCCTAGATATTCAACCACAAGACGTTTGTGGTGAATAAGCGCAAAAATAGCGAAATATAATCTCGTAATACAAACTAACATTTCAAAATCGGAATTTAAGCCTTTCCGACACTATTTAACAAGAGCTAGGGATAATCCTGCAATGCACACAGCATATTTGCAAGGTTAAATTTAACACCTACAGATCTACTCCAAAACCTTAACACCTTCCTTCTGACATTCAGGGGGAAAAAAAATCAAGCAGTCGATCCTGCCAATCTGTGGTGAAGAATTATTTTCGAAAGTCTTTTTTTTTAAAAGAAAAGAGTGAAATGGAAGTTCTTGTCCTGTGTTGAGCTGCCTTACCTGCGAGTTGACTGCTCGGAGTGTTTATACGAGTCACTCCCGCTTGTAACTTCAAACTCAGCCCTGCCACTCTACAAACAGCAGGGGGTGGGTCTATCACTACAAACTTACACATTCAGACACAATGCTACACTGTGAGCATAATCTTTCATCATATTCTGAAAAATAACGCTACAATGTGTGATATTTACAAAGCTGCACATGTATTACGTGAGTCATGACACAGTAAATACTTTCTGTGTTTTTTCTGTTGCCCCTAATGAATGGTCCCTCCCAATATTGAAACTAAACAGAGCTCTGGAGTTCCGCCCTTGCAGCCAGTTACAATGTTATGCACTCATTGAACAGCTCAGGAAATCCCTATCAAAATTACATTTGTGGCCCTTCCAAAGCTAAGCCACCCGCTTTAATATGTAGAAGAATTTGGGTGGAATCACAAATCCGGATTGTCCCGTTGTCGCCGCTGAATCAAAACATCATTTAAAAATAAGCAATGTTTTACCATGGCAACCGAGGACGTGACAGCGCAGCGACGACAGCGAATTGGTGAAGCCCGTATCAGAGCAGGAACTGCACGAAAGCAAAATGCTGCCAAATGTGCAATACAAACAGGAAGATTCCAGGAGTACGTAGCCCTTTTTCCGGCACCACAGGGGAGAGTGAAACAGAATTAACATTTCGAGTCCAGTGGCCCTTCTTCAGATCTGATAGTAGCTGGGAGAAGGTGGTATATATTGCTGAAGGCAGGGGTTGGGGGTAGAGTGAGCCGTGATAGAGAAAGACAGTTAGGCAGACAAAGGGCTGGTTAATACTAAACCAGGGAGGAAGAAAAGCTGATAATGGGGACTAGGAGTAGGATTAGTGGGTTAGCTGTGCTGAAAGTAGCCCATGTCATTGACAGCGCCTGGGGTGTGGGGGATGGGTAAAGGACATGGAAGAAGGTGTTCAAGTTATTAAATTATTGAAATAAAACAAGGACCCACAGATTGCTGGAGCAACAGCAATGTCTGTTTTTGACTGAAATGATTGAACTCGATGTTGAGCCCTGAAGGCTGCAGGATCCCCAGAAAATGAGGAGCTATTCTTCCAGTCTAAAGTTTTTGAGAAGATTTGTAGCTCGGGTTGTGGATGAGTCTGTAGACTTGTTCGCCAAGCCAGTGTGTTTGATTGCAGATGTTTTGTCATCCTGCTAGGTTACATTATCAGTGCACCTCCGGTGAAGCGTTGGTGTTCTGTCCCACTGTTATTTATATGCCTCGGTTTGCTGGGGTGGTTGGCATCACTTGCAGTTGTGTTTCTCAGTGGTTTGTATATCGGTCCAGTTCAATGTGTTTGTTGATGGAGTTCCAGTTGGAATGCCAGGCCTCCAGGAATTCCCTGGCATGTCTCTATTTGGCTTGTGCTATTATGGATGCGTTGTCCCAGTTGAATTCTTGTCCTTCTTTGTCCCTGTGTATTGAGACAAGTGAGAACTGGTCAGTTCTGTTGGTGGCTGGTTGGTGTTCATGTATCTTTTCTGTTTTCAGAAAGACCACATACTTAATGATACTTAATGACAACAGCAACCACCCCAACTCCCATAAACAGCGTTTGATCAGGACATTATTCAAACGAGCCACAACACACTGCAGCAACCCGGAACAGCGCAAAGCAGAACAGGAGCACTTATATGGAGTTTTTAAAAGTAATGGAGACACAAAAAGTACAATCTGCCATTAGCTCCACGACAGACCACAACAAGACGACACAACACGGCCAGACTCACTAGTCACCCTACTGTACAGGGACGTATCAGAGATGACCACAACACTACTCAGACTCCTAGGTATCAGGGTAGCCCACAAACCAACAACCACCCTATGACAGCTACTAACGAATGTAAAGGATCCCATACCCACAACCAATAAAACTAATGTAATATACAAAATACCATGCAAGGACTGTGAGAGACATTACATAGGACAAACTGGAAGAAAACTGACAATGAGGATAGATGAATGCCAAAGAGACATGACCAGTTCTCACTGGTCTCAATACACATGGACAAAGGACACAAATTTGACTGGGACAACACATCCATAATAGGACAAGCCAAACAGAGACATGCCAGGGAATTCCTGGAGGCCTGGCATTCCAACTGGAAACAAACACCTTGAACTGGACCCAATATACAAACCACTGAAAAACAGAACTGGAAGTAATGCCAACCACCCCAGTAAACTGAGACATATAAATAACAAGTGGGACAGAACAGCAACGCTTCACCAGAGGCGCACTGACGATGTCACACCGGCTCGGCGAGCAAGTCTACAACCTCATTCTTCCAGCTTGTGCTGAGCTTTGCTGGAGCAGTGCGGCAAGCCCGAGACAGAGATGTTGGCAAGGGAATGCAGTGGTGTGTTGAAATGGCAGGCAACAGGAAGCTCAGGGTCATCTTTACAGACAGTAGGTGTTCTGAAAAGTGGTCAGCCAGTCTGTGTTCCTTCTTGAACAAAAACAGAAGTTGCTGGAAAAGCTCAGCAGGTCTGACAGCATCTGTAAAGAACAAAATCAGACTTAACATTTTGGATCCAGTGACCCTTCCTCAGAACTGATGGTAGCTGGGAAAATGTTGGTTTATATGCAGATGATAGGGTGGGGTGGGGGTAAGGTGGGGATAGAGCCCAAAGGGAGAGAAGAATAGTTGGACAGAATGGAGTGGCTAATGATCTGACAAGAAGGGTGAATAGCTATTAATGGAGACTGTTAGTGGCTACCAATGGGTTGTGTGTAATAGCTGACTGTGTGTTAACAAGACCTAATGCATGGGGGTTTGGATAAAGACATCGGAGAGGTCTGGCCCTAAATTTATTGAACTCAATATTGAGTCCAGAGGGCTGCAGGGTCCCCA
>NC_063356.1:20472280-20553726 GCF_021869965.1 Rhincodon typus
CCTCCACAGATGCTGCCAGACCTGCTGAGCTTTTCCAGCAACTTTGTTTTTGTTCCTGATTTACAGCATCCACAGTTCTTTTGGTTTTTATAGGGGAGACCACACTGAATACAGTAGACTAACCTTTAGGACTCAATATCCAGTTCAATAATATTAAAGCCAGAACATCTCCTCCATGTCCTTTAATCATGCCCCACACCCTAAGCCCTGTCATGACATGGAGACAGAAAGGACTGCAGATGCTGGAAGCTAGAGTCAATAAATGTGGAGCTGGAAAAGCACAGCAAGTCAGACAGCATCCGGGGAGCAGGGAAGTCAATGTTTTGGGCCAAAACCCTTTGTCAGGACTGGGGAGGGGAGGGGAGCCCAGAAATAACTAGAGGTGGGGGTGGGTGACAGCAGAGACAGCTGGCTCTCGGCTGTGGTGTAAGTGAGCTGAAGCTGAGGTTAAAAGGCCTGAGTGCATATCAGAGTGCTTCAGCCCAGATCTTCAGATCAATGCAAATTCTTTTCTCCCCCGTCAACATCATCTGACCCTTAAAACCTTCCAGTCCCATGAACACCACTCAGCCCAAATCCCCTTAACAACCAAAAATCCCATTAATACCGCTTGGCCTTTTAACAAACCCAACGCCCTTAATACTCTCCAAATCCCATTAACACCCCTCAGCCTTTTAACAGCCTCTAGCCCAATTTAAACCCTGAAAGTATTAACAACCCCTAGCCCCTTTAACACTCCTACCCCATTAATATTCCTCACTCCTACCCCCTTCACACTCCTGAGCCCCTTAGCAACCACTAACTTATTAACATACCTACTTTCAGATTTTTCTTTAAGTAATTTTAATAGAATGCTGAAGCTTGAAGACAATTAGTCTACCAGCATAACTGAGCAATGAATCATGAAAAACTATCTGTGCTACACGTTCTAATCCATTCCAAGTCAGCAAAATTGTCAATTCCAAGCCCATTGTTTTATGAGAGGCTGACATTTTCAGGGAAAAATCTTAAAGAAGGCATTAAGCAAAGTATTGTGAAATATGGATTTTTTAAAATCTTTGGTTTGTTAATTTCATGGCAATTTTTAATTTCAGGATTTTTCTAGGATTGTGCTTATGTACTTTGTCTCTTGCAAAGTTTGCTTCGGTTGTAAACAAGTATACAAATATCAGTATGAAGAGAAACAGTTTTTCACTGTTAAGGTTGAAAATACATATGGTCCTGACCTGTAACGTAGTGAGAAGGATGAACATCATCAGTTCATGCCTTCAAACTTAAACTGAATCAACGTTGGGTCAGATCCGTGACTGAGGATTACAAGGATGAGCTCGTGTTGTGATATTCTTTAGACTGCTGCAATTCTTGTGCTGCCAGAACAGGGAACTATTACTGTTAAGTGCTGCATGCTACTTTAAATTCATGGAGAAGTAATCTTATTCAATGATGATCTTTCCAATTTTGGAGAAATTTTCCAGAACTTTCCTGAAGAAGATTAAACAATACCATTATGCCCAGGCCACAAGTGAAGATGACTTCAAGATGGCTCAGGCTTAATGAATTTGACCTTTTGTTTTATTTGACCTGCTTGTTTTTTTTTGCCAGTTTATTTGCCTCCCATCAGCTGATAAGATTTTATTTGAAACACATAGCCATTCCCCATTGCCAAAGTACCACTGCAGAGCATCTCTGAAAATATAAAAATGCAACCATTGTGTTCTGCACAGGCCTGAACAGTTTCCAGTTGTTAATCACACAAAAACATCATCACCTTCAGGCGTTACACATATAGATGTGGCGAGGGACATGACAGTAAGTAGCTGTTTATGGCACTTAATTATAGTCTGGCTCACAGCATTAGCTGCTGAGGTTTTCTAAATGTAAAATTACATACATACCTGACTTGTCTTGGGAGTAGTTGCTAGTGTAAATGAAAGGACAGTACTGCACTGGTAAAGTGACCCACAGAAACCAGGAGGAGTGAGAGGACAAGAGAAAGCAAGTATTTCAGTTTTGAACCGTACTGTTCTGCAGTTCTCTTACAGTGAAACTAACATCTGGTTAAGTGACATACAAAGCATTTTACCAAGTTACTTGCAGGAGGTGTGTAATGTTGTACTGTCTTCTGTCTTGAAAAATGAAGTCTGAAGGTGATCTGTGGAGGTCTTTAAGGTTATAAAAGTGGATACAGCATTTATTTCCTCTTATTGGAGAGGGTATAGTCAGAGGGCGTCTATACAGGATAATCACCAATACACACAATGAGGAATTCTGAAGAAACATTTTCATCCAAATAGTGGTGCAAGTGTGGAATCCACTACTACAGGAAGTGGTTGGTGTGAATAGTGGATACATTTAGGGGAGGCTGGACAAGCACATGAAAGAGATGGGAAAGATGGTTGCCATGGTAGATTTAGATGAGAAAAGATGGGAGGTTCTGATGTGAACAGTCTGGGATGATTGGTTGCTTTCTCACCCATTTCTCCTATGTAATTGTGATAGATGATGCAGTTAGATTTGGTGTTGTACTGTTTGAGGGTAAATAGTTTGAGGCTATTGAGAAAACTGGATTGCTGGTGAATACTTTTAAGATCTCACCTTTAGAGAAACACGTGAAAGGTAGAGAATTAGGCAACATTATCTGCTACCTAACTTCTTTAGACAACGTTTCAATATGCTCAACTGTGTACAAACATTGAATATTAGAGATGTTAGAAATCTGAAACAAAAAACAAAATAAAAGTTGGAAATACTCAGCAGCATCTATTTTGAGAAACACTTAATATTCCAGGTTGATAACCGAGAGCTGGAAAAACATGAGAGGTTTAACAGGCAAGGACGGAGGCAGAGAAAAGGAGAGGAAAGAGCAAAGAAGAAGGTCTGAGTTGGTTTTGAAAGGTGGGAAAGATTAAGTGACAAAAGGGATGAAACTACAAGGCAATAAGAAATGTTAGAAATGGTGAGCCTTCAGACTGTCCTGGTGGGGATTTGGAGGAGGAAAGGGACCGGCTGTCCATGGCAAAAAAGATCAGGGTCAGAAAACTGCTGACGTGACAGATGCAAAGAAGGTTAAAAGAACTGAAACCAAGAATAAAGTTGTCACCTGCAACATATATCTGAAAAAATGGAAGCGTTTGGTTATGATTTAAAATTGTTGAATCTGGAAGACTTCTTTGGAGGTCAAGGCCAGAGTGGGTGTAATACAGAGAATTAAAAAGACGAGCAACTGGAAAGTCAGGGTCACAGTTGCAGACTGAATGGACACACTCTCCCCAGTGTAGAGGAGAGCATAGACAATGGGCAACAAATGCAGTAAATTAAGGAGAGTACAAATGAATCATTGTTTCAGGCTAATGTTTGGCCCCTGGAGGGTGGAATGGGAGGAAGTAAAAGGGAAGATTTTGCAAAGGAAATGTTCAATGGATTTGATGGGATGGAGTTTGACTGTTTGAAGAGGCGCTCAGGATGTGATGGAGGGGATGGCCTTTTCAATGCTGAAAGTATGAGGGAGAACTGCAGCAGGTGGGAATCCTCAGTTGAAAAAGACATATCAGAAACAGCAGTAAGGAAGGTTTCAACATCAGAATGAATGTGATTGCGACAGAGAAACTGGTAAAATTAGTTTAAGTATTTACAGGAATTAGGGTGTGAGGAAACCTAAGCAGGATAGCTGTGGGTGTCATTAAATTTATTGTAGGCATTCATATTACACTTTAGATCACTTTCTAAAACCCCATCTCCTCACTCTTTTTGAGAACTATTTAATCATTCCAATCCTACCTCCCTGCTTCCCTCTCTTTGCATTGTTGTATCACTGCCCTGTGGGATCTTGCTGTTCCTATCTGTGGATTATTCTATCCGCATCACAGCATCATCATCCCCTCTCTCTACATAAATAACTCTTTGTTGTTGTATCTGTCTGTCTCTCCTTCCCTGTCTGTCCTTTGCTTATCTCTCTGTCTTTCTTCCTCTCTGTTTCGTTCTTTTCCGTTGCTGTCCAAATGGGAGAGGAAGTGATTTGAACCAGTTTTCACCCTGAGGGGAAGCAGGTGATGCCCGGGGACTGAGATCTTGCTGTTCATGAAGGCAATCAGTCAAAAGGTCAGTTAGTCTCTGCACATACTCCTTGTGTTCTCCACCCTGGGGTTGGGATCCAGTGAGGGAAGGCATTGGATTGAATGGAGGTACAGAGGGGCTTTTATACACGGTGGGTGTGTAATGGAGAAACGATATAGGGGGACAGTTCAGGGGGGCAATTAAACAGGCCACCATCTTGCCAATTGAGCTCTGGCCCAACACTTTGTGATTTCCAATTGTCTTTGATGCAACTTCCCCAGATATCTGCTCGAAGAAGGCTGGGATGACAAGTCATTCATCATACATTAGTATGCATCAACAATGGGAACATTTTTTCCCATTCAAAATATGTTTCATGGCCACACTACTGGGCCTTTGATATGGCCAACCTTTGGTACAACATTAACCAATGTTGAAACATTCCTGACCTCTCATTTGTTCTTGTCAAATCTCGCTAGCCAATGGGACAGGTTGGCTATTGTACCACTATGGACTGGGTGTCTGACTCGATTTCTTGAGTGAAGTCTAGATCACAAATGGCAAGGCTGTCAACCATCACTCTGGAGAGTGTATCTACCATTCTCTGTAGTCTTTCATACATGTAGACCATTTTGTAAGTGAATCTCATGGGACAAGGTCAACATCTTTGTATTTTCAGAGGCATTCTTGCAAGTTCCTACTCATCTAGCAGAGAAACTAAAGGTGTATGTTTCAATGACCACTTTAAGCCAATGAAGTAGCAAATGAAAATCTCTCACAAGCCCATGTAACTGAGAATGGCTCCTTTTCCATCACCACTTATCTTGCTTCTGTGTTGAAAAATGCCTTTGATACTTCAGGCACCGGTTTGTGACAGCCATTCAAATGTTTCTCGAAGAGTACTGCCCCTAAACTTGAAGATGAAACACCAGCTGCTTTTATCTTTGGAAATAAGGGATTATAATGTGCTAAGACATTGGTAGACATTAGCTCCTGAAATGCTCGATTCTCTTGCTAAGGATTCTAAGATCATATTTGAAGAGTCGCTTCAGGAGTTATCTGAAGGGCTCAGTAATAATTTCTAGTTTAGCCAAAAATGTTGCCAGTGATTCAACATATCCAAAAGTCTTTGAAGGTCTAGGATGTACTTCAAAGTTGAGAAAATAGTAATGGCTTTAGTCTTCTTAAGGTCTGCCAGTAATCTGTTAAAACAAAATCTTCCAAATAGAGTTATAAATGGGGTAAATAAATCTTGATTGTTCATTCAATGGCACTTGCCAAAAGCTTCTATTTGCACCAGGTTTTGTGGAAACTTTGCTCCTGAAGTTTAGCAAGGCTCTCGTCAGCCATGGACATGATGTGAATTTCATTTCCTTCCAGCTTGATTAGTTGTGTAAGATCAAGACAAATACCAATAACACCAATAGCAAGGGCAGTTTGGTGGCTCAGTGGTTAGCACTGTTCCTCACAGCACCAGGGACCTAGGGTTGATTCCACCCTCAGGTGACTGTCTGTGTGGAGTTTGTATATTCTCCCAGTTTCCACTGGGTACTCCGATTTCCTCCAATAGCCCAAAGATATGCAGGCTAGGTGGATGAGCCATTGGAAATGCAGGGATAGGGCAGGGTAGTGGGTCTGGATGGGATGCTCTTCAGAAGCTCAGTGAGGACTTGATGGACAAATGGCCTGCTTCCACACTCTAGGGATTCCTATGATTCAATAGACTTGGGTATTGGGACCATGTCCAAACATCACTTTGTTTTGTGATTACTGAAATTACACTCATTCTTTACTCTGTAGCATTTGTGAAAGCTTTTAGTGTCTTGTGCTAGCTAGTTATCTGCTGCATTAGGACCCGGTGCATCTTTGGGATTGTATACTTTAGGAAACAAATAGATTCTATAGTTCTTCTGTGGCAAGTTTTATCCTCTTCTTTTGGATTGATCTGTTTTCCTTCCTATTTACTGTTCTTCCCACTATCTGAATGGCTTTCTCTTAAGAATGGTCTTCTTTGTACCCTAATAAATCAGACAAAGACTCATCAATGATAGCTACAACAAGAAGTCTCCTGGAATTTTGAATTGAAGTTGCCTTAGTTACACCTATCTACTAGTCTGTGGAGATCATGAATGAAATCCTCTATGGACTGTTCTGTTAAATCTTGCACTTCCCAGAATTTTATTAGTTCTGAGGATTAAATAATTGTCAAATGCTTTTAATACCTCTTTGAATTTGTCTGATGTTTCATTTATCTTTTGGTGAGCAATAACATTGTCTTGTATACTCCCATTCATGTACAGAGATATACTGACATGCATCTGGTTTAGAAGCTATTCCATATTTCAAGAACTACCTTCTTCACGGTATCCAATTTTGTATTCTATTTGGCCCATCTCTGAAAATATATCTTCCTGGTACTATTTCGGATGCCAAAGAAGGAAAAAAATTTATTCTGTAATAATGGTGGTTCTCCCACACTTCACTGTCCTACACAGCTGTACAGGAGCTTTTGTTTGAGGTGGAAGTTTTGCTGTCTTTGGAACCTCACTAGGACTCTTCCTGCATTCTTCTGTAGATTTGAGGTTACGATTAAATTAGCTATGATCTTATTGAATAACAGACCACAGTTAAGTATTTTAGTGGCCTAACCCTGCTCATGGTTTGTGTGATCATATAGTCTTGCCTTCTGAAAGGATTTCCCTGTTAGATCAGAATTGCATACTTCTATAACTTGTCCAGCTGCTGTCAGTGGCTTGGTTAGCAAATTCCTGAGCTCCTGGGACATATGGGTTTTCTTCCATGGCCCACTTATTTCCATTTGTCCTGCTGTGCCTCATGGAATCCACACAATAGCGGCAATGTCCAATCAGAGTTGTAACTACTTTTTAACAATTACTACCCTTTCAGCCTAAATGACCACATAATTTATTGTTTCCCCTTTTCTACAACAGATTTTTGGTTCTGACTTCTGTATTCCTTGGTGTCTAGTCTGCTCACCAACAGAACTTGGACTCAGGACCACTTCCACAAAGCAGCATCTTGTGATGTAGCTTGTACCTGAGCCTTGGAGCTGCAGATTGCTTCTGTTGCTGCACATCTTCTGTCAAGTCTGAAAGGCTTCCTGCGTGATTCTCTGGAGTATTGGAAGTCTGTTGTTGCCACAAGGTTCATGGACGTCACTGTCATCAACAATCAGCAATATGTTTCCCCTGATACATCTGGATCACCAGTCGGTTTTCATTCCTGTTTTTTCTTGAACTGTTAAATTCTACTTCCTCTTAGTTGGCACGATTGAAAAACAGTACTGTTGGTCACGTTGTGGCAGGGGCCCACTGCTGATAGCGTGTTGTGTGTGGCATCCTTCAAGCTTGAAGCAATCTAATGTAGATGAGGACATCCTCCTTTCTGGTCTAACATAAAAGGGTCTTGTGGAGTAAATAATATGAAGGTCTTTGCATTCAACTATTTCAAGTTTTATTTGACCTACATGACTGCAGAGACCGTTCAGAGTGGAACAGCCCCAGTCTGTTTCCTACCAGCTCTTTCTTTGCCCTGTTCCCGCAGCATCTTCACAGGGAGTGGCACTTACTGCACCCAGTTAAGTATTAATCCTTTCTGAACCATGTAGAACAGAAATCGCTTCTCAACCTTTTTTGAATTCCAACCAATAAAGCCCTAGTTTATGTCATCTCTCCTCATAATTTAATTTTTGAAATCCAGGTAAATATTCACTGCACTCAACGTATTGTCCTTCATTCCATTTAGTTTCACTTCTTGTCATGATCGAATTTGAATTTGCAACTTCAGTTTACCCGTCTGCAATGAACCATTTGGTGACCACATCTATTTTACAATTATGGAAGTTAATGATACATGAAACAACTCCACAGAGGCCAAGTCACCAAGTCACCCTTTATTTACATGTGGAAAGTCATTGACACTGATCCAGCTCCCTCAGAGCCAGCTGTCAGAGTGAACAGAACCTCTGACACTCCTGTTTATATCTGTCAGCCAGGGATCGCTGATTGGACCAGATACATAGCCCCAACCAGGGAACTCATATCCTATGAGGTCAACCTGACTGACCTCCTTACAATCACTATAACAGATTATGAAATGGCAAGTATCAAAACATTTTTCTACTAGTTAGCAAATCACCAGTTGTGGAGTGGGAAGGGTGCAAACTTAGGAATATCTCAAGAATGAAGGAGAAGGTTAGAAATAGTTTCTCACGGAAGTCTATTACAATTTGGAATGCTTTATCACAGGTGGCCACTGAGACTGCTGTAACATTTATTAAGTGTTTGGAAATAATACAAAAGAATAATAAAAAAGTGTTGGAACTAGGATTAAAGCAGATAGATTCAGTTGAATTCGCACTAGCAATGGGCAAACAGTCTCTTTTTTGCTGTAACTTCTATTACCCTGTAAGTAGAGCCATGGAATCACACAGCACAGAAAAAGACCCCTCGGTCTAACTAGTTCATGACAACCATAATCCCAAACTAAACTAGTTCCGCTTGTCTGCACTTGGCCCACATCCCTCCAATCATTTCTTATTCATGTACTTATCGAAATGTCTTTTAAACATTGTAACTGTACCTGCATCCACCACTTCCTCTGGAAGTTCATGCCACACATGAACCACTCACTGTGTAAAAAAAAAAATGCCTCTCACATCCTTTTTAAATCTCTCTCCTCTCACCTTAAAAGTATGCTCTCTAGTCTTGTAATACCACATCCTAGGGAAAAGACACTTGCCATTCACCTTATCTGTATCTATAATGTGGTAGAATGACTTCAAGTTTTACTCAATTCTCTTCATGCCTTCACTGAATTGTGTGACTGTGCTACTAAGCAGTTCTGAAAGTTCAAGCCAGAGATGTCCAGCAAAAGGTTGTCACACTTTGTTGTGAATCAGATTGTGGTCCAGCAAGAACAGTGAGCTGCATTTGTACATTAAAATGGGGGATTGGTGAGTTTACAGTAAGGCGTTGGGATGCATCCATGTTTGCAGTTTACTTAGGTGTTTTGTTTGACACTAATGTTTGTCAGAGTGAACTAATCTCACTTGAAAGATAAGTTAGCACTAAGCCTTCAAAGGCCAGAAATCAGGTATTTGTTATGTGGATGAGCACTGATCTGTTTATCCTTGTCACAGTGCCTGTGAGGCTAGACTTCCAAATGTTTAGCCAGGATTAGCTGATTAAATGACCTGTACCATTTTTGCATTCATGAATATTATGAATGTAATTAGCAAAAGAACCAGGGGAAGATGAGGAAACAAATGCAGAGAATACTGCAGAAACTGCAGGATTGGCAGCATCAAAAACTTTGTTTTATGATTAGGAATGGCCTCCTGAAGGGCAAGTAGGAGTGCATTCAGTGAAAACTTCCCCAACAGATATAGACAGATGCACAAAGAAGAGAAAATATGAAATTGTGGGGAAAAAGAAGGGGAATAATTGAACTGCACTTTGAAGAAGGTAGCACAAACTCAGTGGCCTAAGTGGCCTTTTTCTGTGATATATAGTTCTACCGTTCAATATGATACATAATGAGCTATCATGTGCACTTTCCAACTCCTTTCTAACAAAATCTGTTCTGTGTAATCTATTGAAATAGTGTCAAGCTTTAGTGTTCCCCTCTCTTCAGTTCCAGGAAACCACAAATCAATTGACTGTCACGGTTGATAAGTGTGTAGTCAATGTACATTTTGTACTGTAACTCAGAGTCATGGTAACAAATACTATAAAAATAAAGTAGTATATTGTTTTTAAAGCCTTGATCTACAGTGCACTTGTAAGCACTTCTGTCGAGTACATTCTCATGATAGCTATATAAATATTTTTGTAAAGTCACAGGGCCATAAATTCCTGCTCAATATTTGTGAATTTGTAGATCAGCCGAAGTGACAGAAGAGAGAGTCATGCTGCCCACTCAGCAGCAGAGGGCAGTAGCGGTTCACAGAATTTGATGGCGTTGTCCAGTCTCCTGCAGAGAGTGCAGAAACCCTGATCAAAGCACGGATTCTTCTTTCCCAGAGATCCTTCCCAGTATCCAAGATATATTTGCGTATTTGGGGAATAAATTGATAAATGGGAAACAGTAGGTAGGGAGTGGAGCAAACAGCCCAAGAGACTGTAAACAGGTACTTGACCATCAACATCAAAACATTTTGACTCATGGGGAGTAAGGCAGAGAAGCTAGTTCAGAGTGATACTTCTGCCACTATAAAGAGGGACACAGTATTAAGGGAGTGGGAACACAATGTGAGAACTTGAGAGTCTATGTGCTGCTTCAGTGAGAGCCAAGGAATTGATTTTCATTCAAGCACCACCTTTAAAAATCTCAGGATGTCCCAAAGTTTTTTTTTGCAGCTAGTGAAGAATTCGTGAAGTGTAATCACTTGACTACATGAGATGTAAGAGCACCAGCACATTTTGCCCATCCCTAGTCGCCCTGAGAAGTTGGTGGTGAACCACCTTCTTGAACCGCTGCAGTCCTTAGGGTGCTGTCAGGGACAGAGTCCAGGATTTTGACATAGCGACAATGAATGAACAGCGATATATTTTGGAGTCAGGATGGTGGGTGGCTCGGAGGGGGACTTTGAGGTGGTGGTGTTCCCGTGTATCCACTTCCCTGGTCCCTCGAGATGGAAGAGTTTGCAGGTTTGGAAGGTGCTGTTCAAGGAATCATGGTGAGATGCTTCAGTGCGTCTTGGAAATGGTACACACTGCTGCCACTATGTGTTGTGGTGGATGGACTGGATGTTTTTTCTGGGTTTTAGATGCTATAGGAAGCATATATAAAGAGGCAAGAAAGGAGAGGATGCGGCATTTTTGATTAAGGGATACATTATGGCTGTAATTACAGAACATATTTCTGAAAAATCGTCCAGTGAAAATATATGGGTAGTAATTAGAAATAAGAAAGGAAAGATCACTTTGATAGGATTGTAGTATAGGCCAACGCCCCAAATAGTAAGAGGGAAATTGAGAAACAAATATATAGGGAGATCTCAGACATATGTAAGCATAATAAGGTTGTAATAATGGGGGATTTTAATTTTCCAAACACTGACTGGGGCTATCATGGTGTTAAAGATTTGGACAGTGAAGGATTTGTCAAATGTGTTCAAAAAAATTTTCTTTCTTTATCAATATGTGGATGGTCCTAGTAGAGAAGGAGCAAAACTAGACCTTCTTTTGGGCAATAAGGCAGGGCAAGTGACTGAAGTAAAAGTGGGGGAACACTTTGGGTCTAGCGATCACAATTCTATTAGTTTCAAAATGGCTGCGGAAAAGGATAAGCTTTCCATAAAAGTTAAAGTTTTTAATTGGAGTAAGGCAAATTTAAATGCCATGAGACAAGAACTTTCGAAAGTTGATTGGAATAGACTGTTCACAGGCAAAAATGAAGGCTTTACAAGTGGGAGGCATTCAAGAGTGGGATGATGAGACTTCAGAGGCATCATGTTCCTGTTAGAGTGAAGGGTATGGAAAAATAGATGAGGTTCTAGTCAAGAATAAAAGAGAATCTTATTTTATATATAGACAACTTGGGTCAATTGAATCTCTTAATCAATATAAAGAGTGTAAGGGCATTCGTAAGAAAGAAATCAGAAAGGCAAAGAGGGGATATGAAATAGCATTGGCAGATAAGACTAAGGAAAATCCAAAGAGATTCTACAAATACATTAAGAGCAAGAGGGGAACTAGAGAAAGGGAAGGCCCAGTTAAAGATCAAGAAGGTTGTCTTGTTATTGAACCCCAGGAGATGAGAGAGATACTAAATAAATACTTTGCATCAGTTTTTACTATGGAGAAAGAAATAGATTCTAGAGAAAACAGAGAAATAAACTTTGCTGTTTTAAAAACAGTTCACATTACAGAAGAGGACGTGCAGGATGGTGGATAAATCTCCAGGACCTGATCTAATGTATCCCAGAACATTGTGGGAAGTTAGGGAGGAAATTACGAGACCCTTTGCAGAAATATTTGCATCATCTATAACTATGGGTGAGGTGTCTGATGACTGGAGAGTGGCTAATGCTGTACCTTTGTATAAGAAAGGTTGTAAGGAGAAACGGGGGAACTATAGATCTGTGAGTCTAACTTTGGTTGTGGGTAAATTGTTGGAGGTGATTATAAAAGATAGGATTTATGGACATTTAGAGAGGCAAAAATTGATTAAGGATAGTGAGTATGGTTTGTGCGAGGAAAATCATCTCTCACAAACTTGATGAATTTTTTGAGGAAGTTACCAAAAAGATTGATGATGGCAGAGCAGTGGACATTGTTAATTTGGATTTTAATAAAGCCTTCGATAAGGTTCCACGTGGTAGGCTAATTAGTAAAGTTAGGATTCAGGGAGAGTTTGCCCTTTGGATACATAATTGGCTTACAGGCAGAAGACAGAAAGTGATAGTGGAGGGTTGCTTTTTGGACTGGAGGCTTGTCACCAACTGCGTTCCATGGAGATCAGTTCTGGGTTCTTTTTTGTTTGTCATTTATATAAATGATTTGGATAAGGATATAGTAAGTTTGTGGATGACATTAACATTGGTGGCACAGTAGACAATGAAGAATATTTTCTAATATTACAAAGCGGTATTGATCAAATGGATCAATGGACTGAAAAATGGCAGATGGAGTTCAATCTGGGTAAAGGTGAAGCATTGCATTTTGGTACAACAAACAAAGGTAGGGCTTATACAATTAATAGTGGGGCCTTTGGTTGAGTTGTAGAACAGAGGGACCTAGGGATGCAGATACATAATTCTTTGAAGTTTGCCTCACATATAGACAGGATGGTTAAGAAGGCATTTAGCACACTTGCCTTCATTGCTCAGTCCTTTGAGTAAAGGAGTTGGGAAATCATACTGAGTTTGTGCAGGACATTGGTGAGGCCTCTTCTGGAATACTGTGTCCAGTTGTGGTGGCCCAGTTACAGGAAGGATATTATTAAGCTGAAGAGGGTTCAGAAGAGATTTGCCAGGATGTTGCTGGGTACGGAATGTTTGAATTATAAAGAAAGTTTAAATAGGCTGAGACATTTTTCACTGAAGCATAGGAGGTTGACAGACAACTTTATAGAAGTTTATAAAATAATGAAAGGTATAGATAAAGTAAATGATGGTGATCTTTTCCCTAGGATGGGGGATTTCAAGACTAGGGGACACATTTTTAAGGTGAGAAGAGAGGGACTTAAAAAAGACATGAGGGGTATTTTTTTTTTACACAGAGGATGGTTCCCATGTGGAATAAACTTCCTGACAAAGTGGTGGAAGTGAATACAATTACAACATTTAAAAAATATTTGCAAAAATACATGTATAGGAAAGGTTTGGAGGGATATGGACCAGGAGAAGTCAGGTAGGACTAATTTAGTTTGGGATTATGTTCAGCATGGACTGGTTGGACCAAAGGGTCTGTTTCCGTGTTGTATGACTCTGTGACTCTATGGTGGATGAGGTTCCAAACAACTGGGCTGTTTTGTCCTGGATGGTGTCACTGGAGCCGCACTCATCCAGGCAAGTGGAAAGTATTCCATCACTCCCCTGACTCGAGGCATGTAAATAATGGACAGGCTTTGAGGAGTTTGGTGGTGTGTCATTTGCCGCAGACTTCCCAGCTTCTGACCTGTTTTTGTAACTATTGTATTTGTAAGTCTAATTTAATTCAGTTTCTGGACAATGGTGATCACAGGATGTTGATAATGGGGGATTCGACAATGTTAATATAATTGATAGTCAAGTGGAGATAATTAATATTTTTTGTCAGAGATGGTCATTGTCAGACATTCGTGCGGTGCAAATGTAGTTTACTTTGTATCAGCCCAAACCTACATATTGCTGCATATGGTCAGTATTTGAGAAATCACAAACGGTGCTGAACACTGTGCAATCATCAGTGAACATCCCCACTTCAGACCTTAGGATGGAGCAAAGGTCACTGATGAGGCAATTGAAGCTGGTTGGACTGCGAAACACCTGCAGGGATGTCCTGGGAGTCAGATGATTTGCTTTCAATAACCACAATCATTTTCCTATGTGTTAGGTCTAACTCCAACTAGTGGACAATTTTTTTTCCCCCAATTCCCTTTGGTTTTAATTTGACTGGAGCTCCTTAAAGCCCCAGTCAGTCAAATGCTCACCTACTGTCAAGGGCAGTCATTACCATCTCATCTCTGGAGGTTCGTTCTTTTGTGCAGATTTGGACCAAAGTTTTTCGCCAAGAGGCCAGGAAGTGAATGGCCCTGGCAGAAACTAAATTGTGTTTCAGTGAGCAGGTTATTACTGAGCAAGTGCTGCTTGACAGCACTGTTGACCCCTTCCATCATTTTGTTGATGATCAAGATTAGGCAGATGGGCAGTAATTTTCTGAATGGGATTTGCACTGCTTCTTTTTTTGTGTACAGAACATGGCTCGGCAATTTTCATCTTCTTAAAACGATGTGTTGCAGCTATGATTAGAACAGCATAGCTAGGGGCATGGCTCGTTCTGGAGCACAAGTTTTCTGTACTGTACCATTGCAGCGTAGTAAAAATACAACCAATATGCACAACAGCAAGTTTACATCAAGTATAGAGAAACAAATAACCAGAAAATCTATTCAGTGATGTTGGTTGAAGGTTAGTTATTGGACAGAACACTGGGACTAGTTTATTGTTTTATTTTTGAATAACATTATATTTGTTCCATCCCCGGCGTGGGCAAAAGAGGCATCGATTAAGTCATATCTGGGGAGATATTTGCATCTCAATGGAAACTTTTCAGGAATTTCCATTTGTCCTTTATCAGGAACTTATTTTGCCTCTGATAGTAACTAATATAAAACATTGTTTGCATTCGGGTTTTGTAACCTATAACACACATCAGTGATGCAAAACCCTGTAAGGAACCAAGAGTTAGACACATTAAACTGGTCCTTTAGTCATAATCATGTACAAGATAAATCCATAGTTACATATTACCAAACCTTTGCTTTAATAATTGCATTATACTGCAAACTGAAAGTCGCAGTGCTCCAAATTAAGTCATACACCTAGTTTCCTACTGTCAGCAAATGAAGCAGAACTGCATCAAATTCTTTGGTAAATGGTCTGATTTTTAAAAGAAAGCAGATTTTTGAAATCCTACTCCTTTAATCTAATCTGTTTTATTTTATTTTATTTGTTTTAGTTAGGGTCAAGGTTTGGATTTTAAGATTAAAAAAAAATTAATGCCAAATGTTTTTAAAACTTTTGGTAATGTTGGATTAAAGAAAATAAAGCGCTGACTGAAATATAGAAGGGCATAGAATGGTGAAGCATTCCAAATAGAAACACAACATGTACTGCTGGGTCTTGAGTTTCTCTATTGTACATGCACTACTGGGTTCATGGCCATATATTCTGAACCCAAGGTTAGTTTGAAATATTGAAATCATTGTGGCTTGATGGAGATCAAATTTTGTAACTGAAATGCTATAGATTTATTCCTGTGTATTGGGCACTTTGCGGTAAGAAGAACATAAGAAGGACTCCTGATCTAAGTTCTTGATTTTGTGTGAACTGGTCCAGTCTGAACAGGGACATAAAAAAAATTCTCACAAGCGCAATGTAAACAAAGAGATTATGGTTACACCTCAGGCTGGAAGAATGCTCTTGATAGGCAATAATGATGCTAATATCAATGGGTGAGTTGGTGAAATTTGTACATCAATGCATTTTGGGAATCCATAGTTACAAAAGCATAGCCAGGAAAGGTTAAAAAGGGGGAAGGGGTTAAGTTATGCCATTGTGATGTGGGATATGTACTCAGGGCTGGATTTTCCTTCTGGACTTCTGAACCCTATCTGATTCAAGGCAGCCAGAACCCACAGGAAATGCTTGTTGTCTTTTTCCTTGCAGCTAATAGTCTAGGTCATGGCCAGAGAGCAGGCTCACTATCCTATTGAGGATGGCCTTTCTAAGTTGGAGAACAATCAGGGAATTTACAGCTGGCAGGCAGCAGAGAACACCATGACAGGTAAGTTGGGAAGAGGCTGCTTCATATTGGAGGCTCCTTCTTTCCATCTTTTTAACGTGCAGCCTAACCATCACTGTGCTGTGGAAGGGAAGGTGAATGGAGCCCCTTGACTCAGTGGCCTACACCCTGGCAGGTGCATACGACTCTAGACCTCCTTGAAGCCTTCCCCACCCCAGGGAGGCAAACTGAAGCACCCCCCCCCAACTTCCCCACAACAGGGAACCTGAAAGTTGACTGGGAAAGACCAGTCAGCCTCCTTCAGGAGGCTGTTAATCTGTGCATTTCACTGCCCCTCCCTTTGTGGATCAGTGGCCCTGCCAGCTCCACAGCCTCCTGGAAACATCCTGGTGCTGAGATAAAGCAGAAGGATTAGCACACCAGCTATCAGTGCTGCTTTCAGTTCCCGCTCATCTCCATTCCTGGCAGAAGCTGAAACTTGGGCCCATACAGACACAGAACCCACAGCTGGTGGGATTCTGCCCTTTATTGTGATTTGCTGCAGGTGAATTCCCATATAATAATGCTCATGTTTCAAATCAGACTTAAAACCATTCTGACAAAGAGGCCATTCTGCCATGTTTCCTTTGCTAGTTCTCTGTAAGAGTGACCTTCCTGGTCCACCATCCCTTTTTAATTTTTTTTCATTCTATATTTGTAAGTTTGTCACTTTTAAAATATAAGTGTGTGATGTGGTGCCAATTTATTCAGTTTCCCCGGCCATGAATTTTGGAAATTGTTTAAATTTATTTGCTGGTTCCCATTTATTGTTTATTCTTCCAATTTAAGGATAAGGTGCAGAGGAATGCAGGCTCTCCTGCTTAGCAACAAACCTGGCTGGTTGTGGATCTTTCTAAGACTTCTTAGTCTGTTGTGTCTTAGTGTTGGATGAGGCTGAACTTTGACATTAAACCTGATTTCTTCTAGGCTTTGAAGCTGTACAGAAGAAGGTTGCAAGGCAATCATTTGCAACTATTTAGGGCCATCTCACCAGTAGGCGGCCAGAGCTCTTGTGTCCAATTTAAAGCTTGTGTGGTGTGAATTGACTTTGAACTTTGTCTGTGCTTTCCCCAAAGGGAATAATTCCATGTGTAGGGCTGCCTTTAAAGGCACAAAAATAGAAACTGCTGGAAAAACTCAGCAGGTCTGGCAGCATCTGTAGAGGGAAAGCAGAGTTAACATTTTAGGTCCAGTGACCCAATTTCCAGGCTGAGTTTTTCCAGCAATTATTGTTTTTGTTTCTGATTCCCAGCATTCGCAGTTCACTTTTTAAAAAAAATTAATGCATTTAAAGACAGTTGCTTTGTGTTTCTGGAAGACAGATTCTCATAAAGGAGTGGACCTCTTTCCTGCTGTCATGGGTAAAATGGTGGTTGATAGCTTTTCCACGCTAAGCGCTGCTGCACAGCCCTTTCAGTTTCACACCCACTGCAGCCAATAGGGTGACAGGGATTACACCCTTGCTAAGCCTGTCGGGGGTGCTGTATTCCAGAAACTTGTTGAGTAGGGTAAAATGGAAGACATTACTCACTCGAGTTGAAGTCGGTGTTTACCACAGGACTGCTTCTGTTAATCACCAGACTGGTCCAGTGACTGGGTCAGCTCGGTGTCTTTCATCTGCTGCCCCCTGTAGCTTCTCTTTGGTTGCTCCCTTGCTGCTTGCCACCACTTGGTCACTCTGTTCTTGCATGCAGTAAGATCATGTCTGGATTATTAATAGGAAGTAGTCCATAACCTTGTCAGTGAACATCAACAGCTTTTATTAAGGATACACACTCGATAGAGGAGAGAATAGGAGATGCATCCCTGATGCCTACACACTTGTGTCTCAGTTCTGTGTGATCTCAAGTCATTATGACATAGCTCCTTATGCACACACTCAGTAGCAATTATTAAAGTAAAGATGCAATTAACCTTTTACTCCACAGCTTGCAGAGTGAACCTTGAAAATGTGGGATTCTTCACATATAAACATGAGGTAATTCATACAATTTTATAGGAAGAATAGGGAGATCACTTATTGCGTGGAAGCTTTGAGTCTGAATGAGGTGGAGGAAGAAGGGGATCTCAGGGTACAAATACATCAATCACAGGTGACATGGTGGCTCAGTGGTTAGCACTGTTGCCTCACAGTGCCAGGGATTCAGGTTCAATTCCACCCTTGGGCAACTGTCTGTGTGAATTTTGCACGTTTTCCTCAAGGTGCTCTAGTTTCTTTCCTCTGTCCAAAGATGTGCAGGTTAGTTGGATTGGCCATGCTAAAATGCCCATAGTGTCCAGGGATGTGCAGGCTTGGTGGGTTAGCCATGGGAAATGCAGGGTCACAGGGATAGGGTAAGGGGAGTGGGTCTGGGTGGGATGCTCTTTGGAGCGTCAGTATAAACTTGATGGGCCAAATGACCTGCTTCCACACTGTAGAGTTTCTATGATTTACTTAATGTTGAGATGTGGGTTAGGAACATTGTAAAAACTGCAAACCAAAAACTTCATTGGAAGTTGGATTTCTGCTAAATCTGTACCATATAATGGTGAGATGACATTTGCAAAACTGTGTGCAGTTCCGGTCATCATATTATAGAAAGGAAAGATAACACTGGAGAGGGTGCAGAGAAAATTTACACAGATGGTAGGAGAAGAATATGGATGTGTATATCAGGAAAGGATTGACAACTCAATCTTTTCTCTTGAAGAAGAAAGATTGAGGGGTGACCTTATAGAGGACTTAAACATTATGAAAGGTTTTGATAGGGTGGATTGTGATAGACTTTATCCTCTTGTTGGGAAAAGCAAAACCAGAGATCATCAATATGAGATAGTCCTCAAGAGATCCAATAGGGAATTCAGAAGAAACTTCTTTAACAAAAGAGTGGTGAGAATGTGAAACTTGCTACAGTAGAAGTGGTTGAGCTATAGACCCAAGTCTGGTTGGGTCAAATGGCCTGACCCATGCCATGTATCCAATGTAATCCTATATGAAGGTCATACTCCATGGAGTAGTGTGTTTCCTTATTCACTAGTGGGACATGGGGGTTTGCTGGCTAAGCCAGCATTTATTGCCCATCCCTAGCGCTCCTTGAGAAGGTGGTGGTGAGTTGCCTTCTTGAACTCTGCAATTCATCTGCTGTGGGTTGAACCACAATGCCATTAGGGAGAGAATTCCAGGATTTTGACCCAGCGACAGTGAAGGAACGGCGATATATTTTCAAGTCAGGATGGTGAGTGGCTTGGAGGGGAACTTGCAGGTGGTGATGTTGATGTTCCCGTGTATCTGCTGCCCTTGTCCTTCCAGATGGAAGTGGTCATGGGTTTGGAAGGTGCTGTCTGAGGATCTTTGGTGAATTTCTGCAGTGCATTTTGTAGATAGTACACACTGCTGCTACTGAGAGTCAGTGGTGGAGGGAATGGACGTTTGTGGACAAGGTGCCAATCAAGCGGGTTGCTCTGTCAGAATGGTATCAAGCTTCTTGAATGTTGTTGGAGCTGCATCCATCCAGGCAACTGGGGAGTACTTAAGCATGCACTCTAGTGTGTAGGGACTCCATTATGTGGAGACTGGAACTTGTGGTGCACAGCCCCAACCATCATGGAAGCCAACCTTCCATCCATGGACCCCATTTACACGGCTCGCTGCATTAATGTATCCTTCTAGTGATTGGCACAGTTGTGTGGTGCTATAGCAATGCACTGACATTCCAGTATATTGGAAATAGTCTTTTGCATAGTCTGCTGCATTTTTGCCAAGTTTTTATTGGTTTTCATCATTACAACTCATCATTCAGATACTGAAGGCATTGGTAATACCTTAAACATCCCGACAAATTCTGCAGTGAAGCAGAATTCACACAACTGATTAAAATACGAGAAGCAGCGAAGTCCTTCAATCACCTTCATATCCATTAATCAGCTGAGATCTTTTATTCTCAAAGAAAGGCCTTTTAATGTTCACTCCAAACATCAATTGAATGTGATTTAATGACTGAAGCTGTTCTCAGAATGTGGGCTTTTAGTATGTGTTAACATCCACTTATCTGACAGTAGGATTGGCAGGATTTAATAGTACACAACAGCAGAACAAGGTAATCTGTTCAGTCGCGCAAGAAGCCATGCTGACAGCCCACTGATAGGTGTACACAATTCAGTTTACATACCCATCAGTCGCTCTGATGAGCTCCGCATCTGCAATCTAAGTGCTGGAATAATCTGTGCTAATAAGGCCTAATTTCCCCTTCTCTCCCTAGCCCTTTAACAACTCCAGTGACCCTTACACACATATCTATAACTTTGGTGTATTAAAAGTCCAATGGCCATAAGATATAAAAGCAGAATGGCATTTTTAGAGGGAGTATTCACAAAAGTCTCGTTAAAGAGTTGAGTTGAGGGAACATCCTAAAGCAAGAGACACCAAGCGGTTTGGAGAGATTTCCAGAATTTGGCCATGTTTTCAGCAATCTAATCACTATCAAAAATGTAGCAATGACATTTGAGAATGTGTGAGAGGGCCAAGTGTTATTTGGGTTTTTTTTTTGGAGGAACACAGAAATCTAAATGTATACCTGCTTGTTTCAGATTGGTAAAAGTAAATAAATGTTCTTTCTAAAAGATATCAAAAAGACTGTATGTTTCACATACAAACACAAATTGAAGAGCAAGCACTTGGTCTTTTTTCAGTGTTCCCTGTTTTAAAGTTGTGGGTTCACTCCAATTCCTAACGTCTGAACTCAGGATCCAGTGATTCCAGGCAGCAATAGACAAAAAAAATATTTTTCAACAGTGCAGATCCCTGTCTGATTCTGTAATAGTAGGTTAACACTGACCAAAATCCCTGCATACACTCATTAGTTGCCTGAGTCCCTCAGAATGTCAAAATTAACCAGGATGCCCTCTCCTATGCACAAAATAAATTGGCTAGAATTTTCCCCTCCCTGGTATGTTATGGGTAGTGACAAGAAGATTGGGAAAATACAATGAGGAAGTAAAAATAAGAATCTCAATGGCAAGAATTTTTAAAATTAATTTTCCCCTTACGCTTCAATTGGCAATTTCAAAATCTTGCCATGGGGCAGTGACCACCTCAATTCAATGTATTTGTGTTTCGTTAATACCCCACCTCACCTCAGTTATATGGCACTTCAAACATCCCCCTTATTCACAGAGAAACTGGACAGCAAAGAATTCCCGACATAGAATCAAAGAATCCTGACGTTGCGGAAAGAGGCCATTCTGCCAGTCGAGTCTGCACTGACCCTCCAAAAAGCATCCCACCCATCCTATTCCTAAGTCACAGCAGTTTCATGGTGGCTGCAGCTCACCAAAATCCCAGATAGCAAGCAACTGTGTCTTCAACACCATGTCCCATACACTTCACGGCCACTACCCTCCTCACCTCTTCAGCTTCACAAGTTGGCATTGGCAAACCATCATCAGCCACATCACATCATCATGCCTGTTCTTGGACTGTCTCATGCACCACTTGAGCACTTTGACACCTCTCTTTGGAGCTCAGGACCCACTGACACCTGTATGCTTCCACCAGGTTGCTTTGCACACATGGAAACATATACATTGTGTGCATACGCACCGGATGCATCCTGTGACATTTAGTTCGCTTTCTCAGTAGTCTCTCAATTGCATTGACTGGAGGTTGCCAGCCTCTGTACGCTTCACATTCGTGTTTAGCAACAAGCCTCTCTGGCTTGCGTTGCTTTATAGTGTAGAGGGAGAGGCAGGCAGCTTGTCATGTTGAGGAGCACTGAACAGTTAAGGGGGTGAACATTTCACAGTACAGCACTGAGCTACATCAATGTCACACCTCCAGTATGTGCCAAGGGTTTATACAGCTAACACACTCCATGTGCATCAAGCAACGGTCATGTCTGAGGTTAAAGGGTTGCCATCTTTAGTGACAGCCAAGGGGTGGCTCCAGTCAGAGCATTCCACCACATTCCATCAAGAGGCTTGTTACATTCTAGTCCATGGGATTGGCCATGTTTGATCAGGGGCATGGACCTAACCAGACTGAGGAAAGAGGCCGTGGTCGGTCCTGCAGGGCAGGTGCCAATAGCCCAGGGATTTCAGGTCGGTAAGTGGGGAGCTATGGAGACATCAGTCTAGGCCGTGGCCTGCGTTCAGTTAGGGATGTTCTGTCAAGTCAGGCAAGTAGGCCAGGGTCATATCTGGAATTTTTTCAGGGGCCTTATTGGTCCATGAAGTCCTGGAGAAAGTGGCCAACTAAAATTTGGGGAGGGATTCATTGGACTGGTTACTGAAGGAATGATTACAGACACAGAGGTCCATTCTACATAGAGGGATGGGCTGGGAGCTCCAAGAGGGAGGGAGCTGGTCACAGTCAGTCTGGCCTTTACCTGGGGAAGCTATGATGTAATGGTAGTATCACTGAAGTAGCAATCCAAAACCCCAGCTTCATCTTCTGGGCACATGGGTTCAAATCCCACCATTGCAGATGGTGAAGTTTAAATTCAATAAAAATCTGGAATAAAAACTTAGCCTAGTGTTAAATGGGTTGCTGAAATGTGATTCCAGATTCACAGCAATATGTGTGTGACTCCTAAATGCCCTCTGAGCAATTAGGTATGGGTAAGAGATAGTAAGAACTGCCGATGCTGGAGTCAGAGATAACACAGTGTGGAGCTGAAGGAACACAGCAGGCCAGGCAGCATCAGAGGAGCAGAAAAGTTGACTGTGTTATCTTAGGTATGGGTAATAAATGCTGGTCTAGCCAGTTACACATCATCCCATGATTGAATAAAAGAAAAGATACGGGCATAAGAATTCATAAAGCCATTGGCTTTGGGAATAACGTGGGGAACATTAATAGTTTAATAAAGAGACTCAGCTGAAACAGGGGTAGGCTTAAACGTCATTGGACCATTGGGGCAATAACACGAAAAGGATCATAAAGGGGTGGATGGTGTCCTTTTGTATCTCAGACACAGGCTTCTACTCACTCAGAAGAACACAAAGTTGGAACCTTATCATCTTGGATCAAATGTCAACTATACAATAACTTCACAAAATGACAGTCACTGCGTGTAACGTGGGTGGAGTAAGTTACTTTTCTCTCTTCAGGGTAGTGGAAAATTTTTGGAAATGGAGGAGGCCTTGCTTGAGACGATGCCTCCGCTGATTCAGTAATGCTACCCATCTGGCTTCGATTTCTACTTCATCAGCATTGTCCAAGAATGCGGATTAAAAATTATGGCCTCAGACAATCGTAACCATTACATTTTGTGCACTAATTGCCTCCTTGTCATGTCAGCTAAGGAAATGTAATCAGATGAAGGCACTTAAAAGTTTCACTAATCCTTTCAATTTCAGAAACACATTTCATAGTGAGCACTGAAAGACAACACTTTACATCTGCCACATTCACACACTGAGCTGTAAGAATGCAAGGACTAGGTCTGTGATGTGCGAGGGTGTCTTTTCTTTGGGAAGGTGTGCGGTGCCACCCATCATCACCAACTGTCATTAGCTGGAGCAGGTCAGGACGCTGCCCCTTTTTGGTGGCCATCAAGGTCAGAATTGCCCTGAATTTTTATGCCACCACTTCGTTTCAAGGAGAAACTAGGAGAGTATATGGGATCTCCCATTCCTCAGCCCAATTCCTGCAAAAGCAGCTGGGATGTAACTGATGCCATTTTGTCCAGATCAGAGCTGCTCCTCTCCTTGCCCGGTGATGTGGAGAGGCAGGCAGCTCGGCCAATGGCATCATTCACCATCACTGGCTTCCTTCGGGTGCACCCAGTTGGTTTTGAGAGCACTCTATCACCAAAGTGCAGAGGTCATCAACACCACGCTCTGTGACCATCGCACTTTCCTGTCACCATCGATATCAAATCTTGGAGATCTGCATCAGAGATCCTGGGAACTGTCATGACTCTGACATATCCAGGTTCCCAGATCCTTCCAATGCCCTTGGTCCATACAGAGATGGTTGCTGGGAGAACCAGGGACCTCCGAACATGGCCCGTAACATTTCTACAAAATTCTTATACTGATAGCAAATAAAAATACAATGCTGCCCTTGCTTCCAATGAGCCACAGTGGAAAAGGTCATAGGCCTCAAGAAGATGAGGGTCTGATGCCTGGACCACTGCAGTGGGGATTTGCAGTGTAACCCAGGAAGGATGTAAGACACACTGTGGCAAGCTGTGCCCTTCACAGCAGGAGCTGACAAGGGCAGTGTGGTGTCTTGGATACAGAGCGATGAGGGGCAGACAGCAATCCTCTGAGGAAGACAGTGAGGACATTAATGAGGAGTACTGTCCAAGAGAACACGACAGGAATGAATCATTGAACGTGAGAACCTCATTGAGATCCATTGGGTTGAATGACCTGGGTTTGAGCTTAATTTAATAGTTTAAGATTCTGTTGGTGATCTGGGAAGCAGCCCCTTGCTTGGTACAAGGGTCATGCAGTCTTTTCATTGTTGCACTCTTGGATGTTTTCTGTTGCTGAATAAATATCTTATTCTCCATGAGGTTGATCCATGATACCTTTGGTGATCCGTCTTTCAAATATTTACACATTACATGGCTGACTGACTGACTACAGGTGAAAAGCAGCAATTGGTAAGACAATGCACTAACTTCACACTGAACTCTGGTTGGGTAACTCTTAACGCCTCAGTCAGTATGTCATATCCAAGCACTTGTGCAGTGAAGCCTCTCGTAATAGCTATCAGGCTGAGAGGAATCAGCTGTTGTCCTTTCCATTGTGCTTTGAGGGTGAGCGGATGTGAGAGTAGCTTGTTGTACATTCTCCCAGCCTTGAAGGGCAGTGTGCTCTCTTGTAAAGTTGATAGATTGAAACTTTCCCTCCAGAGCTGTGTGGAATCGTCTGTGCAGGCCAGGCCCTAGCACAATCCCGGCACGTTGTCCACATCCATAAGTCATTTTTCTTCCTCTCCTTCCCACGACATCCAAGCGTACAAACAAAGACAGAAATACTGGAGAAACTCAGTAGGTCTGGCAGCATCTGCAGAGAGAGAAACTGTTTATGTTGAGTTTGTTATGATTCTTCTTCAGAACATCAAAGAGTGGTGCTGTAGTGAGAGGTGGAAGAAGCCTGCTCTGTGTTTGCCTGGAAGGCTTGGGTGGTCATTCCTAGGGCTGTTTGGGTCTAGAAGACCTAGGCAACCTGCTAAAAGCATCCTGTCCAGGTGCAGGCTCACCTTCCTCAGTTTTGGCATCACAGGCAGGGGGTAGGTGAAGCAGCAGGCATTTCTGGACTTTGATTCTCAGACAGTGAGAATCTCTAAACTCTTATCACTGGATACAACCAGCCTCACTGTATCATCATGGCAAATCTCTGATCCATTTACAGTATGGGCCTGCATATGGACCATACCGACACCTCTCGCTGTAATGTTGCTGCAGGAACAGGCACCCAGCTCACAGATTGGACCAAGGTGCGTCTCAGGGCTGCTAAGCCACTCACTTAGCTCATGCTCCTACCTGGATCTCACAGCATCCCTGCCTTGTCTTGTCTTGTGTTCCCTTTTTGCACTTTGCTCCTTAGCCGGAGCTTAAAGACTCTCTGGATTTCTGTGATCCCTCCAGTGCTGACACATAGCCAGGTAGTTTGTGAAAGTTGCCAGCATGTGATCAGTGAAAGGCAGGGTGTGGGGGGAGTGGGGTGCAGTTGGACATGTTTCTATAAGGCGCCATGCTACATGAGTCTCCGTTATACCATGCGCCAACAATTCATGCTGTAAACACAATGCACGTGCTTCAACCAAATGACCATGCCTCAAGTCAGAGAGGGATCAGTTAAGACAAGGTGAGGGCTGCTGTCAGTCAGGGGGTCCCATTACAGTTAGTCAAATGCAGTGTCCGCTCACAGTCCAGGGGCTTGGGCATAGCCAAACATCCATATGGGATGGTCAGGGACAGGGACTCTGTCTCACTTCAGTCTGAGGCATGGACTATGGTTAGTTTGGCATGTTCACCCCAAACAGCCAAGATTTGTGGATTATTGTTGGGGATCTATATAGAAACTGACTGGAAATCCAGGCAGTCCCCTGTAGTTGCAAAAGACTAGTAACTAAACCAGTGAGTGTGGAGTCAATTTTATATTTTGGAATATGTGTAGTGTTCTATGGTGTGGGATGCAAATGGTAGTCACAAGCAAAATCTTCACCATGTCATTAGTCCTTGTAGATTGAAGACAGACATCTCCCAGAGGCAGAGGTAATCCTGGGCGACCTTCAAAGAGGCATCTCTGGGCCGCAAAGCATAAAGCTAATTCAACAATAAAAGCAAAATGCTAGAAAGTCTTAAGAGGGTCATATCAGACTTGAAGCATTAACTCTGTTTCTCTGTCTACAGATTTCTTTTTCATTCATTCACAGGATGTGGACATCACTGGCTAGGCCAGCATTTATTTTCTACCCTTAATTGTTCAGAGTCAATCACATTGCTGTGTGTCTTGAGTCACATGTAGGCCACACCAGGTTTAGAATGGCAGTTTCCTTCCCTAAAGGACATGAGTGAACCTGAGATAACAAGGTGTGGAGCTGGATGAACACAGCAGGCCAAGCAGCATCAGAGGAGCAGGAAGGCTGACGTTTCGGGTCGAGACCCTTCTTCAGAAATGGAGGAGGGGAAGGGGGTTCTGAAATAAATAGGGAGAGAGGGGGAGGCGGATAGAAGATGGTTAAAGGAGAAGATAGGTGGAGAGGAGAAAGACAGGTCAAAGAGGCGGGGATGGAGCCAGGAAAGGTGAGTGTAGGTGGGGAGTTACGGAGGGGATAGGTCAGTCCAGGGAGGACGGACACGTCAAGGGGGCGGGATGAGGTTAGTAGGTAGGAGATGGGGGTGGGGCTTGAGGTGGGAGGAGTGGATAGGCGGGAGGAAGGACAGGTTAGGGAGGTGGGGACAAGCTGGGCTGGTTTTGGGATGCGGTAGGGGGAGGGGAAATTTTGAAACTTGTGAAGTCCACATTGATACCATTGGGCTGCAGGGTTCCCAAGCGAAATATGAGGTGCTGTTCCTGCAACCTTTGGGTGGCATTATTGTGGCACTGTAGGAGGCCCAGGATGGACATGTCGTCTAAGGAATGGGAGGGGGAGTTGAAATGGTTCGCGACTGGGATGTGCAGTTGTTTGGTGCGAACCGAGCGTAGGTGTTCCACAAAGCGGTCCTCAAGCCTCCGCTTGGTTTCCCCGATGTGGAGGAGGCCACATCTGGAACAGTGGATGCAGTATACCACATTAGCAGATGTGCAGGTGGACATCTGCTTGATGTGGAAAGTCTTCTTGGGGCCTGGGATGAGGGTGAGGGGGGAGGTGTAGGGGCAGGTGTAGCACTTCCTGCGGTTGCAGGGAAAAGTGCTGGCTGTGGTGGGGCTGGTGGGGAGTATGGAGTGGACAAGGGAGTCACGGAGAGAGTGGTCCCTCCGGAAGGCAGATAAGGGTGGGGAGGGAAAAATGTCTTTGGTGGTGGGGTCAGATTGCAGATGGCGGAAGTGTCGGAGGATGATGCGTTGGATCCGGAGGTTGGTGGGGTGGTACGTGAGGATGAGGAGGATTCTGTTTTGGTTGTTATTGCGAGGAGGGGGTGTGAGTGATGAGTTGCGGGAAATGCGGGAGACACAGTCGAGGGTGTTCTCAACCACTGGCGGGGGGATGTTGCGGTCCTTGAAAAACGAGGACATCTGAGATGTTCGGCAGTGGAATGCCTCATCCTGGGAGCAGATGCGGCAGAGGCGAAGGAATTGGGAATAGGGGATGGCATTTTTGCAGGAAGGTGGGTGGGAGGAGGTGTATTCTAGGTTGCTGTGGGAGTCAGTGAGCTTGAAATGGATATCGGTTTCCAAGTGGTTGTCAGAGATGGAAATAGAGAGGTCCAGGAAGGAGAGAGAGGTATCAGAGATGGTCCAGGTGAACTTAAGGTTGGGGTGGAAGGTGTTGGTGAAGTGGATGAACTGTTCGAGCTCCTCGTGGGAGCACGAGGCGGCACCGATACAGTCATCAATGTAATGGAGGAAGAGGTGGGGCTTAGGGCCAGTGTAGGTACGGAAGAGGGATTGTTCCACGTAACCTACAAAGAGGCAGGCATAGCTTGGGCCCATGTGGGTACCCATGGCCACTCTCTTTGTCTGTAGGAAGTGGGAGGAATTGAAAGAGAAGTTGTTGAGGGTGAGGACGAGTTCGGCTAAGCGGATGAGGGTGTCAGGAAGTGGAGGGCCTTTAGGCCATCTGCATGGGGAATGCAGGTGTATGGGGACTGGACGTCCATAGTAAAGTTGAGGTGTTGGGGACCAGGGAATCGGAAGTTTTGGAGGAGGTGGAGGGCGTGGGTGGTGTCACGGACGTAGGTGGGGAGTTGCTGGACCAAGAGGGAGAAAATGGAGTCGAGATAAGTAGAGATAAGTTCGGTGGGGCAGGAGCACGCAGAGATAATGGGTCGACCAGGGCAGTCAGGTTTGTGGATTTTGGGAAGGAGATAGAAGTGGGCGGTGCGGGGTTGGGGAATGATGAGGTTGGAGGCTGTGGGTGGGAGGTCACCTGAAGTGATGAGGTTGTGGATGGTTTGGGTGATGATGTTTTGGTGGACGGGGGTGGGGTCATGATCAAGGGGGCGGTAGGAGGAAGTGTCAGAGAGCTGGCATCTGGCCTCGGCGATGTAGAGGTCAGTGCGCCAGTGAACCCAATGGGATTTTTTCCAAACAATTGGCAACAGTTTCATGGTCTCTATGAGACTCTTGAATCCAGATTTTAAAATAAAAGAATTCAAATTTCACCATCTGTCATGCCAGAATTCAAACCCAAGCCCCCAGAATATTACAAGGGTCTCTGGAGTATTAGTCTAGCAATAATATCACTAGGCCATCAACTCCCCTTGACGTGCTGGATTTCTCCAGCATTCTATGCATTTGTGTTGAAGCACAAAGTTAATGCAAGCCATGGAATCATAGAGTTTTTACAGCAGGAAAGAGGCATTTTGACCCATCATTTTCATGCTGGTGATCAAACATCCATCTATTCTAATTCTATTTTCCAGCACTTGGCCTGTAGCCTTGTACGCTATGGTATTTCAAGTACTTAACTAAATACTGCCTGAATGTCTTGAGGGTTCTCGCCCCAACACCGTTTCAGGAAGTGAGTTCAGATACCCACAAACTTCTCGATGATTTTTTTTCCCTCAGATCCCCTCGAAACCTCCTGCTCCTTATGTTAAAACTTTGCCCCTGGTTATTAATCTCTCTACTAACAGATAAAGTTTCTCCCTGTCTACCTTGTCTCTGACACCCCTCGGCCCCCCCCCCCCCCCCGCCCCGTCTCTTTGTACATCTCAGTCAGATTCCCCTCAGCTTTCCCTGTTCTAAAGGAACACAATACCAGCCTACCTCGTCCATCTTCATACCTAAATCATTCCAGCCAAGGCAATATCCTGGTGAAGCTCCTTTGAACCCTTGCTCCTTTGAACCCTCTCCAGTGTAATCACATCTTTCCTGTAGTTTGGTGACTAGAACTGTACACATACTACAGCTGTGACCCAACTAACAATGTATACAGCTCTTGTATTCAATGCTTTGACTAATAAAGTCTTTGTTAACCCCTTATCTACCTGTCCTGCTTTCTTCAAGGACCTATGGACATGCATACCTAAGGTCCTTCTGATCCTCTGTACTTCAAGGGTCCTATCATTCAATATGTACGTCCTTGCCTTGTTAGTCCTCCCAAAAGGTATCACCTCACACTTCTCAGTATTAATTTCCATTTGTCACTGTTAGATTCATTTGACCAGCCTGCCCAATATCATCCTACAGTCTAAGGCTGGCAGATCATGCCACTTCATCTCATTTCCCTGAGATGAGGACAGTGCTGCACCCTGGGCAGTAGACTTTGGCGCCATCGCTGCTCTCCCCGAGCCCAATGTAGAGCATCATGGACTATACACTTATCACAGTGAGAGTGCAACTGTATTGGGAGCTCTAAGCCAGACTGGACTTGATTGACACCCAATTCCAAAAGACAGGAGCTGGGTTCAATGATTGTTCATTGCCGGTAAAATTGGTGTTCGACCTGTCAGCAGTTCATCTCTGTTTTCAGACACAAATGTAGCTCCTGTTTGTTTGATTTCTGGTCCCTTTTGCTGTTGGTGAATGGTTTGAAGCAATTGATTCCCTGTACGGAATGGTTCCCCATTGGACAATGATAAGATGCTGGGCTGCAGTGGGCATTTGAGAAAGGGTGGCAGGGACTGAGAGGGTTATAATAGGGAATGTGGCTGAGGACTGGTAAGATATGTGGCTGGATGCTTAAACAGTGATTGGGGTAGGAACGTGCAGTTTTATGCACAAGGAAGTGTAAGCCATGCACACCTATGTGCCATGAGAGATGTTGGTTATGGATCCCATCAGTGGCAAGTATGTTTGCCTGTGGTGAGTTGAAGAACTGAGCTAGCATTAGACAAAAGGGGCATAATACATGTTATTGAGGGCACGTGTGGGATGTGAGAAACCTCACTAGGCCTCGTGGAGAGAAACCCTCCGTGAAACATCAGAAACTAACACTAGAGGCCTGATGCACTAGTGTATGGACTAGTGTCCTGTGAATGTCACAGCATTTGAATGACAATGAAACAGCCATGTCGCGCAGGCTAAGAAAGAGAAAAACACTCTCTTGCTGCTGTGTTCATCCAGCCCTGCACCTTGTTGTCTCGGATTCTCCAGCATCTGCAGTTCCTACTATCTCTTGCTGTCAGTACTGCCAGTCAGCCTGGTTGGACCAGGAGTAAAAAGTTTCAATCAACTTGCAAAGCCAAGAATCTCTAAATTGACAGTCCAGCTACCAACATTAATATGATAGCACCATCCAATATATTGGCCTCAACATTCTACTATCTATTCTTCACAAGCAATCAATAAACTGATCCATAATCATGCTTCAACATTTATCATTTTTTGGATTCTTTCCTTAATCCTAATCTGTGCATATGTCTTCACTTCTTCTGATTTTTACTAATTAATAAAATCATTACTTTTTTACCTGAAGAAAGCCTAGTTAAAATGATTCCTTTTTAAAACATTAATTTATTTGGGTTTGGGATAAAGGTATCCACAAGGGGAAGGGATCATCTTTCAGGTAATCTTGTAACCAGCTGAGGGAAGTGGGTGAATAAAGAGAGCTAGTTTGTCCCTTCTCACCCATGAGTTGAACAATTTGGGCTATCTCACCTGGGCTGATAAAAAATTGGGGAAATTCGCTTGGGCTCTGATTGTAACACCAAATAACTTCTTATCCTCAAATTGTCATAGACTAGAGTTAGAATAGAATAGCTTTTATTGTCACCCAAAATATTAAACTCAAGTGTTCCTACAGGATCATCTTCAATTTCCTCTAACCTCTTATAATTCAGTATTTGATTTCTTTTGTTTAAACTCATCCCAACAATTTTAGCTCATCCAATGGCACCCATGTGACCGTTGTTAATTGTCCTAAAACCCATCCAGTTTACTAATCGCCATTAACAAAGGACATCTCCCATCTTAAACCAATCTAACCTCCACATGGTTCTGTAGAGTCTTAGTCATAGAGTCATACAGCACGGAAACAGACCCTTCAGTTCAACTTGTCCATGCCAACCAGATATTCTAAAGTAGTCTACTTCCATTTGCCAGCATTTGGCCCATATCCCTCTAAACCCTTCCTATTCTCATCCAGAAGTGTTTTAAAAGTTGTAATTGCACCAGCCTCCACCACTTCCTCTGGCAGCTCATTCCAAACATGCACCACTCTCTGTGTGAAAAAGTTGTCTCTTAGGTCCCTTTTAAATCTTTCACCTCTCACCTTAAACCTATGCCCTCTAGTTTTGGACTCACCTGTTCTGGGGAAAAGGACCTTGGCTATTTACCCTATCTATGCCCCTCATGATTTTATAAACCTCAATAAGTTCACCCCTCAGCCTCCAATGCTCCAGGGAGAAAAGCCCCAGCCTATTCAGTCTCTCCCTATAGTTCGAACCCTCCAAACCTGGCAACATTCTTGTAAATCCAGACCCACAGAAATATGGTTGACCTAAGTGTCCCCTGAAATAGCCTCGAAGTTCAATCTGTTCAAAGACATTTAGGGATTGGAAACAACTGCCTGTCTTGCCAGCAATGCCCACATTTCATGTAAGAACAAAATAAAGCACAGGAAAATACTTCAGTTTTCTTACTCTACAGAGTAGATTTTCTTTGGCCTATGATGCCCTGTCTATTGAAACCAGCACGCAATGGTATGTGGAATTTTCTGGTATGCATTGGCAGCATAGAAGGTATCATGGAAAATTGACTTTGTAAAATTATTGGTTCCCACCACACTGACAAGATTCAGTGACACAACAACGGCACACACAGAGAATTGATAATCCAGTTTTGGAAATGAATGTCTCTGCAAATTCAACAAAAGCAAACTGAGCTACTGTTATTGCAGTTAGAGTTTGTGCTGTCTTAATGTTTTAATAGTTTGTGTCTACGACCAACTGTTCCTGTCTTGGGCTGAAATTGGAACTGCCCCAGGTGTCGGCAGCTCAGCCTGTGGGGAGGGGATTAAATTTGGAACCACTTAGCTCACCTGAATAGCCCAATGTCACAGAAACAGACGTTAATCGTGCTCATAGTAATAAGGAGATGCCTGGAGGTTGTCAAAAGCCAATATGTCATCAGCTGTTTTTTTCTCAGATATCCTTAGAGTACAATGTGAAGAGAGCCTACTAAACTGGCACAGGGAGGATTCATTTCTATCCCGATGTGGAAACGCTCCTGTAAGAAATTGCTGAGTGACTGAAATGCATGTCTTACTGCCATTAACAAGAATATAAATTTAAATTATAATTATTAAATATCTTCCAGAAAAAGCTGGAACCATGAGAACTGTGCTTCTGCTTGAGGTGCTGGATTAAAATTCGACACACAGGGCAGCAAATCAAAATAGCAACAGACTTGAAGAGAGGCTGACTAAGCTTGGGTTGTTTTCTTTGGAGCAGAGAAGTTGAGGGTGGGACCTGGATAAGATTATGAGGGGCATGGGATAGAAAGCAGCTTGGTTTGAAGGATCAAAAACAAGGGAGCATAATTTTAAAATGAAAGGCAGGAGGTTTAGAGGGGATTTGAGGATAAGCATTTTCATCCAGAGTGTGGTGGGAGTCTGGAATGCACTGCTTGTTGAGTTGGGAAACCTTCACAACCTTTACTTGGTTGAGCACTTCAACTGTCATAACATTCAAACTTTGGGCCTGGTCTCAGAAAGCAGGACTAGTGTAGCTTGTGTATTTTTTGGCAGTACAGACTCTATGGACTGAAGAGACTTTCCTGTACTGTATGATTCTATGAAACTTGCATTATTGCAAAAACTTTTGTTTTAACTTATATCCGATCCCGTAGCATTTCCAAGTCATACAGGTGCTTCCTCTGAGACATTGCAAGCTGCTATTTATGCCCAGCCACTAGAGGGCAATAATTCCTAACCAATTTTAAAATAGCAATATCCACGTATACATTTATTATAACTTATACTGAAAATTCCAATTACTAAAATCATCAATATCTGTGCAGTTACTGATGGATTTCATCAAAAGTTCCTAGAGCAATGAACAAAATACATGCTTCTGTCCAAAATTCTTGACTTGCAAATCCAGCATGCAAAATTCACATACTGTTTAAATATTAATCTAAGGTTTCCAAATTCCATCCCTGCTCTTGAGGGCTAATTAAAAATGAAATAGTGTTGGTGATGTATTATAGCCAGTATAATACGGCTGCAGCATATTCCATGCAAGATGACACACATGTGATGTATGTTCATATTTCATGCAGGATCACTCATAGACTGTAGGGCTCAGTGTAACGCAGAAGCTGTGTCTGTTAAATACAGTTTACACAGAGCCTTTTGGTTGTTGCTCTGCAAGGATCCATTCTTCCTCAATCATTTTATTTTTCGCTCATCCACTCAAAGCTTATGACGGATGCTGTGAATCCCAAGAATAAAACTGTGACCTGAACGCTTTGGTGCATAAAACAGATTCCATATATGCTGTTCTCAGTGAGAAACTGGAGTTTTTGTTTAATTCTAAGAGTTTTTTTTCAAAATGGAAGCCTCTAAACGCGACAAACTCACCACCCCCCCCATTCCACCATCTGATTGAACGTGTTTGACATGTACCTGGACCTATGTTGTGCCTATATGGGATGTATAGACGATACATCTAATGAAGGCAGTGCACAACAATGGGGTGTGATGCAAAGCAACTTTATGCATAGACCTTTGAAGAAGGGTGGCAAAAATAGCACCGCCCTAATCTGACACACCCAGACAAGATACGTGGAATTTCTGACACCAGCAGCTCTGCTCAGTCGAGCACAAAGAGCCCCTAATGTAGTCAGTGACCTCTCAGCTTAACCACAATTATCAGGTAGGGTGGAGTTGTCCTTTAAGAGAAATTAGATCTGGTTTTAGTGCCGTAGCTGTCTTCCAGCTTCACCTCCACCCACATTCCATCAAGCCCGAGGGCCTGGGATACCATTTCTAACAGGGCTGCAATACAAACTGTATTGGTTCGGCTCTTAAACTGTTGTCTTCTACCAGCACAGGTAGGTTGAGCCTTACTGATGTTTGCTGAGTCTCTGCTTAGGCACGCTGTGGGGGTGTTGGTCTCACTGAATAGATGCAGAAACTCACTCATTTTATTTCAAACTTCACATTTTTCTTCCAGTCAGAAGATAAATCAACAGCTTTGTACTTTCTTTTCAAGTTTCTTACGAAAGCTACAAAATTCAACAGAACATTGAACGTTGTAGAAATTTTGTCTGTCAAAGCTGGTTACAAAAATGCTCACATTTCACAGTGTTATTGAGCTCAGAGTAAGCTTTCTTCACTGCTTCGGTTCCTTGAAGTTTACCAGTTTGAACGGACAAAACCATTCGCAATCAGTTTATTTGTACGAGTCTGTGCTCCTTTTTGATTTGATTACTAACACAATGAACAACCTCCTAATTTTGCTTCCAGAATATTCTTTAAGCGAGGGGGAGGGGAGCACGCTGAGAAATCTCTGGCATGTGAATTTATTTAAGCTATTAGTAAAACTGCTGTGCCTTGTGCAGCAGGCCTAGCAATTTAAACCCAATCAACAACACTATGACCTGAAATAATTGAAATGATACAGAACATAAGAGGCCCATTCCACCAATGGTGTTTATGAATATGTTTACGGAATAATTCAAATCAGTTTTTAATAGGGTCCTTGAATCATATCTCTCAGTGAGAGCAAATCTGAAATTCTGTCATATTTCCTTTTAACTTTTTATTTCAGAAGGTGTGGGTTTCACTGGCTATTATTGCTAGCCCTTGTTGCTGTGGGAGAGTGTTACTAAGTCACCTTCTTGAGCCAATGAGGTTCATGTGCTGTAGGGATTCTCAACGCACTACGGGAATTTGACACAGCAACCATGAAGGAACTGTGATATAGTTCCAAGTTAGGACAGTATATGGCTTGGAGGGAAGCTTGCATGTATCAGCTGCCTTCTGGGTGGTAGAGGTCGCAGGTTTGGAAGGTACTGTCTAACGGGCCTTGGTGAATTATTGCAATGCATCTTTTAGACAGTACACACTGCTGCCATTGTGTGATGATGGAAGAAGAAGTGAATGTTGAAAGTGGTGGATTGGGCGCTGGTCAAATTGAGACTCATCCAGGCAAGTGAAGAACATTGCACCAATCTCTTAACTTATGCCTTACAGATGGTGGCCAGGCTTTAGGGAGTTAGAAGGTGAGTTACTTCCCACAGAATTGCTAGTGTCTGACTGCAGCCACAGCATTTAATTTAATTCAATTCAATTTAATTTGTCAATGGATACTGTGTCCTCCTCCCCACCACCACCACACTCCCCCCCCCGGTAGAGAAGGGATTTTGATAGTGAAGGAAACAGCAATGGTAATGCCATTGAAGATCAAGTGGAGATGGTTGGATTCTCCCTTGTTGTCGATCATCATTGCCTGGCACTTGTGAATTTCATGTCAGTTGTCAGCCTAAGCCCAGGTGTTGTGCAACTCTTGCTGCAAAGAGATACAAATTTCTTCAGGGTCTGAGCAGTCACAAATGATGCTGAACATTGTGCAATCGTTGCACCAGGGACTGGCGTTCGCTTCCAGCCTTGGGCGACTGTGCAAACTCTGCACAGACATTCTCCCTATGTCTGCAAGTGTTTCCTCCCATAGTCCAAAGAAGTGCAAGTTCGGTGGATTGGCCATGGGAAATTGCCTGTAGTGTCCAGGGATGTGCAGGATAGATGGATTAGCCATGGGAGATGTAGGGATACAGGGATAGGGTAGGGGTTCTGTCTGCATGAAATGATTTCAGAGGGTTGGCGTGTACTCAATGGGCTGAATGGCCTGCTTCCACACTGTAGGAATTCTATGATCATCAGCAAACATTCTTACTCTTAGTTTATAATAGAGGGAAGATCATTGATAATAGTTGGGCCTAGGACAGTATGCCATGCACAATGTGTACAGCATTAGAGCAATAGTTTGATCTGATAGGTATAAAAACATAAAGTCCAGGAGTATAGGCATACCCTCCATGGAGCAATTCCAGTATCACTAACACTTGAAAACCTCTTCAGAGGTAAACATTTGATTGGAAAGTAGCACACCACATTATTCATTCATGTGATGTGTGTGTCAATGGTTCACCCAGCATTTATTGTCCACACTTAATTACTCTGGAGAAGGTGGTGACGAGCTTCTTTCTCGAAGCACTGCCGTTTGCATGGTGTTGGTACACTCATCCACTGTACTGGAATGTAGGGAGTTTCGAGATCTTGACCCAGTGGCAATCTTAACTAGACAAAGGATATGTTAACGCTGTGGCAATCAGAGCAGGTTGGCAATAGGGTATGGTTACAAGTCGAGATGGTGTATGGCAAAGAGGGGAACTTGTGTGTGCTGGTGTTTTCGAGCATCTGTTGTCCTGTCCTCGTTGGTAGAGTTTGTGGGTTTGAAAGATGCTCATGAGCCTTGGCAAAGTGAATGTTTAAGATGATGGATGGGGTGCATAAAGGAGTTAATTTCTATTCAAGTTTCTTCATTGTTCTTAAAGCTATATTTATCCACATTGTCCTGCTTTGTGCCATGTAGATGGTGGACAAGCTTTAGGGAATCAGGAGATGTGTTAATCTTGACAGATTTTTCAGCCTTTGACTTGCTCCTGGAGCAACAGTGTTTACCTTGCAGGTCCAGTTACGTTTCTGGTCAGTTGTGACCCCTTTTAATGTGGATGATGGAGGTTTCAGCAATAGTAGTGCCTTTGAATATCAAAGGGAGATGGATGGACCTTTCTTTGTTTGAGCTCATAATTACCTGGCAAATGAGTGACATGAATGTTATTGCTAGATCATACCAGATCTTTCTGTAAGTTGACATAGTCTGCTCGATTATTGCTGTAAATGTACTGAACATTGTGCAGTTATCAGTGAATATCCCCACTACTGACCTTAATAATGGAGAAAAAGTCATTGATGAAATAATTTGAGGTGGATATGTCTACAACATGACATTGAGATTTCTGTTCGGAAACCCACAAGTTCATTTGAGTTTTACCAAACTTGTCAAAGGGGTTTTTATAATGGAAAATTATGATTGATATTGAATTTTTTTAAAATTCCCATCCAATGACAGCTTTTTTTGAGTTAACCCACTAAAATAAGCACAGCAATGGTAGGAAATTGGTGTCTGATCTTCCTGCCCATTCGACATTAGGGGAAGGGAGAATATATTTATATACCATATTTTCTGTTCTAATCAACACCCAAAGTGTTTAGCTAATGAGAATAATGAAGTAATCTGAGCCATTGATATAATTGTGCAGATGTACAATTGTCAATTGACCTTGATATGATGTTGTCTGATTAAATAATCCCTGAAAATGACTGCTATTCCAATTTAGTTTACTGTCTACATTAAAATATGAAACTGGTTGTCAGACTTTGATTTTGATGGAACTCTATCTCTAACTTATATATTCAAAGTAATATAAAGAACTGACTATTATGAAACAACACAATAATCACACGGTACATTAATGACAAATGATGTCTCTGTTCTTCTTTCCCTTCCCTTCCATGCTCTCTTCTTTGAAACTGTTGTCCACTATCTGTAGAACCTCGTTTTAATCCCATCTCCCCCAAAAGCAGTAACATAGAGGTGCCTTACTCTGGTACTATTCTGAGTAGGGCTCCCTGGCCGTGTGTTGGATCATCTGCCAAAAATGTAATTGTTCTGCTGGTGATGGAGATTTTGTAGAAATCTATTCCCAGACAATTCATTACAAGCAATTACAAAGCACAAAACATGGGAATGAAGGACAGCCACAAATATGTAGACTGAGAATCTCCTTTGAGAGTATTGCGTGTTATGGCAATCAGGATGAATATTACACCCTTTTAATCACAATCTGGCAGAAATTAGATCTATTGTATTAGCTTTTGAGAATCATATTTGAGCCCTGCAGTGCACTTTATTTATCAGATCCGGAAATTTTCTCAAATAGTTTGTGATATCATCCAACAGCCTGGTAATAGACTCAACATCAATCACCTTTGATGGTTTTCTACAAAAGTTAATGAAAACCAAGATGGTGAGAAAAGACCCATTGTGCTTGGCTCCTTTAGTATTGGGAAGAGTGAGAACAAGCAGTTTTGTTTTATTCATTTGTAGGTTTTGGGCATCACTGGCCGGGCCAGCGTTTATTGCCTATCCCTAGATGCTCTTGGGAAGGTTGCAGTGGACTGCCTTCTTGAACTGCTGCAGTCCACATGCTGTAGATAGATCAATAATGTTCTTAGAGAGGGAGTTCCTGAATTTTGACATAGTGAGGGAACGGCGATGTATTTCCAAGTCAGGATGGTGAGTGGCTTGGAGGGGAACTTGCAGGTGGTGGTGTTCCCATATGTCTGCTGCCCTTGTCCTTCTAGGTGGAAGTGGTCATGTGTTTGGAAGGTAGTGTTTAAGGGGTGGTACAAAACTGCTATTGAGTGTTGGTGGTGGAGGAATGTTATGGATGCAAATGCTTTGTCCTTGATGATGTCAAGTTTCTTGATTGGGGAGTATTTTATCACACTCCTAACTTGTACCTTTGTAGATGTTAGAAAGTCAGGAGGTGAGTTACTTGCTGCAGGGTTCCTAGCCTGTCTCCTGCTCCTGGAGCCATCACTTCATATGGCTAATCCAGTTCAATTTTTGCTCAATGGTATCTCCCAGGATTTTGATAGTGGGGAATTTTGATGGTGATGGTAATGCCATTGAATGTCAAGGGACAATGGTTAGATTCTCTTTTGTTGGAGATAGTCATTACCTGGCATTTGTGTGGCAAAAATGTTACTTCCCGCTTTTCAGCCCAAGCCTGAATGTTGTCCAAGTCTTGTTGAGCTCGGACATGGACTGCTTCAGTATATGAGGAGTTCTGAATGATGCCGAACATTGTGCAATGATTGGCAAACATCCCACTGCTGACCTTATAATGGAGGGAAGGTCATTGATGAGACATCTGAAAATGTTTGCGCCTAGGACACTAGCCTGAGGAACTCCTGCAGAGATGTTCTGGAGCTCAGATCTCCAACAAACAGAACTATCGTCCTATGTGCTGGGTATGATTCCAACCAGGGGAGAGGTCTCCCCCGATTTCCATTGACTCCAGCTTTGCTAGGACTCCTTGATACCGCACTGAATCAAATTTAACCTTGATGTCAAGGGCAGCCAATCCCAACTCACCTCTGGAATTCAGCTCTTTTGCCTTTGTTTAAACCAAGGCTGTAAAGTGTTCAGGAGCTAAGTGGGCCTTGAGGAACCCAAACTGGCATCACTGAGCAGGTGCTGCTTGACAGCACTGTTGTGAACACCTTCCATTGAGAACAGACTGATAGGGTGGGTTGGATTGTCCTTTGTGTGCAAGACATGCCTGGGCAATTTTCCACATTGACAGGTAAATGCCAGTATTGTGCTATATTAGAACACCCCTGCCAAGTAAAGTCTGGGAGCCAATGTCTTTGTTATGATTGCAGGAATGTTGCCAGTATCCAGTGTCTCCAACTGTTTCTTGAAATCACTTGCAGTGAATTGAATTGGCTGAAGGCTGGCATCTGTGATGCTGGGGACCACTGGAGGAGACCAAAATGCCAAATCTACATGTTACAAGTCTATGTGTATCTGGTGGTCAATTTGAGAACTCTAAGAACTTCCAGTTTGAAATACGAGTAAGATGTTGCAAAAGGTCATTGTCTGAAAAGGGCCATCATGTGGTAGAGGTTCTCCAACATTGCTGTTAGACACGGAGCACCAGGGTTATGTCCCAGTGCTGACAAAGGAACAGAGATGTAAGTTGAGAAGATATTTGACTTGGCCATGATGGCTTCTCATATATCCACCTCCCTTGTCCTTGTGGGTAGATGAGGTTGAGGGTTGGGAGGAGCTGCTGAAGAGATCTGAGTATACTGTGGATAATATGTGCTGTGGCCAGGTATTCTGATGGTAGAGGTTTGATGTATGTTTAAGCTCAATCTCACTATATTATCCGACATCCTATCCCAATAACCAAAGGGTTGAGAATCAGCCTGTTGAGTCAGATGAAGTCTGATGGTAGATATTTGTGACTAGCAGACCACATCATTGCAATTAAAGGAGAGTCAATGAGTTCAAGTCTACAATGTCTACTCCTCCATTAGAAGTCCAGAAATAACTCCTATGAAGCTTATATTTTCTTTAGGATCACTTTAGACAGCATCCATGAAAAACTATACAGCTCCCCAAGCCGTTAGCCCATAATTAATTGAACATTGATCCATTCTCCCAAATGAAAACCTGATGGATTGAGCATCCCCAAACTGCTCGTGCTTTCGATTCTTGAGTTTTAAACTTAATAGTGATTTTTTCTTTCCTTTGATTTATTCACGGGATGAGGGTGTCATTGGCTAGGCCAGCATTTATTGCCCAAACGGCAGCTATGAGTCAACCAGATTACTGCGGGTCTGGAGTCACATGTCGGCCAGGTCAAGATGGGCAGTTTCCTTCCCTAGGTAAATGCGATACCTTCAATCTTATTCCAAATGACAATAGAATGTACAGAAGAAAGGTACACAGATTAATTTTTTCAGCAATGCATTCTTTATGCAATGGCCAGTTGATTTCTAAACTAAACATTCAGTGCTGATGCAGCATTGTGCGTGTTACAATTTTCCAATGCAATCTCTACTGGATTGGAATTATCTTGTGAGTATCTAAAAAGTAGTTACATGTCTGTTTGAACTGTATAGATTGTCCACATTTAGACTGGGAATGTTATGTTGATCAGATTATGCAAACCAGAGATGGTGGATAAGAACCTTGCATATTGCAACAAAGCAAGCCAAGCTTTGAAAGTTACTGGCTTAGGATCAAACATTATAATTCCACAGACGAACTTGACACATTGTATTTCTGTTCTGTGTCTTTGTCTTTCAAACTGCCAAAAGCATTGGCTTTTAATCTATTTTAATTGGGGGATCAATCGTGTATTTTGTCACACATTAAGTTGTTTCAAGAGATGTTAATGCTTTCGTTGAGCTTCAAAGGCTGGCTTTTCAGTTTAGATTTATGCATGTTTACTTCTATAGGCCTTGTCCTTGTCACACTCCAATAAATATTTTGAGTAAATTTGATTGAGGAAAATGGCTTTGTCTATGTTCATTAAACAATGACTTTAATTTTTTTTAATATAAAGATCTTATTCAGAAATGTTTGTAAATCTGTAAAATTGATTTTGTGGCATATATTTTGCACAGATTTTGAAGTTATGAGCAATTTGACCGTGGTAGAATTGAGAAGCCCTGACTCGGGACGGTGGAACTGTTACATTATTTCTGTTTTAGGTGTGATGAGAGAGAAAATTGATCTTACATGTTGCCATTTTGTTTTGATTCCAATTAAATGCTCCTGTTCTGCCACAGAAGACCCCATGAAAGGGCCTCTCATATGAAGATAAAACATCAGATTAGTGTTGAATGTATACTTGTGGTAAAATGGTGTGAGTTATATCAATCAGAAGTTACATTGATATCTCAAAACACTGGGATTTAACAATAGGTGAGTGTGTTGACTAGTCTGCCTTGTACTTAATACCTGTATATGAAAAAGTCCAACACATTGATGCTCAGTGTTTTGGGGAAGGTTTCACTCATAATAGCAATTATCTATTTATTGTTGACATTGGAAGAATGATATCTTGATCCTTCAAGACTAGTAGTCAGTATTCTCCACTAACATCTGTATTGCGTATTCTAGCTGACTCATTGAGTATCTGGATTGCACCCCAGATACTTTATCACACATCTGCTGCTGGGAAGATAGCTGTTCTTGCCTGAAGGCAGCCCTATGGGTAACAATGACTGCTTCCTTGTGGTGCAGTCATTGTATCTTCTGTGTTGTTGGAGGTAAACGTGAAGTGTGAGTTATTTGGATGCATTCCAGGTGCCTTCTATTCAAGTGGTGTACCAGGTGGCAATCGCTCGAAAGGAGATGTTGTGTTCTTGATGCTCCTCGCCTGGCTATAGCACACAAATCTTCAAAGGAACAAAGGATGATTGAGATTGACTGACTGCCTGTAAACAGAAGGAAGTTATTTTAAAATTACTGCTTTGATCGATAGAACTTTGACGTGATCACAATTGATGGGACTCCAGGGCACCTCAGCTACTGAGAGGCCTTGAGCTGAGTCTTAAAGGGGGCCCTCAACAATCTGGGCTATGGCATGGAATCTGGGAGAGTTGTGTGAGAGGTCAGATGAGGCCGTTCAGATTAACCCGTTGTACTTTCAAACGGAGTTCTGCGCATTGAGATGAGATTCTCGCTAGGGAGCAGTGAGATGTATATTGAGGGAGATTATTGCTTGTTAATATGTCGCCTTGTTAATGTGCAGCTTCCTGTTACCTCTGGCTGCGAGGTAACCAGATGTCAACAATTCCTGACATGAACGTCATATCGTGTACATTGCGACTTTAGCTTGCTGCTTAGTCTCCAGGCTGTCATCTTTGACACCAACGGACATCATCTCAGAGCACGTTCTGAGGCACTAGCCGCACAGACTCCATGCCCCTGGATGCTGGCACCTGCTAGCCCCTCAGGACTCTTGTGGCACCTCTCCAATCCACTTGCAGAACACTTCCACACTTTAAAGCTGCATTTCAGGGTACGCTGGTGACAAGCATTGCAATCCTGCTGCAAGGACACTGTCTGTCCAGGGACGGGCACCTGGCTCTCTCACTACACCAGGCTGCGTCTCAGTGCCGCTCGCTTGCTCCTATAGCTGTCACTCACTTAGCACCTACCTGCATGCTTCCAACGCCCTTGCCTTGTGTTGCCTTGCCTCTCAATGCAGACACAGAGCCTGGGCACTTATTTTGCTGCCCTCAGTCAAGGGGGTGGACATCTTGCTGTATAACAGAATGCGACATCAATCTTGCCCCTGCAGCATATGCCAGCAGCTTACCCAGCAAACACACGGCATGTGCTGCAATCAAACAGTGGTGACACAAAGTCAAAGGGCATTGGTCATCAGTGAAGTCCTTGGAGGCAGCCATCAGTCAGGAGGTCCTGGTGCAGTAAGTCAAGGACAGGCTCTAATACCTGTGCAGGGACCTGGCCACCATCAGACATCCAGTCAGGCTGCTCCCAATCCAGGGACTGGGGCACAATCGGTCCTGAGACTCCTTTAGTGGCCAGTATGTTGAGGGGTGGTGGGGAATCATTGCTGACACAGTCAGGGAGATGTACAGGCATCAGTCAGGGGTCTGGGCAATCCTCATCCGGGACTGTCCAATTAGGTCAATCATGACATAATCAGTCCATAGTATCCGTCCAGCAAAGACAAGGGGTAAGGTGCGGTGTGGGGTGGGTGGGGAGGAAATGGGGAACATCTTCATGGGGCTTGGGGACTCCCACTGGGTGGAAGGGGGATTTATGGTAAAACATGGATCGGAATATCTCACGTTGGGGGGTATCTCGTAAAGATCACCCTGGTGCACAGGAAGGGAGTGTGTATGAACAGACTTGTCATGGTCCCTTTTATTTACCAGGGGCTGACGGGGGAAGGTGGGAATGAACCGGATCATCTAGATGGGTTGAGAAGGGACCTGAGGAGGTGCGATGGGGTTGCAAGGGGGGGATCTGCCAGGAAGAGAAATTGAATGTTCAGGACCTGGCCCAAACAAAGGTGGAGCCAGGAAATTACTGTCCAAGGAGCACTCACTGTCACTTTCCATCACCCTGGAAATCGGAACTGTCTGATGGTGAGGAAAATGACAACCATTCCTGGAGTGGGCAAGGTAAGGGCCAAGGACTGTGTGTGGGTGGGAGGGGGGGAAGGGCTGCCAAACCCAGTGAAATGAGGCCATTCAACTCGAGACACAGAGACCTAATGTCTGACCTCAGTGCGATAGTTACATTAGGGGCTATAGGGAGACACACGCAAACAGATTTAGTGGCATCATGAGCATGTTTTAACCAACATCAAACTTTACTTGCAGCGAAATGTCACCCATGCCACCAATGTGACCTGAGGGTTTTCTTTTCCATTTCTGTCCCACAACAGCCCAGTGCAGTCCCACCTCCTGCACCGCAAGTGGGTGCAGACGGTCCTACATTGAAGACTGATGGCCTTGGAGGTTTGGTTGGGTGACCCCAGGAGCACTTGTGTCTCAAGGGGCCCAGATATTCTGAGTGTGTCCTTGCCAGAAGCAAGTGCACCCCTCCTTGGCTTGAACTCCCTCAGGTAGGTTAGATTTGGAGGGTCCATCACCTCTGGAGTGTCCTGAGAGGAGACCTGTGAGGATCTGGTGCGTGACTCCTCCTCTGGCTCCTTTTGAGGACAGGACACTTGCAATGGGGTCCAAGTAACCTGCCTTCCTGTGCCTCGCTGTTGCTGCTGAGAGCAATAGAGTGCTGGCTTTACAAAAGCCTGGTTCAGCCACATCTGGAGTATTGTGTACAGTTCTGGTCACCTCATTACAGGAAAGATGTGGAAGCGTTGGAAAAGGTGCAGAGGAGATTTACCAGGATGTTGCCTGGAATGGAGGGAAGGTCTTACGAGGAAAGGTTGAGAGTGCTAGGGCTTTTCTCTTTAGAATGACGAAGGATGAGAGGTGACTTGATAGAGGTGTACAAAATGATCAGAGGTATAGATAGAGTAGACAGCCAGAGACTTTTTCCTAGGGTGGAGGTAGCTTTTATGAGGGGACATAGTTTTAAAGTGAAAGGAGGTAGATATCGGGGAGACGTCAGAGGTAGGTTCTTTACTCAGAGAGTGGTAGGGGCGTGGAATGCATTGCCGGAGAGGGTAGTGGAGTCGGCCTCATTAGGGGCATTTAAGTGGCTATTAAATAGGCATATGGATGATAGTATAAGGTAGTGGTGGAGGTTAGATAGATGTTAGGTTTCGGGTAAAAGTTCGGCACAACATCATGGGCCGAAGGGCCTGTACTGTGCTGTACTGTTCTATGTTCTATGTTCTATTGGTCTGTGCGCACATCCAGCAGGCCCTGAGATTACATGCTTGTAGCAGTTGGGTCACCGTAGGGCAGCTGCTGCATTGCAGCTTCTGGGCTACGGGGCCAATCCCTGTCTGCTCCTGTTCCTGCCTGTGCCTGTGGATGAAGTCCCTAATTGTCAGCACCACAGGATCCTCTGCTGCTCAGGGCTGAGCAGATGCCTGGTTATTTGCTTCCTCAGCCAGCTATGGAGACATAGCAGTGAGGTGCTCCTTACTATAATCTGGCTGGAGTTCCTACCGAGGTGCCAGTATCTGAACTGCCGCAGGGTGTAGGAGGCAGTGATGCCAAAAAACTCTCCTCCTCAGTGATGCTGGACAAGTGTGTCTTCACAAGCAACACAGTGCACATCCTGCTTGATCTTTCACAACTCAAAAGAGAAAAGATATTGTGTTCAAGGGTTATAGTGTGAGCAATGAACAGCACTGGCTGAGAGAGCTGCCCTGGAATAGAATGGTACCTGCTTGGTTGATGGGATATGGATGTCTCGGGATCTCAACAGGAGCAGTCCTAGTTGTCTCCTACAAGGGCCAGGATTCTATTCTCGAGGGCACAAGGAACCTGATATCAGGCACACCCCATCCTCTCTGCCCTATTGTGGGCTGTCTTTTCTCCTCAAATGAGAGAGAGAGGGAAGGATTGAGTCAGGTACAAGTGGCTGACACAGCTGTTAATGCTGGTGCAGGTGGAGAAAGCTGGTGAGGTGTCCAAAGTATGTCCATGTAGGGTTAGTAGGGTGTGCAGGGTGTCTGGAAGAGTGTGTGAGGATGCAACAATGTGAATGGTAGGGCATTAGCCTAGCTGGGAGGTGGGGAGAGTGGCAGAATAGATGGGACATGGCAAAGAAGAGATGGTGGGACTTAGAGTGCCAAAGGTTGATGACCATGTTATAGCATTACTGTGCATTCCTCTGCGCTGTGGAGACCTCACTGACCCTGGTGGCAATCTCAGCTCAAGCTGGCAGGATCTGTTGGTGTGGCTTCCTCTGTGTCTCCAGATGAAACAGGACACCCTTCCTCTGTCCCATCCCATCAACAAGGACATCCAGGCCCCTGTCTGCAAGGCAGGCCACCAATTTTCTCTTGTCTGCCACGTCCGGGGAAAAGGTGATGAACCAAGCAGGGTAGCTTTGGAATGCCACTGCTTGTCCGGGTGCATTACATTGTTTGAAAGATGGCAAGGTTGCCAGGAATGATGGTCCATTCCTGGACATCTGGTGAGTGGTGACTACTTCTGGCTATGGCTAGCATTAGAAAAGAGGGTGCTACAGGTTATGGTAGGTAGTTAATGAAGTGAGTTTGGGACAATAAGGCCAGAAGTCTCACTTCTCTTTACAGAGAGAGAGCCTCTGTGAAACTCAGTGAAATTGATGTCTTGCCAAAATATTGTAAGATTTAGTCCATCGTGTTTACTTGACATGTCATATTCCCTGTGAAGGATCTGCTTCTGCTAGTACTTATAATAGTGGACAACCTTCTCTTTGAGCTGTTTCAAGTCTTCAAGAATTTTCACCACCGGAAATTACGTAACATTTAATAATGTCAGTGTCCAATGTAACTAATATCGTGCTCCTGGTGAGGTTTTCCTTGTGTTTGAGGATTGCTGGAGGAGAATGTCAGCGGTTTATCACTTACAAAACTGGTACCTCTTAAGAGTATCCAATATGGTGTGGTGTAAAATCATATCATTCCATTTGCTTTCAATCACCCTGCTGGTTCTTCTGTCAATAGTAATTGCGCCATCAATGAAGAATTTGTCAACATAAATTGACACATGATCTTCATTTTAAGTAAGCAAAGACTTTTTCAACTTTTGAGCTGTGGCCTTTTCTGCACATATCCCCTTGATAATGTTCTTTTTAAAACATCTCAAATGCTGGGTATTATAAAGTAGAATTCATGACATGTACAGAGCTATCTCAATTCAAAGTAATCATGGAATGACTTCAAAGTGGTCTATAATGTTTTTAAGTAGTCTTCAACTGAATTGGTTGTGGTTGTGGTTACTTTCATGGCTGCTCTAAAAGATTGTTTGTACAGTATTAAGTTACAAAATCAAAACCTTTTACTATTCCTTCTTTCATTTAATCTTGGTCAAGTTGTCACCTATTCTGACAAAGATTGAGAACTCACTGACTGGTGCAGTCATCTTTTCATGGAGCATTTGATTTCGATAACGTACTTTGGTACTCCTCTTTAAATGATTAACCTGTCTATCATTTCGTCTAGTTACAACCTATTCTGAAAATTCCCCTTGACAGCAGCATTCTGAGCTTTGATTTACCTGCACAGTTCACCATCAGGTACTGTAACATTAGAAATAGATAAATGCTTCCATCTCATGTAAGGGCAGATCTCGGGTGACTGATCCAAGCAAATTTCCAGGAGCCTTATTATGTTTGAGCCAAAATCTCAGCCAGAAAATTCCAGTACTGTACATAAGATAACAACATTTTTGCTTTACATCAGTCAAGTGTTTTGTCTAAGTCTTATTAAGCAATTAAATGTGGTATATGGGATAAGCAAAAGTAAATCAGTACACTAGCACAAAATACTGAGATTGGGAGATTAAACAACAGATCAACAGTTAAAAACATTGAATGGAGTGAAATAATTAATTTCCTGTCTACACAGGAAAGGCAAAGGAAGTTTGTCAACTATTGTGTGGAACTTAGACAGTAACAACAGGTCTGAAGAGGTCAATAAGTTGGTTGATTAATTGTACAGTTTAATCCGATTGTAATGTCTGCAGTGGTGGGAGTTGTACTCCACTTAGTTTGCAGAGACTGACTTAGGGAGGGGAGTTGATAAAATATTGCCCTGGCTTTTGTGGTCATTGGTGAAGGGGCTTGCTGCTGACTTTAAAGAAACCCTCACTGAGAGAGCTAGCAATCTCTGCGACGAGAACTTTCATTCTTGGCGTTGAATTACTTCAAACACTCTTACTAATGGGCATTGCCAGTGGGGGCTGTGGAATGATGCCATCCAGCTGTAAAAACACTCCATTGCATTGAGGAATTCTCTCAAAAGCCCAATTCCACCTGATTGGAAACCCTGTTAAAAGTTAAATTGTTGCTCAATGATAATATGAGGAGAAGTCCTGCATCATATCCACTGACTTCACTGTCAGTTCTGGGATGTTTACAGCTTAGTCTGTGGTGGAGCAGTGAACAGGAGACCCCAACTTCAGAATTTCTGCATTGCTTACTTTCATGCATTAAATTCTGACCCTGTGGTCAGTTTCAGAGTGCGATGACAGTAAAAGTTATCAGTTTGCCACTGGCAAAGTCTGGGATATTGATTAATAGAATTTCGAAGTGTCCCACTAACAGATTCATTTTGAAGTATGGTCTGTTGTTTCATAGACCTATTCATGAATATGTCAGTCCCATAAAGAACAATTAAATGAATGATCATGAGTCTGAAAGCCCATAACTATCTATCTGGCCAAAAGGGTGAAACCATTGGATGAAGCTGAAACAAGGAATAACCTTAAGTCTTTAGTTTTGGCGAAAATGGTAAACATTCATCCTCCCTACCACTACTCCTGACTAATGTATGCCACCACATTGAAAGATTTTAACAAGAGCATGTAGACAGTGCTGAATAGACTGATAGCATTCTTGTGTAACAAGTGAAAAAGGCTCACTGATGTGGTTATACACTTAACATAAGGAAAATATTTACGGAAGAACTTAAATTTTCAAAAGTCATTTTGGTGAAAGCTATGGGATAAGATATTAGTAATGACAAAAATGATCATGGTATCGCTACCTCAATGGTTGAATCATCTTCAATTTCTCTGCTATTACATTAAACAATTCAATTTCGTGCTCATCCATCGTTACAATTACAGTAGAATGGGTAATCCTTGGCAGGTCAAACTATAATGTCCTCCAATGATCCATGACAGGTGCCTTACTCCATATTTCCAACAACCCATGATTTTTCTGGAGCTGATCATCATCTTTCCCTTCCTGTTTTGATTCCATGATTCTGACAGTGTCATTTTGTTTTCAGGGGCCTGCAATAATAAAGAACCATAATGTGTATGGTTTTTATGATCAGACTCTAGGTGAGCCTACCCAGTTTGTTACCATTGCAGACAAGACAACACAAATCATTCAACTCCAGGCTGAGGGGCATAAAGTGACTCCTGTTGGTGATCCACCTGTACCCGTGGTTAGTTGCAACAAGGTTAATTTGAAAAGGGTCCCTTCTCTTGTGAATACAGACCCAATTTAACATATTTTAAAAGGAGCCTGTTTATCTAGACTTGAATTAATCAAAAAGCGTGAGTTTACTAATTACTAAACATGAGAAGACGTAACACATGCACAGAGCAGAAATAAGGGATGAGTCCAATTTTAAAAAAAATCATTCTCTGAATTGTTTGTGAAGAGTAATTATGAGAATATTGTGGCCATTATTGAGTGGCACCAGTAGCATTAACATTAGCCACTACGCAGTCAAGATAAAGGTTCTTTATTTGTAGATTGATCAAAATTCCTTTGTCCTGATTCCTTTGGATTGACTGGCAGCACTTAAAATGAGAGAGTTTCTTTTCTCTGTTTTACCTGTGTTGCAGGGGTGTTTAAAATGGCTGTTCTCCAAAGCAGTGGCCCTCATAGTACTTTAGTACACAAATAAAGAAGTGCAGTCAATAACACACACTGACTTTTTGTTGCAGTCAGTTTTTAACCCCTTTTTCATACATTCCTGGAGATTAAGCAGACATCTCTGCAAGAGGTGGCTTTCTGCTTAGAGGTATAGTTGGTCCCCTTGACGTCTCTTCTTCTTAAGTCTCTTCCTGTCTGACATTGCCCTGACTCTTTACAGATGCAATATTCCATTGATCTCACATAGACTTTGCCAGTTATTGAATTTATATTTGCAATTTTTCTTTTCCTGCAGCAGTTCTAATGTTTTTTAAAGCATATTTTGGAATTAAAATTAAAACTTTTTTAAAAATACTTTGGGGATTCTGATCCTTCATGATAACAATATATTTCTCTTCCCTTCCAACCCATCCATCAAAAACAACAACATTTACAACAAGGGTTCGAGGCTAGGAATTTGTCAGCAAGTAACTAACCACTTGACTCCCACTAGAAATTGGGGCCAAGTCAGGAGTGTGAAGGAATAATGTCCACTTGTCTGGATGAGTGCAGATGCCATAACACTTAAGAGGCACAAGAGCCCATTTTAATTGTCACCCCATTCACCAGCTTCAACACTCAATTCTTCCACTGCTGAGATACCGTGGCAGGTGTGTCTACCATTTACAAATGCACTATAGCAACTCGCCAAGGCTTCTCTGACAAGATCTTACAAATCTGTGGCCTCTACTACCCAGAGGAACAAGGCAGCCGACCCATGGAAATCTGCCATGTGCAAATTGCTATCTGCATGCTTTTCTCCGAGTTGTATTCCATCTTGTTTTGGAGTCATATTGTCAATCATTTACTGCTACCATGTCAAATCCTGAAACGTCATCTGTATCAAAGCTATGGCTGTACCTGCACTACATGGACTACAGCGGTTCAAGAAAGAGTGGCTCTCCATAAGATTCTCAAGATTAATTAGGCATGGGTAACAAATGCTGGCCTTTCCAGCCATGCTCAGATCCCATGATGAATACAAAAAAAGGGGTTCAGGAGGGACAGTCTACTGGAGATCAGCATGGAAGATTACTGCCTTCTGCATTTTACTGATAAGGTGGTCAAAATAAAAACTTTGCCAAGAGCATGTGCTGAAAAGCTCTTCATTATTCTCAGCCAACTCCCTTTTTTTAAGGAAAGCTTTTGGAGACTGGGAAGACATGAAGTCAAAACTATATGCATTTTGTGTGTATTAACTGTATTTTCTTAAACCAATAAAAAGAAAGGTTTGTATTTATATAGAAGCATTCAAAACCACAACCCAAAACAGTTTACAGCCATGGAGGAATTTTTGAATGATAGTTACTGTTAGGAAACATTAGTCAATTTGAGCACAGCAAGATCCTATAAATAGTGCTTTAAATGTCCAGATAATCAGTTGGTGATTTCAGTGATTAAATATTGGACAGGATGCCAGGGAGAACTCTCATGTTCTAATTTGAATGTGCTGTGAGATATTTTGTGTCCATCTGAGAAGGCAGCCAAAGCCTCATTTTAACCTTTCATCCAAAAGGTGGTACTTTTGATAATGTAGCACTCCCTTAGTGCTGCAGAGTATAATACTAGGTAATGGGATAACTTTCTGCAGTAAGGGTTGAACCAAATAACTTTCTACTCTGGTGGAGCAAATACTTCCATTGAGCCAAAGTCGTCATCTTGATGGTCATTGTTACAGCACACAATGTGTAACCCAGCTCAGGGCTCTCAAATCTGTGGCTGATGCCACTACTGTGAGTCTTGATTGGAAATGTTTGAGCTAACATGATATTGCATGAAAACACCGTTAAAAGATGACTTGGTATTCTACATGAAATTACTTGGTTAAAGGACCAAGATTGGCAGCATTCTCTCAGGCAGAATGCAGGTGAAACCTAGGTTAGTTGGATTTTCACACTAATGTACACACTGCTAAAGTCCATCCAGGGACTTGATATTAAACAGTATTCATTCCCCTAAAGGAACAGTCCAAGCATTTTTTTGGGAGACAAACAGTCATGTTCAGATGGTGTCAACACACTCAAAAATCCTTTTGTTCATCTCTGAGGAATGACATATTCTACAATAGGTCATCTGCTGCACCTCCTTTTAATGCATAATGGTGATATTTTAATTCTTGTTTTAATAGTTGTCATGGGGTCGTGTAGCCGGGGTGGGAGTGGGGTGATAATATAATTGGAGATGTCAATGTGCTGTATTTAAAACCTGTATTCATCAGATTTAGACCTTACTGGACGCATGCAATGCTCACCCTGAGGAGATGATGGATCAATTACATCGAAAGCTAACAACTGCATCGGTTTGCATTCCTGTGAGTACAAATGTAATATTATGGAATTCCATACAGCTAGCTTAACAATAGTTGCAGTGTGGTTATTTAAGGGTTAAGCTAATGTATCTGATTCAGTTTCAATAGGATATGCCAACTTAAGACAACAGAGTACTGATTAGAATCTAGCCACAGGCCACTGCAAGTATAGAGACTGATAACCATCACTCACCATGGGTCGTCTCTGTCTACTGACAGTATGCTGCAGTTTCTGTAAAATGCTATACCATTTTTCAGGTGCAACAATGCCAGTAGGGTGGCATCAGCTCTTGCTGGGACCCGTCCCTTATCATCGCCGTTATCAAACACCCAAATATGATTGCGTGATTTGGACTAGTTTCTGCCATGTGCTACCTTTTTAAGTCAGGGCAACATGAAACATGCCACTCGAGGTAAGGGAATTTGTGGAGATGAGAATTTAGGGTGCATTATTAAGAAAACTTTATATGCCGTACCTTAATTGAGAGTTGAATCCAGATTTTCTCTGGATTAAAATTGAAATGACCAAATTCTGGAATCCATTAAAGTTGTGCTAAAACAACCTAATCAGTTAAGCATTATGGCAGGTGATTGAATTTACCTGTTGAGGGTAATGTAGCTCCTAAAGTAATAGAATATTACAGTTATAACAGATCCAATGAGAATATCTCCCTACTGTAATAGAGCTTTACTGCTTAAGCAAATCTGGTAACATCGCTTATCACCTCTAAGTGTTAGTTCTGTAGAATGACAGCTAATAGAATATTGCCAACGCAATAAACCTATAATGGTAACAAGCTCCTCTAATGCCTCATCACTATTACAGCTCCTGCAATGGTAAAGGTCTAGCCAGTATAACAGTTACTGTCACAGTATATTTGAAACTACCTCTAAATCTGCAGTTATATTGGGAAATCATACTGAATTTGAATCAGTCTTATGAAATTGTATTCAATTCATAGTATTTATATATGTGATTAACTTGAATTTGTTATTTGTCAAGAATGAGTTTTAAATGACCACTCCTGTATTTATATTACTACACCCATATGCAAGGTAAGTGTGATTAAATTACCAGTCCCATTTGACTCTGTGAAATTTCTGCTCTTGATCATGTCAGTGTGAAGAAGACACGCTTAAGAGAAAGAAAATTGGCGGGAAAGTCATCTGCAAGCTCCTGTCAAACACTTTTAAATAGCAAGTTTTGAAATTAGTAGATTCTTCATAAAAGGTTACATTCCTTCCCCACAGCTGCTTCTGGTGAGGGGCCTTCAGGGACCAGGAGCACAAAGAAATAGATTTAAAAATTGGCTGGGGTGGGGGGAGGGGGGGTGTAGGGGTTGGAATGGATATGGATTTATCCTTCTAGCTACTATTCCTGTGCCATAAAACTGTATTAAATTACCAACAAATCACCATTCATTAGCATTAAATTGTTAACTCATTCAGACAGGCTACCATGATGGTTGATGAGGGAAGACAGAAATTGACACTATTGTTATAAATGGGTGCTGTTCTGAGGTTGAGGTTAAGAGAAATTTTATGGGCTGCAGTAGAGGAATCTTCACTTTATATCTGATCCTTGATATGCTGAGGTGGGAGTGAATGACGTTGATCACGATAACATAAAGTAGAAAAATGACTAATTAGCTAACTAGGCTAATTAGCATAAAAGTCACCAATCTCTCCAAAATGGTTCCCCATCTGGTTATGCACTGAGTTTTTTTTTGCTGCAACAAATCATTTGAAATTTGTAGTGGGTCTACAATCCTGTTTTGCAACTGACTTCAGAAGGAGTATCTGGAGATCGGACATTTGCTTTGAATAAAGACCAATAATTAAACCTCATGCTATAACTGGTGTGATGATACTGCACATTTGCTAAATAAAACTTCTATTTGTAGTCCAAATTCAGATTCATTATGTGCTACTTTCCAAAGAAAAATCGATAGCTGATGTGATGATGGTGCTGTCTGATGTTCAGCTGACCAGTGTATGGGTGAATATCTGCATCAATGGTTTTGTGGTTATGTGTGCAGCCTGGCCTCAAAGGGATCCTTCCTTGCTCTGCAGCATATGGTCTCAAACTGATTGATCGGTAATGCATTTATTAAGAAATCTAATATCCAATTAGGCCTCACTCAGATTTTCCTTCTCCAACATTAAAGCACAATAAAGCAAGAGAACATATTGTAGACTCAGAGACTGTGTGCACTGTCATTCCCGGTCGACATTGTGTTGTGACATTAACCATCTCCCACAAGGAAAAAGTTGCTGTCTCATGTCTTCTTATAAAAGTCTCTCCTCTCACCTTAAAAATGTGCCCCCTTGTTTTGAAATCCTCCATCCTTGGAAAAAGACACCTACCATAACCCTATCTGTACAGATTATGATTGTATAAACTTCTATAAGATTACCTCTCAACCACTATTACAAATTAAACCTGTAAGTTTATATTTTTGTAAAGAGTAATTCTTAAATCCCAAATAATATGTGGTATCTTAATTAATTGTCATTTCTATTGTAGCTAATACACATTTATTTTCAAAAGATACTTAGTACACTAATACAAGAGAAGGTGGATTCCTGTCTACTAAGTTTAACTCAAAACTGAGAAGAAAGTGATTGATTTTAGGTTGACAGAAAAATAATCTCTTTCTGTTCAATCTCCCTCCTGCTCTCAAGTTCACTTCCCCTCATCTCCTTTGTTTTGACATATAACCTGAGCTCATTGTCTCACTTAGTGTTACCTTGCCTGAGAAGCCATTCTTTACATGAAATAATGGTCAATGAGTATTCAAAGGTTATTCCACCTCAGCAGACGTCCTGGCTAAGCGTGATCTCTCCTTACCTCGATCTCTCACACGTCTGAGCAAACACACACACGCAAGTACATACGCACACACAAATAATCATTATAATAGATCCTTGGATGACACTGTTTTATAAAAACACACATCTATAGATTAGCTCATCCCAACACTATGCATTCTTATAAAAGCAAAATACTTTGCATGCTGGAGATCAGAAATAAAAACAAAGGGCTGGAAACTCAGCAGGTCTGGCAGCCTCTGTGGAGAGAAACAGTTAATGTTACAAGTTCCCATGACTCTTCAGAACTGTATATTTTTACTTAAGTTTAATTTGTCAAAATATAATCCAGCAATGATGCTGGAAAATTCCTGTCCCAACATAATAAAATGCTGCAATGTCCCAAAATGTTTCTTCGGCTTTGAACGTAGAAACTTCATTACTTTAAGTTCTCACTTTCCAGCCAGATATTAATATATTGTTTAACACCAATGACTTCCTACTTTAACAGCCATTTAATGCAATGGTAAGTGACAGGGAGGCAATATGTCTGTGTGTGTTTTAAATTATAAGTGATTACAAATAATTCTTTCCAGAAGCATTTCACGATCTTGAAGCAAAATAAACGCGTCCCCTCCTTCGAAATTGCCCATTGTTTTAGTTTCTTCGCTGAACAGTGAATGATAAAAAAAGGGAAACCCCTTGTTGGGGGTGAGTCGCAGGGTACGCTGCCCCCTCAAGCCACCTTCCACACAGGAATGGTATGGATTTATCAAGCCCTCTGCTGCAAGCCCCTATTTCTCCCTGTTTGAACTGACTGACCATCTCGGTGACTTTAACCCCTGCGTGGGCTTTGACATTTTGCAGCTTACACCGACAAGGGGGTGTGGGTTTTGGGGGGAGGTAAGCCCATAGTGTCGCTGAGAAATTCGGATTTGAGAGAAACAAGACAAACTGGCGCTGACTAATGTGGGAATGTGGCCGCGGGAATGTAAAATATCCCCGGTGTGAATAGTCTGCACCGCGGGCGTACAATATAATCTCAGTGGCCCTTCAATAGTGGGACATGTCGCCGCTCGCTAATTGGAGAGAGTCGCTCCGCGGGGCTGACCCCGTTTGAACTTTTCAGAAAGAAATCGCCAGTTGATTTGGATCTCTGTTTAAAGCGGGCTTTTGAATGGCTCGTTCAAGTTCCCATTTTAGAGGTGACGGCGAAGACTGTGTTTTTTTGTAAAAATAATTAATATGTTCACTTCCAAAATGTGTAAATTAGCTATAAAACATTGAACTTGTACTACCAATGCTCCGACCCTAATCCGAGTTTTAAATTCACTTTCTGGTCTGATCCTTCACTGACTGCGAAAGTCCCACTCAGGATTTTTTTCTTTGCCGGAATTGTGCATTTTCTAATGGCCGGGCGACATGATCCTGTCTTTATCGATCCATTGATTGCACATGGTCCTGTCCTGACCTCCTGATCCCAAAGAAGCCGTTTCCATGGAGACTGGAAGTCCTCCTCCAGCCTTTTTTTTCTCTCTCCAGCAGGAATGTCTTTGGGGCAGCAACTGATTGTAAATTCCTGCAGAGACTGGAAGCATTGCGTATGTCTCCCTCCTCCTCCTCCTCCCTTATTTTAAATTTTTTTGGATTCAGTGTAAGATTCAGAGACTCAATCTCTCCATCTCTGACTCTTCCTTTTTTTTCTCTCGTGTGTGTCTGTCTGTCTCTCTTACCCCCTCCCCTCACCTCCAACCACCCCCCTCCCCTTCCCTCCCCTCTCCTCCCTCCAGACCTTGTGCTCAAGCAATGAGTAGGACACCGCAGAGGGCGATCTGACTGAAGTGGGAGGCACCGACCGAGGTTCTTTTCAGCTCCATCAGGACCTTCAAGAGGCAAAAGAGAGGAGGGGGGGGGGGGGAAAATCGCCCTCTCAGCCCTTCTTAGAAAGAGTCATCTGAAAATGCAGAGCAGAATGGGGGCTGCCTGTCTATCCGGCTGCTACTGTTTGCTACTCATTCTCCTTAACGCACTCACCACCGCGGGAAGCAAGGCTAACCAAGGTAAGGAATCCTTAAGGAGCTTTCTTCTTATTCCGCCAACCCCACCTCCCTCCCATCCCCTTCGTTTTAAATATGTATTTTCTCCTTCAGTTCAACCTTTTTTGAGTTTCAGATCATGAAATGACGGGGCTCAGAGGGTTCTGAATGTGTAAGTGATTTGTCTGTTTGGTGTGTTTAAATAAGATCAACAATTCTACTGAGGGGTAGAGAAAAGAAAGGGCAAAATTGAGCTGGATTGTGTTTTTTTTTGCCATTTGGGTCCAATTTAAGGACAATTTGTGAGTAATTTTTAAATGTTTAAGTGACCCAGGTTAATACCTCATTTATATACCTGGAAACAGACTGACACAATCTTTGAAGTGTTTGAACTGTGGTTTCTATTCTCTGCACTCCTCATTAAAAGCACTATCCTTCAAGCATGACATGTTCAGGATATCTTCTTTCTCACTGCAGTTTGATAAAAGTTTGCCATCCTCTGTATATTTTAGAAAGTTGAATGGCCAAAGTTATAGATGTAGGTCCACACATCACTAGAACACGGACACATAAATTATTTAATGAGTTCTTGATACGCTTTGATAATTGTACATTTAGGGCAAACTGCTCACAAAAGAAGCTACAACACTAGAATTAGAACAGTATCTAGGATATTTGCATGGTGAGCATCATATGCACTTTGCTGTTGCATGAATTCGGCATTTAGTATTCTTCACACATTTTTAAATAGGACCAGAGAGGTGCGATTAATTGCTTTATAATTGGCTCATTGTCTTGTAAACTGTTAGCCAGTAGAAAATAAAATAATCAATTGGCATGTCACAGATCCAGCCAGCACAGACATGGTACAATACTTACAAATACGCACTCAAATCTGGCTTTTCAGATCCTGTTTTACTTGTGTCTGCTGACATTGTAACAATAGCAAAACAAACAGTGCAATGTGTTTTTAGTCTTTAGTTTATTAGCTGGCCGATTGACATATGTATTTGCTGAAAAATGTAATCTGAACAAGCTGGGACTTATTCAGTATGATGTTGACACATTACTGTGCAAAGTGCTGAGTGAACATTTAACCAAGAATTTGTACCACTTTGAGCACAGTTTAACATAACTGAATATATGGTTGTTACATTAGATTGAGTGAGTGGAATTGATAGCTGGGCTATGAATAGCCAACAAAGCATTGTAAAAAGCTATGGCATGTTAAGTGAGAACAACACGAGATGTTTGAATAATTCCAAATAGGTGGATGGTAAATTGCTGGAAAGCTTCTATTCTAGTCAGAAGATAGTGCTTATGGTTCCTTTACATGCTGACAGCAATCTTGGTTCCTCATCCAAGCCATCATTTATCACGTATAAACTTAACAAGTACATGCCAGTAACTATTTCACTCTGAGGGGCATCATATTGCAAACCAATCCAATCCTTATCCAAAATTTACAAATGTCCAGCTTTCAACAGTAGTCATTGCACAGTGATTAAGAAGAGGCTCGCTGGCTAATTTTTCTTTTTCCCTAACCCAAAGGCACTGAGGTCAATTCTGGTGCCATGGCTGCTGCCTAGCCATGATAAACTAAAATGGCACAGACCAGAAATTGAACTTGGACTTTCCAGGTCTGTATAGATCAGCACCACTCTGGGGTGTGTCTCCTATTGAATTGTCACAAAGAGCTAATGTGTTTTTTTTAAACCATATTGTATACCATTTTTAATCACTTGTTTCTGTCTCATGATGCAGCATCCTTGCAGGTATAAATGTGTCTTCATGTTTCTGATGAACTAAATGTTTATTTATTTAACAAAAACTGGTGGAGGCAGTGTTCGCTGGGACCTTCAAACAGAATTAAGTAAATTTAGTTCAACTCTGTTAAAATCTGACTTGACTTGTAATGTGAGACTGGGGCTTTTAATTGGTTGCCGTTTATTGATTGCAAGCATTGAATAAGTGTGGCACTGCACATTGTGTGCAATGCTATTACATATAACACAGCAAGTCAAGAATGAAATCTTCTGGATTTAAAAAAAGACTATTTGATTGCTTCATGAGAATTTCACAACAACTGTTAGAAATTCACTCAAGTAAAATGATCTTGTAGCCTGTTTCAGAATTTTAACCAGTTCAGTCTTGAGTTCTGACATTCTTGGTGTAGAACAAAAGATGTTTCCCATTATAGGCACTTTGCATGTGTAAGCGAGACACCTCTCATTAAATGAATGGGTTGTAGGTCATCCACACTTACTTAATAACTGGCAGGGGTGTTGGTGGTGGGATTGCTGGTGCAGTGATATAGAGGCTTCTGACAGTGAAATTAGTGTACTGGCTGTTTGAAATCAGTTCTTAATTTTCAAGATTCATTGTGCTCAAAGTATAAAATTGACAATGTCTTGAGTGCTTCGATTTATAAGGTTTCAAATCATCTGGTTTAACAAATTGTCCCTGCTCATTTGTGAATATTTTCTGCAAGGAGTGATTAATGCAATTTCAGAGATGCAGTTGTTTTTTAAATACTGTTTGATGAATAGCAGTAAAGAGTTTGGTCCAATGCCTGAATTCTTTCTAGTTTTCATTATATTGCTTGTAAGCATATGAAACAATTCTGTTTTCATGTATAAGTATGAAACTTTGGAATTTTAGCTGTGTTTTTTCTTAATCCTTTGCTTCATCTCAGATTAACGAGTATGAAGAGTGTCTGCATGCAATCACTTTAATTTCTTGTAGATTCTCCCAGGGCTTTCTTAGAGGAATATGTTCAAGATTGGATTTGGTTCCATGAGTGACAGTAACACTGCGATACTTGATCTAAGAGACAACGTTTTCATGTGTAAACCTGGACAGGATATTGGCTGTGACAGCAGTGGGGTGCTGTGGGTGTGGTAGTTGGTTCATCACAAATGAGCTCCCTCCCAATGTATCTAACAATAGTTACTGGATAATAATCAGAAATAGAAACACAGAATTATTTTCTTCTCCTCCATTGTTCCTTTTTTTACAAGCTCAGGGTGCCAACAATGGTTGTAATGTGCTGATTGCTTCTCTCAGGTATCTGAAATCTCAGTACTCGCAGGAGACTGAAGTGGTGACTTGTTAGGTTATGCACTGCAATGGCCGCTGCGTTCACACAGAGACACTGGAGTACCCTTTATTTACATTTCTAATATGTTGTATAATAAGGGATGTAGAGCAAAGATTATATAAACACAAACAATTTTGATACTACTTTACACAAGCAATTTGAGTGCAGCTGTCTCGAAATGACATGTTATGTCATAATGCCTCTGATTGTCAGTGCTGTGGGAATCACCCTGCATATATTACACGGCAGATGGGATAAGTACAGCTATGAAGTTTTAAAGCATGATTTAAAACCTTGTTCATGGGCAGTGTCACCATATTTACTGCACCATCAGCCTTGACAGCTGAATGATCCCACTGCATGGTTTTGCTGAATTTCTATATGTAATATGCTGATTTACCCTTGTACTGCATGCGACCCAATTTATAAAAACATTGTCAGTTCAGTGTATGAACTGATCCTATTCAAAAGTAATACGAGCTTGGTACAATTGCTGTCTGTGGCTATGTCACTCACTGGCTGCTGACAGAAAATGATTAAATTCTTGACTGGAGTGAAAGTGCCCAACATAAACTCCACGTGTATTTAGAAAAGGCTCCACCTGGCTCAAGTGGGGCATTAACACTGGCATGGACCTGTTGGGCCAAGTGTCCTGCTTTTGTGTTGTCTAATTCTATACCAAATATTATAAGAAATGGTAATGGTTGTAGAGTGTTTTTAAAATACTGCTGGATGTCTCGAGTGTGGATAACAGCACTTCCAGCCTATGTGTCTCCTTGACTTTACAGAGTGTAGGGGTCTGCTGCAGGTTTGAGATGAGAATAAAGCTGGGAAAATTAGAAAATGGTAGAAAGGCCTTTATTTATTAATGTGTCCAAGATGGAATTTGATCAGCTGACAACAGTAAGTGTAATGCAGTACATTTATGATTTGATGAAGGGACAGTAATCCTCTCCCGAAAGGAGAGGTTTGTGGTGAACAAGAGTATGGGGAAAATTAGTTAATTAAGGATCACAGATGGGGATTACTATTTGCTGTCTTCAAAGGGGAGAGTCGACTGGCATCCAGATTTTTTTTTTGTTGCCTTTGTTTCTGAGAGTGGAAGTGCCATTATTCAAAGCCACAGTAAATCCTATTGTGCACTAACAGGCAGCCAAATTAGTGCTACTTATGCAAAGGTTTCTCTAAAATGATGCACAGTGGGGCATAAATAGCAGGTTAAGGGGCATTTTCCACAATGCTCAAGAGATTGTTGGGAAGCTTGAAATTCTGAAACAGCTGGTTTCCAAAAAAAAAGCTCAAAGTTTATTGTGGGGTAAGTTTTCTAGGGATTTCTGCATTGCATTGATTTACTTAGATGTTTAGAATGATTTTAGAGCTTTTGGCAGAGCTGTTCCGAGATTTCAGACTTTCTTTCCAGTATGGCAACAATGCTTGTTTAGATCAAGACTGCTGGAATTTGAAATATTCTTCAAGCTCAAAAGTTGCATTTTTTTACCCTGTCACCCTCACTCCCACCCCCTCAACACCACTGCTGTTCTCTGGTTCCCCTGAGGATGAGATTCTGTCCCTTCCCCTTTCTTGGTCCTCTTCTGTCACATGCCCTGACTAAGATAAGTGCAATGGGTTCCCAGCTAAAGTAGTTAATACTCTGCTGATTAACACCTTTTGACAAGAAGAGCTGGGCGTGTAACTGGTTAGGAATGGGATTGAGGGTTATAAAGATAAATGGAAGATACGGATATTTGAGTTGTGTGGGGAACACGATGGTGGCTGACTGTAGGATGTGTCGTGGCAAAGGGAGGCAAATGGTCATGGATGAGTAATGTTGTGCTAGACTGTGCTGGGAAGTTTCATTAGAATGACATTTGGGAAGGGGGCAGGGACACGTTTGCACAATCTTTCTGCAGAAGATTAAACAGGTTGCATTGACAACTTGCTGAAGTAAAATAAAATCAACAAAAAAACACATACACACTGCAAATGCTGAAAACCTGAAACAAGAACAGAAATGTCCAGCCACTTGGTCATACTTGCAGAGAGGGACAGACAGGTTAACAGATCAAGTAGAAGCCTTCTTCAAAACTGAAAAAAAAAATTAATAGAGCAACTTGTACAACTTCAGCAAAAGGGGCCAGGCCATGAAGGACTGAATGGCTTTTAACTCTGTGGCTTCTTATGCACGGGACATTCTTCCCTTGTCTGATGTACTTTGGCTTTGAATTTATTTTGTCAGGAGAATTATGTCATAAATTTAGACCTTTCCATTTTATTTTATTCCACTCCAACATTATTTCTGTTATTATTTTAACCTTTTGTGTAACTTAGAAAGAACTTGTGAGAATCACAGAAGGTAAGGACCATGTATTATTATCTGACTGACCTAGGGACTTGGCTCTGCTTAAAATATGAAGCATCACACAGGTGTGTTCTGATCTGACTACCTTGTGGCAGTTCAAACACAGTGAAAATAATTAAAAACAAACTTTCAGTGAATTTTGCCTTTTCCCTGTTTAGTTGTCCAATGGTCACGTGTTATTAAGGAGTAAATTGATGCGACTTTGTTCAGAATTTTGGTGCATTTTTCTAAGCTGTAAAATTTTTTTAAAAAGAGTTTTGGTGTTTTAGATGAGATTTTAAAATGACATTTATGACTGCATGTTGTTTGAAAATTGGTCAACTCAATTTACCTCAATGTGATCAAAAATTGCCCTGAATATTATCTGGCATCATGACCCTTTAGGTTCCAGTACTGAAAAGTTTTTAAAAAACAAAATTATACTTTTGTCCCTGCTGGAGTGATCAAATTCTTTTGTTCTTTCAATTGTGTATCCTATCTAAGAATGACCATTGGCCCATCTCTTTGCCAACTCTCTGTCAATCATTTTGCCTCATCAGTCTTTTTACTTCTTTGCAAATTCTAAGTGCCCAACTTTTCAACATGCATTCTGTGTGCCCTTCAGTATATCTCCTCCCGGCTCACTATCCTCAACTTCCACAGTTGTAACTGTCCTTTGATACTCGTGGGCTGCTACATTGACAAACGTTGTCATTGTTCCTCCTGGCTCCAGCGAGGGCTTTGGCTTGAGCAGAGTTATTGGGCATCAGACCCTCTACCAGTGAGGCTTTGCATATCTGGAGCTATCTCCCTGATGGATGAATGCATTGCATACCATTGGTGCTGAGTCATAGAGATCACCAAAGGTTTGACTCTTGGCATGCTTTAAGGTTTTAATCTCGCTGGTGGCCTGAGCATTCCTGTACAAGGATGAGGTTATGTAGACAATCGATCAGAGTTCCCTTTCTTCATTGCTCCTCTGTGACCTGGTTAGAGATGTAGTTTGTCATAATCCTGAACATTTGAATTTATTTGGTTTGACTCCAACTGTCCTAAGCACTCTGCATGCCATCACCACCACCACCACCCCTCCACCGTGTCCTGAAACCACCAAAACCCAGCCAGGGAGTGTACGCTGAACTTCAAACTGATGTTTATGCATTGCAGTTTATTTTTAAAGTATGAAATTAATGATTGTGACTTGGTATTCTGCATTTTTGAAGAGAGACATTATGGTGTATCCTAATCAGAGAATTCTAATGGTTTTGCTAACCGTTTTTTAAACATAATGATGATAGATGGCAATAGCATCAACATTTGTGTTCAAAATTATGAAGGATTGTCATAGAATAGTCAGGGAGAAACTGTTTCCGCAGGCAGAAAGTTCAGTTGTCAAAGGATGTAGTTCGAAGATAACTGGCCAATGGATTGACGGTGAGATGAGAAATGTTTCAGTTATTATGATCTAGAATACACTGGCTAGAAGCCTGGTGGGAGGAGATTCGAAAGTAACTTTCCTAAGGAGATTGGATTAAATATGAAACAAAAATATCTGCAAGGCTGTGCTGCAAAAGCAGAGGAGTGTCTCTGATTTGGATAGGTCTTTCAAAGAAACAGCACATGCAGAATGGGCAGAATGACCTCTTTTCTGTGCTGGTTTATTGGATGAATTTCACAAGCATCTTTTTTTTTTGGCTATTGTAATTTTATCAGCTGTTTACCAATTTGCATTTTTGCACTTGGCTTGTGAAAGCTAATGGAGGGAAGCACAATTTGATTAGTTTAAGTGACAGTGAAAAATAAAACTCCAATACTTGATGGGATTAATGTTTGTTGTTGCATCCTGGTCAGTGATCAGCACAGTGTATTGTCCATCCTTCAGAGAGCCCACCATTTATTTGTCACCCTTTACAAAACCCAGCCCATTTTCCTTCCTTTGAAGTCCACTCTGAGTGATGAGAACATCTACTGTTAGTGGGCAGTTTAGCCCATCATGTCTCTGCCACATAATTGAAGTCCCTCATGTCAGGAATCATTCTTGTAAGTCTTTTCGGCACTCTTTCTAATACCTTGTTAAGGTCCAGTGGCCAGGACTGGACACAACAGGCCTATGTTTTGGGTGCCAATGCAGCAGTGGATGGGTGATTTAAAAAAAAAACAAGACCTGGACAGTGTGCCCAATGTATGCCTGTTTCCTGTAACTGTTTTTGCTGTTGCCGATGTTGTTCAAGGGATCTAACTTGGGAAGGTAGCCAATTACTATGTTACCGAGCTTGAAGAAGGGACATTTGAGATTTTGGAGGAGGCTGAGCGGTTGCATGCAGGATCAGGGATGGATCAGGTGCATGGAGGTGGCAACATATACCACGGTATTAGTTAAGCCCACAAGAAAACATGGTTGAAGGGTCATGGCAAATGGTGCACAGGTGCCATTGGGTATGGAGAGGTCGAGATGAGAATGGTCAGGGTGATTGGGAAAAGCAGGGATTATCACAGTTCTCTGCCACCATAATAGGAAGGAGTTAGACTTCTAGACGTTATTGTGAGGCCAGTGGAGTATAAGGAAGGTGGCAGCTGGTAATGGGAACATGATTCTCAGAGCTTGATAGAGGCAGTGAGGAACAGCCTCCTCCACAGAGTATACAGAGCCCTTGTCAAGCGGAGGACATTGTCAGTGACAATGTACTTGTTACAGTGGGGCATGCATACAATTCCAAACAGATGGGGCTTCACAGCTACGGAGAGCAATAGGATTTGTCTCCATGGCTGATTCCCCAATGTACAGCTACAATCATTGATTGCACCCATTTGCCAATTGAAGCCTCAAGTGACCAGCCAGTGAGATTCATTAACAGGGAGAGCTTCAACTCCTTCAACTGATTTATGACCACAACAAAATCTTCCTCCCAAGCAGTCTCCAATACTCCAGTTTTTCTTTCTAACTAACTATGTGCGTGGACTACAAGAGTTATGTATCACAGCCATTGTGTTCACCTAAAATGTTTTCTTATTTTCCATTGGTATCTTGACCAATAAAAAGGCAAGGCATCAAAACTGGACACATACCTGGTCAGCTATTCATTGCATCACTTTAGTGACACTCCAGTTTCTAAATCTCACGCACTGGTTTCTGCAACTATCTTGTAATGGTGACACTGGGTGCTGCCATTTCTCATTGCACGGGTACATCAGTCACTGCAGAAATATAGCTGGATGTGAGAGCTACATAATACAGGGCTGAATCTCACCCAAAATTGATTCAGTGTCATTGTTGGTGAGTTCCATGGAGGGTTTCTTTCTGCAAGGCAGTGTGTGTCTTCTTGCTCTATTTTCCCAAACTCACCTCTTATTCCCAATGCACCTTACCCCAATGTCACTCTAGTCATTATTCTCCCATTCACTGTTGGTGTTAATACTGGCCATTGCTGGGATAGCCCAGAATCCCTTGCTCTCACACCATCTTTGATGTACAGCCATACACCCAGTCAGGCGTTGGCAGCCCAGAGTTGCCCTTTACTGTGTTTTGTGGTGGGAGAGAAACCATAAGCCACCTCTTCCCCTGGCACAGAGGTGGCACAGCTGATACGTCAATACATACAGCTGTGCACCAAGCTACACAGCTCACCCTTTGCCCCACTTCCTCAATGTCATGCCCAGTATAGTCCAGCACCTTTATTGTTCAATGTGTGACCATCACATAACCGGAAAACCTTCAGATACGGCCAAGTATTCACTTTTATTCAACTACAGCAGAAATGAACAAAAAAGAAACTCAAATAAACTGAAGCTACATTTGCTTCTGGGACTAGAGAGGGATTGTTTGCTTTCAAGCACCAACATATTTATAGTCAATGAATGATCATTGGAAATCTACTGGATCCGGATGTCAGTTAAGGCCCGTCTGGCTTGTTGTGCTTGATGCTGCAGTGCTCCATCATGAAGGTGATGTTTCTGTTGCTCAGTGTCTTCTTCCTCCTCCTCTTGAAGAGTGCTGATGTTCTCCCAGCTCTTCGGCATCCATCACATATCCTGTTTCTCTGCCCCAGTTGTGCAGAGCACACAGCAAGCTAGGATTATCCAGCACACTGTCTACAGAGTGCACTGCAAGGCCCCTCCAGACTGAGCCAAGCCTCGGTAGCCAGCTTCAGGAGGCTTATTGTCTGCTGCACCATGACTTGGTTGAAGAATGGCCAGCATTGTCTTCACACTGTGCCTTAGTCAGGAGGTTGCAGAATGGAGTCATGGTTACAGAGTTAGTCCTGGTCTCCTAGTAATCATCCAGCCCCTGAAGCGTAGCAGGAACATGAGAGTTCTCAGTGGCAGCTCCCAGGGTATCTGACACCAGACTTGTAGAAAGCAGTACCAAGATTCACCGATCACTTCTACTTTGGAGTGGAACTCTATCCGTTGATTAACGTAGCTGTGTTATGAAATGACCCTCTCGGTGCTCGGTGTGTACAGTGTATAATTCCCTGCCCCTGGGGCTGGGGGGAGGAAAAGCTGGTTAAGGTATTGAAACAGCTTGTCAAGGCTGCAGCACTGACCTCCTCATGTAGAAACGAGATAAAGTGGTACGATCTGGCACAAATTGCATGGCTTGTGACACATTGTTAGGTTTGAGAATTGAGAGATCCCATATAGTGGCTATTTGGAAGGAGCCAATTGCATAAACACTTTTAGAGCAGCTGTCATCTTGACAGACACTGCATGTGAGGACAGTAAAACATACAGATTCCACCTACTGTGGGTGTGGTCACGGCCATTTTACATTTGCAGTGCCCGGTTGTGTGTTGGTTGACTACGGAAGGCATTGCAGGTTGCCCTTGGAACAGTGAATCTCAGGCTCAGCCTGGTAAGTACCACCACCCTCAAACCTCCTGTCCCTATATTCCTGGCAGTCTCTGGCCAGCCCATGAGGACCTATTCTCTACAGGCTACCACATAATATCTAGAACTATGTTCTGTAGCTCTCATCATTACCGCCTCAGCCCTGGCCCTACAGTTTAGGTCACACCTTCCAACATGCTCCTCACTCACTCACCTCATCAAGGCCATTGTTGTGGTGACGACTGACAACCTCCTTACTCAAAATCCCACTTCCTGTCCTGCAATGTCATCTACCCCCTCCCCCTCCCACCTTCATATGTCGAATTTCACAATTCTTACCCACTATGTATCCTCGATTTGTTGCACCTAATCCCCAGCATTGAGTTTCCCAATTCCTGAACACAGCAGTGCCCCCCTGATGACTTCCCCCCCCCCCCCCCCCCCACCTTGGCTCCCATTCAGCTGACCCCCCACCCTCTCCTAGTGACTTTGTTAGACACCATGACTGAGAAATGACCAGACCGGGGATTGGGCAGCTCCCTGGCTGACTTGCAGCTAACCCCCTGACTGGTTACTCTGCACCCGCAGAATGATAGTGGCCCAATGCCCACTCCCTGTAGTGATACACATCCCCTGACCATGTCAACTGGACTTGTCCAAGGCCCTCCACTGAGAACAGACAAAGCCCTTGACTTACTTTACCAGGTTGCCTCCCTTTGCATGAGGACTCCTCCCCTTAGAGAATACCATTTGGTTTTGACATGATATGGTGGATTTGCCATGTAAGCTACTGGCGCATGGTGTAGGTGTGAGATTATGACAGTGTGCTGGATCATAGCAAGAGGTCTGCCCCTTTACTTGATCACTGCTGACAACCATGAGAAATTGTGTGGCTTTGTGTCTGTGGGCAACTCGGATGGTTTGTGAGCATTAATACTCTGGCTGAGGGCAACGCACCAACATTTAATGGAAAGCAGTATGGTTTTGAGCATCAAGGTAGTTGCAAAGTGAGTGAGCGCTAAGACAGACAACGAGTAACTATGGGATGCAGCCGGGTCTAATCCATGAGCTGGGGACCTGCCTCTGTATGCAAAGTGTCGTGGTAGCAGCATTATGGAAAATGCCAACGTATAGGATTGTATTGGAAGGAGCTTGAGGATGTGCTCTGGTGAGACTGGTATGTATACGATGCCAAGGTCCATATGCTGGGATTGTGCGTCGTTGCCGTCCGTGGAGTGTGTCCTGAAATGTGGGTGTTTGGTGTTCAAGATGGAAGCCTGAAGGAGGAAGCAGCGAGCTGGAATCGCCAAGCAACCACGCTCTAACGTTTATGCTGGGAATTGTCATCGCCTAGTTTCTGCCTGGTGGATGGAAGACTATATATCAATGAAATAACACGAAGTTATGATAACCATAAGGTTGTGCTAATGCATGCAAATAGGTCTTTTGCCATTCACTACCGAGAATCTCATTTTGCCATCCAACATATGGTTGGAAAATCAGGCTTTGCTCTTGACATCAAACAGCTGGGAAGATTACACACAGTTTTCCCAAATGACTCACCAATGCACATGTCATTCACGGCTGGGAAAATTTTGCCTACAGCCTTTGGCACTGGGCAATATAACATTAACATAGGTTTGACTGTACAGCCTGGTACCCTGTAAGCTTTGAAACGATATCCCAGGAATTCATGAGAGAAACCCAACACATCGCTAACTCATTATGTTTCAGTATTGGTTAATGTACATACTGTAAAGACAGTTTTCTTGGATGATAGCATTGTTTTTGTTTGGTACGTTAGCATTAACATTGAGATTGCTTGGGATTGTATCATCATTTGCAGGGAAAACTCTTCAACAATTCAAGTTGGAGTGTTGCTGCTATCAGGCCAACATTTCCACTGAGCAGCCTATTGCACAACGGTAGGAAAACAGGAGAGTCAGGAATTTGTTGCTGTGAGACTTAGGTAGTAATTTCATATCAAGGTTTTGCTGACATTCATGAACTACTCAACCTTTCCTTTTGGTGGTTTGTGTTGTCATTGGAACGATACACTTAAATAACTCTCTTGCAGCTCCCTGCCAACCGTCTATTATCCTGCGATGGTAATCCTGGTGAAAGAGCATCCCTGTGTTCTGCTCCTTCCCTGTGGCCCCAGTATTGGTAACTGAGAGCTCAATTCTATGGATTTGAATGTACTCTTCAGTAAACTTAATTTTAGCTGAGAAAATAGTTGCATCAGATTTGCAATTGTGGCAGAAGTGCTACACTTCTGTAATACACTCCACTGTAACCTTGCTGTATGTATAAACCCTCACTGTAAGGCAGGCTGTAACTTCTGTCAGAGATGGGCATCTTCAGTTCTTGTTACAGTTTTCAGTCTTAGATTTTTCTGTATATTTTAGCATGTGTGTGTGTGTGTAGATGCATGAGTGGAAATTAATGTAAGTTGTTTACAGTGTATTACCTGGAAATTATGTAGGAGACATTTAGCACTCTGTATACGTTACAGGAAAAGAGCAGCTTTACAAAAATAGATTTTTTGGTTCTCTGTTTGCTCCTGTGGATACATGAAGCCTATGATGTGGTACTGAGTGATGAAGGCTGCAGACTCGGTGCCTGGCCTATGTTGTGTTAGCTGATCTTTGGCAAGGGAGGAAGGGGATGAGGGGTTTATCATTGGCTTCAGTGTCTTTGGGTTAGGGTGTGGCATAGAGTCAGGGAGATGCATTACTCACAAATGCCATCCAGTCACCTCTTCCGGAAAATGTCCTTGTGTATCTTTAAGGGTTTCTTCACATTTAAATAGCATGCAAGTGATGAATGGCTACTTGAGCAATGTGCTAGAGAAATGCTAGTGTTTGTTGAATGGCCCTCAGTATGAATCACCCCCTCACGTCAGAAGTCAAGGAAATCCTACACTCTTACTTATTTCACTCCCTATTTAGTAATACTCCCATGTGGCATCCACCTTTCCTGGCAGGCAGTAAGGATTGAGCTCTGTCACTAGGCCTCAAATCCTCTGTCAGGCTATTGAGACAGTACAAGAACAATTGGACATGGTTGACCCACATTTTTCTCTCCACTATACTGGAAAGTAATGGGGACAGCTTGGGCATTCTCGTTCATTCTGCTGCTGTTGCAAAGGCTTGATCGGACCTGATGGGCCGAAAAGCCTCTTCCTGTATTGTGACCTTTCGTGACTCCGATCACAAGCTGGACACATGCAAAGTGCTTACAGGCCATGCTGTAGCACTTGATATTTCAATATGCTGTTTTCACTGTATTTCTCCTCTGATCCTGCCACCCTTTATACTATGGCAGCAGATGCATGTTTGCCACCAGTCACACACCATCCTGACTTGGAATGATATTGTTGTTCCTTAATAGTCACTGGGACTCTCTTCCTGACAGCACTGTGGGTGTACCCACACCAAGAACAGGGTTCACCACCACCATCTCGAAGTCTTTTACGGGTGTGCAATCAACAGTGGCTTAGTCAACGAAGCCCTCAGCTCCTGAAAGAATCTTCTTAAAAAGGTCACAGAAGATTTAATCCATCTAGTTCCTTTTTCCATAGGAAATATTTGCATGCTTAGCAACATGCTTGATCCTGAGCTGAGGTTGCAATTCCATGTCCTCTCCATCAAAGATCACTGACTGTTGACATGAGCATCTGTCACTGCTCTTGCTTCAGCTGATCTGCTGCAGAAACCCTCATCCCTGCTACCTCCAGATTTAGTTACTGTTTGTGCTGCCCACCCAATTTCTACCTTGCAGAAACAAGTTCATGCGAAACTCTGTTGCCTTGGAAAGTTTTATGACATTAAAGGCTGTATATAAATGCAAGTTATCCTATACAAGCTACCCTGGTTATTTTTTTTTGTTAGTGGAATGTGGATATCACTGGCAATGCTGGCATTTATTGCTGATTCACATTCCTCCTTGAGGAGGTGGCAATGAGCTATTAAAGCTGCAATTTCAAAACTGTCCTTGTTTTCAAAACCTTCCATGGTCTCAGTTCTTCCTGTCCACTGCAGTTTCAGCTCTGCAACACTCCACAATTCTGCATTGGACTAACTCTGGCCTTATGCAGCCTCACCCTCTTTGTTAAGTTGGCTTTCAGCTGCATTATCTCCAAGGTGTTGCATTCCCTTGCTAATTCTGTTTTCCTCTTTTAAGATGCCACTTAAAAGCTGTGCTTTTAGTCACCTGTCCTGATATCTCTTCTGGTCCTGGGACAGTTTGGTCAGTTTGCATTGCAGTGGAGATGGTGTAGACTGGTCTCAATTCAGTTGGGAAGAGTGTGCCAATAATAGAGGTCCACTATTCCATAATCTGTCCTAAATGTGTAACTGCCTAATTAAATAACCAAGGGGATAAATTTCCCTGACTGACTGCTTTTCAGGTCAGAAGTAATTCACACTAGGTTTCATAATAGGAAAATAACTCTCTAATGTAAACATATTCCATGCCACAAGTATGCACCTATTGTTCATGAGTCTAGACCACAAGGATGGGCTGAGGTCAATTATCGATTCAGTAATTGGTTGCTTAGACCTAGGACCTTTCTTATTATAGATACTTCTTCAGAAGTTAAGTTTTTTTTTGCTTTGTTTTCATTCACATTGAGAGATGCTGCTTCTTTGCAGACTTCTGGGTGTTCATAGGTCTGCAACAAGTTACAGTTGGACAAATCCAAAGACTGTTGTGAGGCAGTTTTTCCTTAGCTCAAAGACTCCTGGTTCCACTCTATCTCACAAATTATCTATCTCTGTTCCAAAAAAGTAACATAGTATGGTATAGTTAAAATGTACACCATACAATCGCACATCATCTTCAAGTTGCAGATAAGGGAAATATTCTGGTACTTTCTTAACTCTATCACAGCGTACAACTTCCATTTTCCAATTTATGACCTAAAAGGGAAAAAAAATGTGGTCCCTTCCATGCCTCCACCCTTAAAGAAATGAAATGCCATTTGGCCAGCAAACGAATCAGCTAAAGGGAAATTAGGGATGGAGATCAAATGTTGCCTTGCTGATGATGCCCACATCCCATGAAAGAACTTTTTTTAAAAAAAATAGTGCTACTCCTAAACTGAGTCACAAAGTCAAGGTATTTCATCCTGTACTGATCAGGACTGGGTTGCAAGTGACCACAATTAGAAAGGAAACAACAATGAACCGTGGTTCAACTAATCAGCACCTCTTTAAATACTGTATAAATTGTTGTTCCCTTTCAACATTTTGTTTCTTTTTCTTCAGTCCCGACAAGTTCATGATGAAAAGCATCAAATGTTGTTAGCAATGGAAATGTGTTGTATATCAGCAAACTGTTGCTGAACTACTCAATCACTATCCCCTGTGACAGCATTCCTTCCTTTTCAACAATTCCTTCATTATTACTGTCACTGCAGAACCTGGAAGCCCTTTCTATTTATGAATCACTCTCAATATTCCCACCTATCCGTAGACTAATCCTGTTCCATTCACAGCCCCTGGCAACATGATGTAAATCACTGTTAGTCTAACATTCAGTTGGTCTGTATGAGTAGTTTGGCCAATTGAACTATACGTGCATAAAAGTGATTTTGTTTCAAGAACTCATGCCTTGCAGGATATAGTTTATGATTTTAGCTTTATTTTATAATGAAACAGTACTGATCATATTAATAACTTTTTTTAAAAATAAATTTCCAACTAACTTGAGATTTATCTTCGTAGCTCTTGATTACTTGTATCTAAGACATATTTTCTGGAAGTAGCAAATTGACAAAAATAACATGTGGAATGTTCTACTTATTAATCTCTTATAAATAATCTAACCCTAATACTGTTCCATTGTCAGCCAAACTGTTAACATTGATGCTAAATTTAAAGTTTAAACTGGTATAGCTGCATTTAAGTATGAAAACAAAATCTTTATTGATTAATAAAAGTCCAACACATGACATGAAATACTTGCTCATGGACCTTGCCTCCAATTCTCAGGAAATTTTGAATATACTTTTAACACCAGCATATTCTATGCAAAGCTGCTATGTAAACATTTCTCATATAAATTCATGTGTAAGCACGAAGTGGTCAAGGTACAGGTGCAGGTCTCTTCATAGCCACTAGATGGTGCCAGTACTTTGTCCTGTTACCTGTGTAGCAAGTCACTCTTGGTGACAAAGTTTTTTTAAAGAAAAGGCACAGCAGCATCTCAGCTTTCTAAAGCAAATAGCTTTCAACTTCCTTGTTTCTAACTTCCTTCTTCCCTTTTGTTTCTGGCCAGCACCAAAATTCTGTCTCCAGCATCCACTCCCATCAGACTCCTGGTTGTGCTGTTTCTTTGATCCAACTAATCACTTAATAGGACCTTGCTTACCTTCACTCTGCGAGCTAACTAAACATAGTGGCTGTTCTGATTCCTGGGGTTTTGAGATTGTAAGGGAGTGCCTCTGACCAGCTGGTGCTGGAAGATTGCCAAGATTTAGTTTGAGGATAAGTTAATGCAGTATCAGATGAGGCAGGTTTAGGTCTGGAGCAACAGACAGGTTTTATTCAAGTAAATGTAAGAGATCAGGGAAACTCAGATTTAGCGGTGATTGATATAAATATAGATGGTGCTTGTTTCAAGTTATGTATCTTTAATGACTGCCACAGACTGTGCGCTAAGGTAATTACAGCAGAGAGAGAAACAGCTAGTACGCTACAATTGCAATTCCCTAAATGTCATGCTCCCCATAAAAAAAATTCATGAACTATCATTTGTAGTTACAAATAACCCAGGTTGACCAATAAACATAGTCTCAGAATTATTGTTTATTAACAGAGCTGTGAGTTCACTCTAGTCAGTTTCATTTCCGTCAGTCTCTGCACAAGCATTGTCTACGTAGTCTTTAAATCATGCAGGTCTCCTGATGGTTTACATGTGTGTTGTCATTAACCTTTTTGGTATCTGCTTATCTTTAGTGTGAACATCCTTCTCCAGGGAATGCCATTCCTGTGGTGAGAGTGGTTGCCATGGTAACTTGTTGCTGGGGAATGGTGGAGCTCTGGTTGTGCAGCTAGTGAGATACTTGTTCCTCATCAGCTGCTTGCAGTGAATGGAGAGATTCTCCAGTTCTACATAGATGTCTCTGGTTGTTCACATCCACCACGTATAACTGAAGCAACAATGCTCTCCACAGAGTCCAAGTTGACATGGGGCGACTTATTCTGAGAACATTGACCTTTTTGCTCGCTGGTTTTTCAATGAACAGCTCTCACCATCACCTGACAGTTTTATTAAAGTGAAATTTGGCTCTCTGTCATTCCTCCTTCATTTTGCCACTCAGACGTGTTACTACCTCTGGCTTCAGTACTTTTCCCTGCCATCAGAAAAATAGTTATGTTGTGACATTGTTCTTTGAACTGGACAACTTTTCAATGCCTTTAGTGGGTGTGTTATGACCTCGAACAAGTCAATGCTGCAATTGCTCGATGTCTTTCTGATTCCTTTGGCAGGTTTAACTACTGTTTTTAGCTTTTCTATTTGATTGAGAATAGTATGGTGATGAATTTCCCACTTTATGAAATGGCTGAAATCTTCAGTTTTAAACTGATGGCCATTCTGATTCATCACAATGCCTTGGAATGCTGTAACAACTGCTTTCGGACTGTTTAATCTCACTGGTCGTCCTTGACATCAAGTGGCCTCACTCCCAGTATTTACCTTTGTACATGGTGGTAACAAGGTAATGCTACAAGACCATGACAAATAGGAACAGGAGGAGACCATTTGGCCCCACGAGCTGGTTTCATTAACCAATAAGATCATGGCTGATCCAACATTCCTCATGTCCATTTTCCTAAGTTTTCCCCATAATTCATGATTCCCTAACTGACTAAGAATCTGTTTATCTCAGCCTTAAATATACATAAGGTCTCTGACTCCATAGCTGTCTGTGGCAAGGACTTTCAAAGACACTCAACCCTCAGAAGAAATTCCTCTTCAACTCCATCTTAAATTTCAACGATATTTTGAAACAATGCCCTCGGTCTTAGATTATCAGTTCTTGTGAGAGTGAAGAGGTCTACTCAAAACATTATCCATGAGATGTCTGGGATACCAAGTGCAATAAGCAGCTCATGAACTTGTTCAGCTTGGTATTTATTTCAAGCACTGCACTTGCTCAGGTCTTTAATCTCTTCAAAATTTATATATTGTTGCTTAATTTGCTTGATTTCAACAAGATGACTGTCTTTCAGATTTAGTATTTCTGCTGGGTTGATGATTTACAGAGTATGTCAAGCTGTTTCTTCTCTCTCTGATTTTGGAAGATTTCCAACTTTATCCTAGCATCCTCACCTTTCTTCATTGGGAGTGCTGCTCTTGACAGCATGTCAGTAATGCACGTCTGTTTCCCTTGCTGCTACGTCATGTCGATCTTCAATTTGATTCACTCCGCATGATATCAAGACACCATTGAAGGCACTGGAAACTGTGAAGGCACCGGGGGTGTGTGGGCGGGTGGGGGAGGTGGTTGGGTGGTGTGGGGAAGGGGAGGGTGCTGACGATACTATGACAATGGTACTGAAGATTTGTGCTCCAAAGGTAGCCCCTAGCCGAGCTCTTCCAGTACAACTACACCATTGGCATCTACCTGACATTGGGAAATAGTGGAACATTGTTCAGGTATGTCCTGTTCACAATAAGCAGGACAAATTCACCTTGGCCAATTACTGGAGTCTTTGCCACCTGGAAGGACAAGGGCAGCAGATACATGGGAACAGCACCACTTGAAAGTTCCTTCTACATCACCCACCAGCCTGACTTAGAACTATGCTGCTGTGCCTTCACCAACGCTGTGTCAAAATCCTGAAATTCCCTTTCTTAACAGCGTTGATGGTGTCCCTAAAGTTCGTAGGCTCCTGCAGTTCGCTCACCACCACCTACTCGGTGACAGTTAGATCTGGGCAAAAAAAAAGCTTGCCTTGCAAGTGCCTTATTTCACATGAAAATCTAAGGAGAAAGAGAAGATGTGTTTGTACTATGGAAGTTACAGATGAGGTTTATGAAGGATTTTCTGGATTGCGGAATTTTAACCATGGGTTGCTTTCCCTGGAACAGAGGAAACTGATGGGAACATTGAGTGATATAAATTTGATGTGTTTAAAACATATTTCTAATTGTTTTTATTTTGCATGCTTGGCTGACAGCCCAAACAAAACACTGGGTAATCAGAGAACAAAAAGTGCTGGAGATCACAGCAGTTCAGGCAGCACCCATGTGGTGGGGGGGAGTCGGGGGAGAGAGAGCAAGGCAAGCTAACATTTTGGTCAGAAACATTAGCTCTGATGAAGTCAGCTAGATCTGCTCTCTCTCTGCAGATGCTGCCTGACCCGCTGTGATTTCTAGCATTTTTTTTTGTTTTCAGTACAGATTCCAGCATCTGCAGTACTTTGCTCTTACATTAGATCAGCAGAGAATCTGTTTTCACAAAGTGAAGTGAGTTGCTGGTTTTGCTTGATTGACACCTTAAAGTGGTGATACTAAATTGAACTTGCTATGATCTTGTTTATCAATATCTCAGTATTTATTTGGGCAAAATTAAGCCATGTAAAGCATTTGACGCCTCTTATTGATACATAGATCATAGAATGCCTACTGTGTGGAAGCAGGCCATTTGTCCCATTGAGTCCACACCAACCTGCTGAAGAGATCCCACCCAGACCCACCCCACCACCGTATCCCTGTAGCCCTGCATTTCCCACGGCCAATCCACATATCCTGCACATCTTTGGACTATGGGAGGAAACCGGAGCACCCGGAGGGAAACCCGCGCAGACACTGGGAGAAACCCACACAGACAGTCGCCCGAGGGTGGAATTGATCCCTGGTGCTGTGAGGCAGCAGTGCTAACCACTGAGCCACCGTTCCATACCTTAAAAGTCTATCTAATTGGCACTTTTATAGGCTTGCAAGCTACATTTCTGAATGGGTACACATTCTCAGCAGTTCAAAGTTTCATTTTATCCACCCACAGGATGTGGCCTTCACGTTTATTGCCCCACTGTTAGTTGCCCTTGAGGAGGTAGTGGTCATCTGGCTGAATGGCTATGGAAGGGGCATGAGTTGACAGTGAATGGTCATGGGGAGTGGCTGGGAGACATGGGTAAGATCTTTGGAACTTAATTTTCAAAAGGTTCCCATAAGCAGACCATGGTAATAATACCTCTGGGGTAGGGGGGCTCGGTGAAGCTTGGGATACAGTGTAGGTCAGGCTTCATAAAATTGCAGGGGTTTGCGAGATGCATACGTCAGCAACTGGTTTGGGCAGGAGCGTAGTGTATGGGCTGATTACCTGCATCCTTTATTCTGGTGAAACGTGCCGGCACTGGGAATGGGGGTGTGGGAAGCCTGCCTTTTTTAAATGGCTCCAGAATAGTTGTGAAAATATAGCGCTTTGGCCTGTGATTTCCCTGTTATTACTGTGTAAATGTGTAACCAAGTAATCATCATTGCATCAGTTTTAATGCTATGAAGGGAAGGAATAAAGAAGAACAGACTGAAGTCCTGAAGAAGTTATCCTCCTCCCTCCGGACAAACCTCAGGGGATCTCTCTCCCACTGCAACTCTCTCGTAATCTCTTTGGCCCTGAAACTGCATTACCATGTCCTGAAGCAAACCAGGTACTACAGCCACATCACCACCTTTCTTAGTACCTGCCTACGGAACCAGATCATCCCCAATGGACTACAATCCACATTCAAGCCTTCCCAATTTGGCCCCAACCGTGACAATATCTACACTCATGGCATTGAGATCCTTCAGAAGCGTTTCTCCCTGCGACTCCTGAAACACACACTTGCAGCAATGCGCCGGCATCTCCAGGCACTACAATCAAGCCTACCCCAGCTCAGAGCCTCCCTCTCCCAGACCTGCAAAGGACCTCTCCTGTTTTTCATTCTTCGTAGGATCCACAACCTGAACAATTCTACTCAGCTTTATTGGACACTAAAAACCGTAAGTACGGTAAACTTACTGGTGCCTACCACCCAAAACAGGCTTCCTCCACCCCCCAAATCCCCAGCCATACCCAGGACCTTCCCCACAATGTGCCTGCCGCCATTGGCCATGAGGCCACTGTCGGAGAACCCACAGATGACGTCACATCCGCCACCGCCGGGTTCCCCACTTCCGGGACAGCGAACGCCATCGCTGCTGTTGCCACCGACTCCATTTCCGAGACCAACACCACGGACACTGAAGATGCGCCTACCGTCACCACTACTGCCGCCGCCTACCCCGCTCTCCCCACCGCTGATGCCACTCCGCCCATCACTGACGCGGACACAACTCCGCCCACCGCCGACGCCGACGCAACTCCGCCCACAGCCGACGCCGACGTCGCTCCGCCCACAGCCTCCACAGCCAGCAGCTCCAGAGGGGACAATAGCACCCAGCCCTGCCGAGTCTTCACCATCCCCCCCAGACCTACCCCTTACTGAGGACGAACAGTCAGTCCTCAGTAAAGGGCTCACCTTTGTCCCCCTCCACCCACAGATCAACGAATACACCTCACGCTTGGACATAGAGCAGTTTTTCCGCCGCCTCCGCCTCCACGCTTACTTCTTCAACCGTGAACCTAACCCTCCCTCTACTGACCCCTTCTCCCGCCTCCAACACACCCGCTCCTCCTGGACACCACCCCAGGGCCTCCTACCCTCCCTCGACCTCTTCATCTCCAACTGCCGTCGAGACATCAATCGCCTCAACCTCTCCACCCCTCTCACCCACTCCAACCTCTCCCCCGCAGAACGTGCAGCCCTCCGCTCCCTCCACTCCAATCCCAACCTCACCATAAAACCCGCGGACAAGGGAGGCGCAGCTGTAGTATGGCGCACTGACCTCTACATCGCCGAGGCCAGACGCCAACTCTCCAACACCTCCTCCTACCGCCCCCTTGATCATGACTCCACCCCTGAGCACCAAACCATCATCTCCCAAACCACCCACAACCTCATCACCTCAGGTGACCTCCCACCCACGGCCTCCAACCTCATCGTTCCCCAACCCCGCACCGCCTGCTTCTATCTCCTTCCCAAAGTCCACAAACCTGAATGCCCTGGTCGACCCATTGTCTCCGCCTGCTCCTGCCCCACCGAACTGATCTCCGACTATCTGGACTCCATTTTCTCCCCCTTGGTCCAGGAACTCCCTACCTATGTCCGTGACACCACCCACGCCCTCCCCCTCCTCCAGAACTTCCAATTCCCCGGTCCCCAACACCTCATCTTTACCATGGACGTCCAGTCCCTCTACACCTGCATTCCCCATGCAGAAGGCCTAAAGGCCCTCCGCTTCTTCCTGTCCCGCAGGCCCGACCAGTCCCCCTCCACTGACACCCTCATCCGCTTAGCCGAACTCGTCCTCACCCTCAACAACTTCTCTTTCAATTCCTCCCACTTCCTACAGACAAAGAGAGTGGCCATGGGTACCCGCATGGGCCCAAGCTATGCCTGCCTCTTTGTAGGTTACGTGGAACAATCCCTCTTCCGTACCTACATTGGCCCTAAACCCCACCTCTTCCTCCGTTACATTGATGACTGTATCGGTGCCGCCTCGTGCTCCCACGAGGAGCTGGAACAGTTCATCCACTTCACCAACTCCTTCCACCCCAACCTTAAGTTTACCTGGACCATCTCTAATACCTCTCTCCTGGACATCTCTGTCTCCATCTCGGGCAACCACCTAGAAACTGATATCCATTTCAAGCCCACCGACTCCCACAGCTACCTAGAATACACCTCCTCCCACCCACCTTCCTGCAAAAATGCCATCCCCTATTCCCAATTCCTTCGCCTCCGCCGCAGCTGCTCCCAGGATGAGGCATTCCCCTCCCGTACATCTCAGTTGTCCTTGTTTTTCAAGGACCGTAACTTCTCCCCGCCAGTGGTCGAGAACGCCCTCAACTGTGTCTCCCACATCTCCCGCAACTCATCCCTCACACCCCGTCCACGCAATAAGAACCAAAAAAGAATCCCCCTCATCCTCACGTACCACCCCACCAACCTTCGGATCCAACGCATCATCCTCTGACACTTCCGCCATCTGCAATCTGACCCCACCACCAAAGACATCTTTCCCTCCCCACCCTTATCTGCTTTCCGGAGGGACCACTCTCTCCGTGACTCCCTTGTCCGCTCCACACTCCCCTCCAGCCCCACCACACCCGGCACTTTTCCCTGCAACCGCAGGAAGTGCTACACCTGCCCCCATACCTCCTCCCTCACACCCATCCCAGGCCCCAAGAAGACTTTCCACGTCAAGCAGATGTTCACCTGCACATCTGCCAATGTGGTATACTGCATCCGCTGTACCCGGTGTGGCCTCCTCTACATCGGGGAAACCAAGTGGAGGCTCGGGGACCGCTTTGCAGAACACCTACGCTCGGTTTGCAATAAGCAACTGCATCTCCCAGTCGCGAACCATTTCAACTCCCCCTCCCATTCCTCAGACGACATGTCCATCCTGGGCCTCCTGCAGTGCCACAACGATGCCACCCGAAGGTTGCAGGAACAGCAACTCATATTCCGCTTGGGAACCCTGCAGCCCAATGGTATCAATGTGGATTTCACAAGCTTCAAAATCTCCCCTCCCCCTACCGCATCCCAAAACCAGCCCAGCTCGTCCCCGCCTCCCTAACCTGTTCTTCCTCCCACCTATCCCCTCCTCCCACCTCAAGCCGCACC
>NC_063356.1:20554126-20580951 GCF_021869965.1 Rhincodon typus
TTTACTGGCTCCATCCCCGCCTCTTCGACCTGTTTGTTTCCTCTCCACCTATCCTCTCCTCTATCCATCTTCTATCCGCCTCCCACTCTCTCCCTATTTATTTCAGAACCCCCTTCCCCTCCCCCTTTTCTGATGAAGGGTCTAGGCCCGAAACGTCAGCCTTTCTGCTTCTATGATGCTGCTTGGCCTGCTGTGTTCATCCAGCCCTGCACTTTGTTGTCTCTGAAGTTTTGAATCTGTTTGCTGGCACATTCATCTAATCTCCTGTCCCCAGTTGACTGGCTTTGCTTGGGTATGGGAGATAGATATGTTGTGAAACTGGAATAAGCATTAGTGTTTCAATAATGAAACTGTTCACACAGACAGTAATTCTCCATATCAATCTACGAAATAAGACTTAGTACCTAATCTACAGTTCCATACAAAACTCAGTGTGTTCGGTATCCTCCTTTGATCTCTCTATTTTTTCCAATGGAGTTTTTTCCCATCTATTCAAATTCTGTTCAAAATCTTGTCTGGCTTTCAGATCTTCTAATTGCCTTCCCTCTCTTGTCCCCTGGCCCCACTGCTTAATTGAGAATAACAGGACTAAGACATTGTGAATGGTGGAAAACCTACTGTTCATAAAGATTTGGGAATACTGTTCATGGATGCAAATTTGGAAAGGCAGTTATTGAGAAGAATGTGTGTACATTGGGATGAGATTCTGCAACAAGTCATATTCAGGATAATCGACCCAGGAGAGGATACTCTCCTGCATGTTGTGCAGATTGAGCAAGGAAGCGCGAGGCCAGACTCTTAAACAAAGTGAGTATGAATTGAAGGGTGACCGAGAGTCAGTGCATTCCTTACAGTTGTCACTAAGTGTTGCTTCAGTTTCCATATTCCAAGAGAAATGAAACAAAGGGATGGTACTAGCAGTGGGGGAAGGTGAAATGGCCTGACAATTCCTGAAACCAGATTGGGCAAAATAGTATTTTTGTTTTCTTCCTGCCTAAGGAGTCTATGTTCCCTTTACTCTGCTCAATGTTATGCAATTTTAACCATTGAAAATGCATTGTGTTTTAAGTAGTTCTTACGGATAAAATAAATTGAATGCAATTAGTAAAGTCATGCACTGGGTGTTGCAATTGGAGTTTGAATTCAATGTTGTTGGAATTCACTTGGTGATTCTTGTAATTTAAGAATGAATTATATTATTGCATTTAATCATTTGAATTACATTTTGTTTAGATTTATACAAATGGCTTCTGTGGATCATTCAGTCCCTGAGGAAGAGAAAGTTGCTGGAGTGGGATATGTAGCTTAGATGGGTTATAGGGGGATGGCTCTGGATGGGATGCTCCGAGGGTTGGTGTGGACTTGTTGGGCCAAAGGGCCTGTTTCCACACTGTAGGGATTCTATGAAAAATTCTATGAAATCTATTGAGTTTAACTCAAACTCAGTTTCCAAAGTGAAATTGTGCCTGTGGGCCAGTTTTCCTCTGCATTCACAGCACAATGGGCTTTGGCTATTTTAACTATCGAACCTTACTGGCATGCTGCTGGCCAGCCTGGGCATCGTTGGCCTATGGAAAATCCTCACCTGTATAAAGGAAGATTAAAAATAACTTGAATGTGCTCTTCAAACAGACCTCAACCTGGCACTGAAAGTACATTGGCTTCCCTGCGGAGACTGAAGTTAAAACTGCAGTCAGTGATGTCAGAGATAGTAGGAACTAGCCTCTCTGCTCCTATGATGCTGCTTGGCCTGCTGTGTTCATCCAGCCCTGCACCTTGTTGTCAGTGATGTCACTTGGCTTTGAAAAGTGGCTTATCTGCCTGTCCTGATGTATCAGTAAAAGTTGTAAATGGCAGGATCTGGGAGAGACCTCAGTGCATCTGTCACCCAATAGATTTTAATTGCTAATGATATCCATTATGGGTGGGTCCTATTGGAATGCATCTCTAAATTTATTTGAGATGCAAAAAATGTTCCAAAGTTAAGCTCACACAACATACCTCTCAATCCAGTGTGAGCTTTTCTGTCATTCCTGCTGTCATCACTAATGTTTGTATAGAGCTACACTGCAGGACATGTCTGAATTGAATAGTGAAGCTGAGACCTTTTCACATGTATCGTCATCTTGGATATATTGAAGCCAGTTAGATCCATGTTCAGATGCGGACAATAATTTAGAAATTAGTACATGCTACTCAATGAATCTGTTTGCTCACCAAATGCCATTTGTAATATTATGCTGTTATGCAGACAGAAAGAAATATCTTGTTGTAAAACAAAGAACTGTGGATGATGGAAATCTGAAACGAAAACAAGTTGCTAGAGAAAGTCAGCTGGTTTGGCTGTCTCTGCGGAGAGTGAAACTGAATTAATGTTATGAGTCCAGTGACCCTTCTTCAGAACTGAGAGCAGCTGAAAAAGGATGGTATATAAGCTGAAGGCTGGGATTGTGGTGTAGTGGGGTGGAATGGAGTCGGTGGATTGGCAGAGATGGAGCCGAGAGAGCGAGAATGACACTATGATCCACCTCTTTGTCCAACTTTCTTTCTGTCTCTCTGGGGTCCTTCGCCACCTGTCTACTCACTCCATTCCCCCACCTCAAGCCCTGGCTTCAGCTTAGATACCACCTTTCCTAGTTACTATCAGTCTGAAGAAGACTCACTGGACTCAACGATAATTCTGCTTTCTCTCCACAGATGCTGCCAGGAATGTTTTGTTGTTTGATATTGTGGAGACACTTCCCAGATCACATTTTAGAATGTAGGATTGAAACCGACAGGTTTGCACAAAGGCTAGAACGCTACATCCAGAACATGCATTTAATGTCAGTACATGCTGAGTTTGATGTGTTGGGTCAGAGCAGAAGCTGGCGTAGTACAGTTAACCTGAGACCCCCTCAGGAAGGGAGGAAAAAAAATCATGAACAGCAGTTGGATTGCTATCCAGTGATCTTTGCTGGCAACTGTGTGTGGGGACGTAAGGTGTGTGCAATAACAATTATCCTGTGTGATTAATTGTCATGGCACAGAACCTACTAATTAGCAGTTACTCACGGTCTCCATCAGAGAAGCCATTAAGGGTTGGTGCAATGGGAAACAGGAACTTCACAGCTCATACTGCTTTAAAAAAAACAAGATAATTACTGGGCCAAGTATCTCAGTTACAGGTAGGTACAGGATGACTTGGCACTAATCAGCCTTTGTTTCATCAGCTGAAGTTTCTGTAACAACAACTGAACCTGTAATGGTACCAAATTGAGGTGTTGGCCGTGGCATTTTGATGAAAAGTATTCTAACAGCAGGTTTAGTGTAAGAGCACTTCAACAATAAAAGCTAACACAACCGCAAGTATTTCAGCAGTTCTTGTTCTGTGTATTTGACCTGCTACCAATTTCAAGTTCACCACGAGTTACTTCAGTCAACCCCATGAAAAGCACAACATTCAATGTCGTGCATTCATAAATGGCTGCTTTTGTTCGGTTTGCATTTTCAGGATTAAATTCAGAGACAGATACAGTTGCACGCCTGCCACGTTTATCGCTGAGATACGTAAAGGGAAGAAGGATTGAAGTGTCGTGTGAGGACTTGTGAACATTGTTTTCTTCCAGAATTGAATAAAAAAACATAATGGATGAACAAACAGTATTTCTCTTTTGAAATTATTAATTTATTAATAGCTCATACTAGCATTGGCACCATCTCTATGAAGTAGTGTGCGGGGTTCTTGTAGTGCAGTGGTAGTGTCCCTATCTCTGAGCCAGGAGGTCTGGGTTCACATCTCACCTGCTCTAGAGCTGTATAATAACATCTCAATGTATTGATACAGAAAATACCATAAATTAGTGTGTGTCATCCACCAAACGCACTGCAGGGACTCACCAAGCCTCCTCGAACAACATGTTACAGAATTGTGACTTCTACCCTCTGAAAGGATGAGGACATAGTGGAGAACCAACACCTACACTTTCCCTTCCATGCCTCATGCCATCTATCCATGGAGCTATACAACTATTCCATCACTGTTGTTGAATCAGCACCATGGAATTTGCATCCTCACAGCACTGTGCATGTTTGTGCATGAATGGACTCCAGGACTTCAAAATGGCAGCTCATCACTATCTTGTCGAGGGCAATTAAGGATGAGCAACCTAGCCTTGCCACTGATGCAACCATCCGATGTAAGAATGCTTTTTAAAGTGCTATGAATTTATAATGTAACTTTGCAGGAGCGTATCTTTACGACTTTTCTTACCAAGTATTTACAGACTAATAGTTTTAAACAGTGAGGATCGCCACAGATGAGTGACTTAAAGAAACACTTCAGTTTTTGACTATCTCTACACAATCATTCGAAGATTTCTGGTTTTTCTTTTTAAGTGAAGAATTCTAAGTCTGGGCTAACATTAACCTATTCATAGAATCATAGAACCTCTATAGTGTGGAAGCAGGTCATTTGGCCCATCAAGTCCACACCAATCCTTCAAAGAGCATCCCACCCAGACTCCCACCCTCCCCCCAACCCTATTCCTGTAACCCTGCATTCCCCATGGCTAATCCACCTATTGGATTACCCAGAGCAACATGTTTTCAGTAATTCTGCCTAAGATGGAGTCTGAGACCTTTATACTCTCACGTCACATGCTAATCTACAGTAATGATGTCATGAGTATGGTTTCTTTCTCAATTTGTTGATGGGTCAGAGGCGTCGCTCTATAGGCCATATTTATTGCCCATCCCTAGCAGCCCAGAAGGTGGTTCAGAGTCAACCACATTGCTGTGAGTCTAGATTCATGTGTAGGCCAGACCAGGTAAGGATGGCAGATATCCTTCCCTAAAGGACACTAGTGACTCGGGTGGGTTTTGTTTTGGCTTTACTGATGTATTGCTTGTGAGGCATAATGCAACAAATGGAGAAGCATTTCATTGGTGCAAATTCAGTAGTGCAGTTTGAGGGTCACACTTACAATCAGTTCAAACTCCTAATCACATTAATGCCCACCAGACAAGGAACCATCTCCAGGACTATCTCCATATTGTTTGGCCAAGCCTCAGTGCATTGACCAGCTTAAAAATGTTCAAAAGAATCTGATGGATGTCTTGAAAATGTGAACTTTTTGACTGTTCAGCAGAGAAGCAACAGTTTTCTTACTGACCATTGTCTCCGATGGAGAAAGAGTCAGAACTTAGACCTGAATTGCATTGAAACGTGTCTTCAACCTATGTTTTAATTTAGTGTCAACCCCAATTTAAAAATACTCATCAAGACTTCTGAGCATCTATATCCTTTGCCATCTTCAAAACAGCCACGTTTTTGACTTGTATCTTTGTAGTCAGCCCAAGTAAAAGAGAAGGTGGGGACAGCAGAAACTCTGAGTTCGTTTTGTGGCACAATGTTGACATGTAATGGTAGGTCATTAGAACCCAGCAGAGACGATTTAAAAGACACACACTTTCAAGGGGAAGATCCAGAGGTTGCTGGATTTGAGAGACCGCAGGAACATCTGCAAAGGTTTATGTAGATAATTGAATCCCCTGTAGCTACAATATAGCAGTCCTAAGAAAACAATTTTCACTGAAAGCTAGTTAAATATTAGGAATCTTGTTAGGAACAGAATGAAAATTATATAAACAAAAGAAGCAACACAGGCTAAGCCATAAAGAAAATATTAGCAACATACTAAAGCAGCAAGATACGTTGAACACCCAGTATATGAAAACTCATTTACAGATGAGCTCATAACAGGAGAGCTGGGATTTTGTATAAACAGCATACCTATTACTCCTGATATGATACCATATTATTGTAACTCGTTGACCAGGCACTGTTGCTTTAGGGTGTTGTAATTTGATCATTTTGTTGTAACAATATCGTCTGACAACAATTGCCATGGGATACCTGCATGTGGTAGCAAGATTTTGAATGTTGCCTGAGACTTTGAATACACACGTCAAACCATTCTGATCACACTAACTCAATGCTTCTCAAAGCCTCAGAACCATTAAACACCTTACCAACCATAATGTATTCTTAGCATATTGTTCCTCCCACCAGCACTATGTAACTGTTCCTTTGAGTGTTGAACTTCATCTACCTACTCCACCAAGTTTGCAATGGCATTTTGAAATACAACACCATTCTCCTGAGATTTGTATCGTCAGCAAGCTGTGTCCCCTGCATGTCAAGGTTTGATTCGTCAATATATGTCAGTATATAATCCCTGTTTAACAATGGGGGACTATTACAAAACCTCTCTAGCCTGAAATATATCCATCACTATCTATTTCCTATCGTTCAGCCAATTTTCTGCCCACGGAAATAGCTGCTGTCCCTGCTTTCTATCGAGTCTGTTATATGTCACTACATCAAATCTCTTTTAGATGTTGATGTACGCCACATCAACAATATTTTCATCATCACCTTCTCTGCTGTTTAATCATTTGTGGGATGTGGGCATCGCTGGCTGGCCAGCATGTGTTGCCCGTCCCTTGTTGTCCTTTGGGAGGGTTGGTTAGCACAGTTGGCTGCACAGCTGGTTTGCAATGCAGAGTGATGGCACCAGCATGGGTTCATTTCCCCCACTGGCTGAGGCTACCCTGAAGGAGTCCCCTTCTCAAATTCTACCTTTTGCCTGAGGCAAGGTGACTCTCAGGTTAAACCTCCACCAGTCATCTCTCTCTAATGAGAGCATGGGACTGTTTGTCTGATGGGACGATGGTCTGACAGATCCTCAGTGACTTAACATATAAGCTGTCCTAATAACTTTTAGGAGGCATGGTAGCTCAATGGTTAGCACTGCTGCCTCACAGCGCCAGGGACATGGGTTTGATTCCAGCCTCTGGGCATCTATCTGTGTGCCGTTTGCATGTTCTCCCTGTGTCTGAGTGGGTTTCCACTGTATGCTCCGGTTTCCTCCCAAAGATGTGCAGGTTAGGGTGGATTGGCCGTGCTAAATTGCCTGTATTGTCCAGGGATGTGCAGGCTAGATGGATTAGCCATGGGAAATGCAGGGTTACAGGATGTGGAGGGTCTGGGTGCGAGGATGTTAGGAGGGTTAGTGAGAAATCGACAGGCCAAGTGGCCTGCTTCCACACTGCAGAGATTCTATAATATAAAATAGTTACATTTATCCATGTAACTATTAATTCTATACTGAATTATTGTTTCTAGAAGTTTCCTTAGAACCATGGTAATTGCTAGGCGTTTCTGAGCGTAAGTGTAACATTTACAATTCTCCAGTCCTCTGGCACCTCCCCTGAGATAAGGAAGATTATGGCCAACGCTCTGCAATTTTCAGTCTCCCTTCCTTTAGTGTCCTTAATACATCCCGTCCAGTCCCAGTGTCTTGTCAACATTTCGTACCAACAGCTTATCCAATACCTATTCCTTATCAATATTGAATTTAGTGACTGAATTTCCTCCTCTGTCCACTAAGGCCTCTGTAGTATCTGCTTCCTTGGTAAAGATAAATGCATGGTATTAATTTAATACATTAGCCATGCCCCCTGCCTCCATGTGTAAATCCTCTTTTTGGGCCTTAATTGGCCCTACTCCTCCTCTAATCACAAATTTATGATTGTGCCCATAGAAAGTTTTTACGATTTCCTTTTTATAATAGTTGAGTCTCTTTCCATCATCCTTTGCTTCTGTTTGCTTTGTCGTTTGTATGTCACAATCTACAGTAGTCTGTGTACTGCTTTATGAATTTAGTTCAAGTATGAGACAGTACCATATATTAACAGAATGTGAACATGCCTAATCCTTGTTATTGATCCAGCTTGATTGATATATCTAGAGATTCCTTTTGACTACGATGAAAACAGTAGCATTTTGGAATACTTGGCTTGTTTCAATGGCTCACTTCATTTCAGAATGTTGTAATGGATTTCCGTGGAGCTCTGCATCCTTGTTACATTCGTGGGAAATAGGCACCAGTGGCTGGCCAGTAATTATTGCCCGTCCCTAGTTGAGAAGGTGGTGATGAGCTGCCTTCTTGAACCATTGCAGCCCATGTGCTATAGACTCACCCCTGAAGTCTGAATAAAAGAACCATAAAGAATTCTGAAGTTTGGTGGTTTGTACTAAGTTAGAAATACACAATGGAGCACATTTACTACATGCGGTTATGTGCGAACAGAATAAGGATAATTTATTACTCCTGAAATGTGTTGTCCCAGTCACTTCACACTGAAGGTGATGTTTCACTTTTTATAGAAGAGATCTGTGTAAGCTGCCTTTTACAGTAAGCTTGAATAGAGTGTGTTGGAACAGACTATAACCAATTGACTACAACCTCATTTTTATGCTGTAACTAAATATTTAAATGCAATTTATTGCTTTCAAATAACTGACTTAAAGTGAAGCATGTGGTTAATATTATTGGTATATTCCCAAGGGAAGCCGTTGTATAAACAGTTGTCTCTGGTTGCTGTTGCATTTCTGACCCTGCCTCAACCCATCTGCTGCTGAAACCTTCAGCCGTAGTTTGTTACATGCAGGCTTCGACTAGGCTTTGTTTCTATCTGCTTTTCAGCTCATCCAAAGCTGTTCATCCGTCAGACCATGGTTCACTGATATCCGAGTACAGCAATGCCTCAACTTTTAAAATTCTCACCTTTTTATGTTAAAGTCCCCACATGGGCCTTGTCTCTCCCTATCACTGTCGCCTCCACCAGCTCTAAAACCTTCAGAGAATGTTGCAATCTGGCAATTCCAGCATTTTGGATAACCTCAGTTTTCCTTGCTCCATGATTGATGGCTGTGCTTTCGAGTGTCTCAGCCATAAACTCTGAATTTGGCTTTCGAAACCTTCCCCCTCTTTTTTTTGTTCTCCTTTTAAGATGCTCCTTAAGACCAATGCCTCTAATCGAGCTTTGGTCGCCCGTTCTTGGGAAGTTCTGTGTCAAATTTTATCCGTTAACATTCATGGTCAGAGATGCTTTACTACTTTGAAGGTGCTGCTGGATTACACAAACACTTCTGAGATTAAAAATAAACTATCTCACTTGATCTAAACCTCTTTTAAATTTTCAGTTTCTTTGTTTTCTCGTTCTCTTCATTCTTTCTCTTTATCATTATTGAAAAATGTGTAGTGAACAAAATAATTTAGCATGGAGTTTATCACAATTCAAGGCTGCAAGTTGCTCAGGCAAAGATAGAAGTTTGGAAGGTTTTTATTTGAATAAAGGCTGTGCTTACAAGATCATGCATGACTGGTGTTGATGATGTGGCATATCCAAGGTTTAAATCCATTGTATTTGAAATGTAAAGCCTTCAGGGCCTTACAGCCTGAGCTCCAGGCGATAGCAGGAGAAAGCTGATCTGACATTGAGAAAGGTTGGGAGTGAATCCACTTCATTAAGACTCTGGGGGATAATTATTAGGAATTAGAACAAAATACACAGACTTCAATCGGCACAGCAGCAAGATGAGAACTTCAGTTGTGATGAAAGAGATACCAGCTAATCAGTGGCAGGTGCTGGTGTCGGAGGAAGTGCAAAACATATTTTGGGCTGGATTATTTCCCCTTAAAATAGGAGCACCTGAGAACACTTAACGATTGTGTTGTGAGTAATTGGGAACATAATACCATGAGGTTTAGCCTTAGATCAGCAAGAATGTGTGGGGCGACAGAAATTCTGACCTACTGAAGGCAGTCACTAATCCTTGTGTAGCTAGTTCAAAGGATAGAAGCAGCCCCCAGTTTTCCATCCAAGTGTCTCCTCCACGCTTGAACAGGATGGGGGTCATTTTAATCAAACCCATTTGACAGCATCAGGTGCAACACTGGTTATACAGTCAGTATTACCCTCTGTTGATTTCCCAACAAGTAATAAAAACTGAAAGAACTGCGGATGCTGTAAATCAGGAACAAAAACAATGTTGCTGGAAAAGCTCAGCATGTCTGGCAGCATCTGTGAGGGAGAAAACAGAGTTAACGTTTCGGGTCTGGTGATCCTTCCCTCCAATGTTATTCCACCCGGTCTTGTAGACATCTCATCTGGCCAGCAAGCTTTGTTTGATTGTGATTTTGATTTTATTGTTGTCATATGTATCTAAGAAGAGTGAAAAGTTTTGCTTTGCGTGCAGTGCAGGCAGATCATAACAAACGAGGACATACACATCATAGACAGCAAGGAACGGTTGTAAGAAATGTGAGAATAAAATCTGCTATAGAGAGCTCGCAAAGTGTCGCCTGGTGTCAGCGCCGTCTTGAATGTGCAGCATGCCAGTTTTATCCTGTCAGCATGCACCAAACCCATTTCCATTCAGCAAGGTGCACTGGTTAGTGAGGAGGCCTGACTGAAGTTGTTCCATCAGTCAACTCTGCACCGATTAGGTATTCAATCCCCGTGATGCCTTATCTGTCACTTCAAGGCATTTCTTACCAGATCAGGCCAGCCTCAATATTACAACAGGGCAGTAGTCACTAAGGGAACCTCGGGTTAAATATTTGAACTTCAGTGATCCATGATGAATGATGCACTTGGGACCTGTGAAATTGGGTAACTGATTAAATATTCTAAAAGCTAACTTTGTCTCTGTTTAGAATTAACCGTGGTTAAAACTGCAATATAAAAGTCTTTGGAAATCATTTGACCCCAGTAATTCCTTAGGGTGAAATGTTTCAGCATTCCTAATAAAGACCTGGATCATTTTAGAGTGTATTCAAACCTTTCATATAAAATTGAGAGTAACTGGATTGAATGTTTTTTTTATTTTAAAATCCAGCTTTAACTATAAATCAAAACAGAAACTGTATATGTCTGCCAGTGTTTGCTCACTTAAACTTATAAAAATATTTTTAGAAATTGACAAGAATCGACCAGCAGGCTGCTCCAGGCTGACCCATACAGACGTGAGCCCCGATACACTACATTGTACAAATCCCGAGGCTGTATCCTCACGAGGTGAGAAAAAGAAAACATTATCTCACAGCAAGTGGTTCAAGTCTAGAATGCATTGCCTGAAAGTGTGATAGAGGCAGGTTCAATTGAGGCATTCAGGTGGGCATTGGACGATTGTTTGTTTATTTTTAAATAATGTACGGGGTTATGGGGAAAAGGCAGGAGTTTGGTACTCAGTCTTACAGCACGGAAGCAGACTTTTCAGTCCAACTGGTCCATGCCGACCAGGTTTCCCAAAGCAAACTTTTCCCACTTGCCTGCATTTGGCCCATAACCCTCTTAAACCTTTCCTATCCATGTTCCTGTCCAAGTGTGTTTTAAATGTTGTAGCTGTACCTGCATCTACCACTTTCTCTGGCAGTTCATTCCACATACCCACCTGCCTGTGTGTGAAAAAGATTGCCCCTCAGGTCCCTTTTAAATCTTTCCACTCTCACCTTAAAATTTTGCCCTCTAGTTTTGGATGCCCTGACCCTAGGGGAAAGTTACCTTTTCTATGCCCCTCGTGATTTTATTAACCTCTATAAGGTCACCCCTCCACCTCCTATGCTCCAGGGGAAAATGTCCCAGCCTATCCAGCTTCTCTTTATAACTCAAACCCTCCAGTCCTGGTAACATGCTTGTAAATCTTTTCTGCGTCTTCTCTAAGTTAATAATATCCTTCCTACAACAGGGCAACCAGAACTGTACACAGTACTCCAAAAGTGGCCTTATCAATATGCTGTACAGTCACAACATGACATTCCCGATTCCTATTTGTAAAGGTCTGACCAATGAAGACAAATGCCTTCTTCACCACCCTACCTACCTGTGACACCACTTTGAAGGAACTATGCACCTGGACCCCTAGGTGTCTTAGTCCAACAACACTCCCCAGTGACCTACCATTAACTGTACAAGTCCTGCTCTGGTTTGTCTTACCAAAATGCAACACCAGTCCTCAGTCCATTGGCCCAATTGATCAAGATCCCATTGTACTCTTAGATAACCTTCTTCACTGTCCACTATATCACCCATTTTGGTACCATCCACAAACTTATTAACCATGCTTCCAAATCGTTTACACGAATGATGAGCAACTGTGGACCCAACAGTGATCCCTGCAGAACACCACTGGTCACAGGCCTCCAGTCCAAAAAAACCTTTCTCCCACCACGCTCTGTCTCCTATTGTCAAGCCTGTTGAAAAAGCCAGTGTAGACACCGTGAACTGAACTGCCTCCATCTACACTAACCACTTTGTGGATTCTGTTTCTGTAAATTGTGGGGCTGGAGGAGCACAGCAGGTCAGACAACATCTGAGGAGCAGGAAAGTCAACATTTTGGGTCTGGACCCTTCTTCAGGACTGGGGAGAGGGAAGGGAGCTCAGAAATAAATAGTGATGGGTGGGGCTGGGAGAAGATAGGTGGAATGGTAATAGGTGGATGAAGATAGGGGGTTGTAGAGATTGGTCAGTGGGAAGGGTGGGGCGGATAGATGAGAAGGAAGATGGACAAGTTGTCAGGTCAAGAGGCGGGGATGAGAGGGAGGGCTGGACATGGGATGAGGCTGGGGTTGGGGAGATTTTGAAGCTGGTAAACTATGTTGAGGCCATTGGGCTGTAGGGTCCCGAAGTGAAATATAAGGTGTTGCTCCTCCAGTTTACGTGTGGGCTCATTGTGACAGTGGAGGAGGCCCAGGATGGACATGTTGCCGAGGGAGTCAGAGGGGGAATTGAAATGGCTGGCAACTGGAAAGTGGTGTTGTTTGGAGCGTACAGAGCGCAGATGCTCTACGAATCGGTCACTGAGTCTGCGCTTGGCCTCCTTGATTATAGAGGAGACCACATCAGGAGCAACTGATGCAATAGACCAGGTTAGAAGATATACAGGTGAATCTCTGCCAGATATGGAATAATTGTTTGGGGCTTTGGACAGAGGTAGGGATGGGAATGCGGGGGCAGGGGCGGGGGTGGGGTGTGTGGTAGGTGTGGCGTGTAGGGGCAGGTGTAGCACTTCCTGTGGTTGCAGGGAAAGGTGCCGGTGTTGGGGAAGGCTGGTGGGGAGTGTGGAGCTGACTAGGGAGTCGTGGAGTGAGCAGTCCCTACGAAAACCGGACAAGGGTGGGGTCAGGTTGCCGGTGGCAAAAATGGCGAAGGATGAGGTGTTAGATTTGGAGAATGGTGAGGTGGTATGTAAGTAGGGGGACTCTATCCTTGATAGATTCTGGCCAATCTAATTTTCCAGCAACTTGTTTTAATTCGTTTGGGGATTTGGGTGTTGCTGGCTATACCAGAAATTAATGCCCATCCCTAATTGCCCTTGAGAAGGTGGTGGTGAGCTGCCGTCTTCAACCATTGCAATGCTTGGATTGTAGGGGCACCCACAATGCTGTTAAAGAATGCCTGGCCCTATTAAGGAAGGAGTTCCAGGATTTGGCCCAGTGATAGTAAATGATCAGTGACATAGTTCCAGGTCAGGAAGGTATGCAGCAACTTGCCGGTTGTGTTTCAATGCATCTGCTGCCTATGATCAAGTTTGTGGGTTTGGGAAGTGCTGTTAGAGAATCTTGGAGACTTGCTGTAATGCATCTTGTAGATGGTATGCGCTGCTGCTACTGTGTGTCAGTGGTGAAGGGAGTTGGAGGATGGAGTGCCAGTCAAGTGGACTGCTCTATCCTGGAACGTATCAAGCTTCTTGAATGTTGTTGGAATTGCACCCATCCAGGCAAATGGAAAGTATTCGGTCACACTCCTAACTTGTGCTTTGTAGGTGATAGACAGGCACTGGGGAGACAGGAGGTGAGTTATTTACCACTGAATTCCCAGCCTCTGGCCTGCTATTTGTGGCCACAGTATTTGTATGGCTGCCCCAGTTCAGTTTACGGTCAATAGTAATCTTCAAGACGTCGATAGTTCTGTAGACCCAGCAATGACAAGCTTCAAGTGGTGGTCACTGCTGGCACAACAGCTGGTCCCTGGAGATGTGGAGTTAATGGAACCCTGGCTGAAGCAAGGTCCTATATGGCAAGACCCAGCAAGGTAAATGAAGAGGTTGATGGCCAGGTTTGAGAGGCAGGATCAAAGGAAAGTATGACAGGGAGGTTACCTCCAATCGACACAGGGAATCGCCAAGGAAGATACCACCAATTCCCCTTGCCACATGGCAGTCCAGGTTGCCAAAGCTGCTAGCCTGGCATACCCTTAAAGCTGCTGGACCACTCACTTGTCGTGGGCCTCCTCTTGAGGCAGGGAGGAAAGTGGTAGGGACGGAATAAGGCACTTCAGTGACCATTAATTGGTCACTTAAAGCCCTCAATAGGCTAACAGCCACATGGTCTACAAACATCTCTGCACCTCAGTTAATGGGAGCTGGTTTGGAGCAGACAGGTCAATGACAGATGGGCTACATGCTGTATCTCACCAGTCAGCCCTCCTTCAAAGCAACCTGAAGGGGACTGTCACATTGCAGCCTCTGTCTGTCATCGCCATGTAATGACCTGGGGGACAGACAAAAACAAAGATACAAAAGTTCAATTTGTGATAGGGAAAATATGTCATTCTCAAAGGCAAATAAGGATAGGCAATAAGTGCTGGCCTAGCTAACAGTGCCTACATCCCAAGACAAAAATTCTTCTCTGTTTCAAGATGATTTGAATTAATCGAAGAAACATTGATCATAGGAACAGAACACTTCAGTGCCTTTTACCCATGTTATCCCCTAACTCACTGGTAATCTGAAATTTCCCATGTACAATTTTAAACATATCCAAAGATTGAGCATCCACAGCCCACTGTGGTAGGTAATTCTAAAGGTTCACAAACCAGTGATGCGACTTTGAAGGAACTGTGCACGATTCAGGGTGACACGGTGTCTCAGTGGTTAGCACTGCTGCCTCACAGCACCAGTGACCCGGGTTCGATTCTAGCCTCAGGCGACAGTCTGTGTGGAGTTTGCGTGTTCTCCCCATGTCTGCGTGGGTTTCCTCTGGGTGCTCTGGTTTCCTCCCATAGTCCAAAGATGTGCAGGGTTAGGTGGATTGGCCATGCTAAATTGCCCGTAGTGTTCAGGGATGTGTGGATTATGTAGGTTATAGGGGGGTGGGTCTGAGTGGGATGCTCTGAGGGTCGGTGTGCACTTGTTGGGCCAAAGGGCCTGTTTCCACACTGTAGGGGTTCTATGATTCTATGATGATGAATCCCTATGTCTATCCCTATTCAACAACACTCCTCAGGGCCCCACCATTAACTGAATTAAAACAGTTCTCATCAGCTCAGTTTCATATGACATCCCTCTTACTTTTAAATTGTGCTCCCTGACTCTAGACGCCTCAGCCAGGAGGAACATCTTAATGGCCTCTACTCTATCTCTTTAAGTGTTTTGTAGGTTCCAAAATGATGGCTTTTATTATTTGGTATCTAGCCCCTCACGTGACCTCCCCAGCTGAGAATTGGTTCAGCTCCCTTTTGTAGGTAAACAGTGAGACAGCAAACACTGTATGTACTGACAATTTATTTCATACTTGGATTAAATGGATTAAATGTAAAATTAGGAATAGCTTAAGATCATTATAAGACTAAGAGTTAATTAAAACATTTAAGTTAATGTCACTATAAAATAAAGATGATCATGGAAGTGTTAGTGAGTATTTAATAAAACCTTAAATTTAGTTCTTTAAACAGTCTGATCAACGCAAGCTCATTAGTGTACCTCAGTGCTGTGATGGAGAAACAGAGAAGTAGATTTCATTCTCTAGCTGGTATCCGGCACTGAATTTTGGTGAGGGTGATGATTTTGTTTGGGGAGTGTGGCTAGAGCCAAAGTCCATGGTGTTACAAGTGGCTCAGTCTTGCAAGAGACAACAGGAAGTTTGGGAACGCAATAGTGATGCAGGGTATTCACCAACTAAACTATTGTCATGGAAACTAGACAACCATTTACAAGATTGTAGACATGTTTCCATAATGGTAGTTTACATTTCTGCTGCCAGGGACTGGGATGGCAATGAGTGGTTACTAAGTGGGGAGGCTGAACAGCCAGAGGTTGTACTCCATATCTGTACCACTGAAAGAGGGATGACGTTCTACAGGCAGGTTTCAGCTAGCTGAATGAGAAACTGAGAAACAGAACGTCAAATCTCTGGGTTACTTCCTCTGCCACGAACTAATGAGTTTATAAATAGGAGGACAGTCACAGATGAATGTGAGGCTGGAGAGGTGCTGCAAGAGCAAAGGCTTTAGTTTCCTAGGACATTGTACATTGAGAATACAGTGTGATTAGTTTGTAGTGCACGCACGTGAGGCTTGGCAAATAAGATTATTGAACTGCAAGAGCAAGTTAGTATGGGAGGGGTGATTTGGTGGTGATGATGGAGATCAGGTTCACAAAAGGGTAGGACAAAGGACAGCAACCACAGTATTGGTTCACGAAAATGTTACAGTGCTCAAGAAAGAGGATGTTCTACCTGGGTCAAAAACAGAATCTATTTGCTTCAAGTTAGGAAATAGTAGAGGTGCGGTTACACTACTTGGTGTTTCCTGAATGCCATCTTCTAGTGGGAAAAAGACAGTGTAACATTTTTGAAGAAAATCATAGAGAGCTACAAACAGTATACAACAGTGATAATAGGGGAGTTTAACTATCCTTGTCTAAACTAGCACATTTGTATTGTATTATATGTTTCTTTATTTAATTGCAAAAATATACTTTATTCATAAAAGTAAGTACTTATAAAAATGTTCTCATTCTGTTCTGCATAATCTTTCCAACGGGGAAACACAAATGATACATTGGAAATTTACATCTCACAGAGCTACTGTGCAGTTGCAAAGAACAAGGGCAGTTTTAAATCATGCAGGTAAAAATATTTACAACCATTTTGAGGTACCGAGAGGGTCTGATAACTGAATGGACCCTCGTTATACTTTGGCAGAAAGATCTTGGACAGCAGTTTTTCCCCACTGTGCCTTGACAGGAGCTGCCCCATGTTTTATTGCATCCCTCAGCAAGTCATCCTGGACTTTGGAATGTGCCAGTCTGCAACACTCCGGTTGAAGGCAACTCTTTTTGCATTGGAAGACCAGCAAGTTTCGAGCAGACCAAAGAGAGTCTTTCACCAGGTTGCTGGTCTTCCAGGCGCAGTGTTTGTCTTGGTGTGCGTTCCAGGGAATAGACCATAGAACACAGACTCCTACATCACAGAGTTGCTTGGGCCAAACTTTGACAAAAATTACTGCATCTCTGTCTAGACCTTCTCTGCATGGGCACATTCCAGAAGGAGATGTGTGACAGTCTGCGCAGCTGCTAGATTGTTTCTTTAAACCTCCTCCAGTGTTCTCCACTTATTTTCCCCATTAACAGACCTTCTCAATTCACTGTGGACAGTCTCAGTCTTATCTAGTTAAATAATTTCACCTGTTTCACCTTGCCTAAATGTGAAACTGTAGCAGCTGGTTCATACTTTTCGATTTCAAACACTGTTTTGAACATGATCATGTTGTAATCACCATTGATAAATGTTTATACACAATTAAGTTACTAATTAAATCCAGCTCATTACTCATTACTAAATCCAATGTTGCTTGGTCCTTGTAGTTTCCAGCGACAATATGTCCAGGATACAATCCTGGATACACTCCAGAAATTCGCTACCTTTCTGACAGGTAAGTGTCTATCTCCCAACCTATGGTAAAGTTAAAATTCCCAAATAATACTACACTGGCTTCGCAACACTCTTGCTTAATTTCTGTATTTATACAATCCAACACTTCAGAGCTAAGATGTCTGTGTGCAACACCTATTACAGTTTTAGGTCCTTCACTGTTCCTCAGTTCTACCCATCTGATCTCCACTGAACACTTTCTCTTCATTATATCATCCATCCCTGTTGGAGTAATTTTGTTTCGAATCAGTAAGTCTACTCCATCTCCTCTGCCATTTCCCTGTCTGTCCTGTCAACCTTAACCTGATACATATAGTTCCCAATTCTGACCATGGTGCAGCCATGCCTGAGTAGTGGCCATTATATCATAACCTTCAATTTTAATTTGTACTTGCAGCTCATCTAATTTATTCCTTAAACTCCATGCAATCATATGCAGAACTCTGATCTAGGTTATATACTGTAACCTGTCCCTAGGCTTTGATACTTTATTCACCTGTTTATTACTTTCTGTCTTTAATCAATCCACTTCTTGATAGTTTTGCCATGACTTGCTGTACTCTGTTATGTCACTTGATTTTGAAACTATTCTGTGACTGTGTCCTGGAACATCCTTTGCCTTTGGTGACATTTGCAGTTTACTCATCTGGATGAGACCATATCAAGGACAATAGACTCTGGGCCTCTTGTACCTCCTGCACATTCTGAGGGGACCTTCGGCTGCAACCTCTTCATGTGGAGCTGCTTGGTGTCTGCTGGAGGTTGCTGCTTGTCCTGTGCTTGCTGGATCCTCTGTTCCTCCTCCAGTTCTCTAGGCCTTCATTGTATCACAGCGACAGTGACGATAATCCTTGTTTTAGCTGGATCCATCAGTCACATTCACAATGAACCATTGTGGGGAACATAAGAAACAGAAACCGGGTCTTTATCAAAGTCAGCATCAGCGTTCACCTCCCTCACTGATGACAGTTTAGAATAGTCCTGCATAGAGTGGGACGTGGAGCATTCAGACAAGGAGGGCCAATAAATAGCTTTAATGTCAGGGAACTTTCACATTGGACCTTATTGCGATGAGTTCAGCACCAGTCCTGTCACAAAGAAACAGTAGGAGATTTTAAGTGCTGTACAAGTACAGAGACCTTGTGCTCCCAGTCCCACATTGCACACAAATGGCATCTTTGTGTAAAAGAGCACATTATGGAATATAGACAATTCAAGATGATAAGAAATCAGTTCAGTGCCCCTGAGGAGCCCATGAATTTTGAATTTGCTTTATGCTTTATGGCTCACAGGTGCCACTATTAAGGTCACCAGTGACTACTTTTGCCTCTCAGCAACGGCTATTTTCACCCTGTAGTGAGCAATGGTTACGTTTGCTTGTGACCGGCGTTTGCAGGCACACAGTTGGACATTGCATGCATTTGACATACACAGTGAAGCAATTGCATAGGACTGCACTCTGCAACAGCATGGTTAGATGCAGTTGCGCCTTGAAAGGTCTCCCATCGCTCTGAAGTGGAGCTCACAGGTTGGGACAGAAAAAAAAACCCATTGACTGCACCCACTCCAGGGGGTGATTGCAACCATTTTCAATTTGTAGTTCATGTTTTGGAGTCCAGGGAATTTGAAGACAATGCAGGTCATGATTGGTACGGTGAATCACCAGCAGTAACTGGTGACTGTCATTAGGATTCTGGCAGTTTTATCTCGTGTAAAGTTGAAGTTGAGCATGTGATGGGATTGTCTTTATTGGCAAGGATTTTATTAATGTGAAAGATTGAGGTATGCAAACCTAGATGAAGCTGTACAGGTTGCTATGGATTTCTAACAATTTTTGTAGGAGTTCTGATGAACAGGCTCTGTAGCAGTTGTTTTAATGACCACTTGTTTCAGGAACAGAGAGCAAAATGTTAGAGGGCGTGACCTATGGTGAGATTTGTAGCAGAATCAGAAGTCTGGTGAGGTTCATTCTTGATGTTGGAAGCATGCTGCTCCAGCTTTTATATGTTTTGACAAGCCGTGTGGCGAGATTCTGGTAAACAGTGACAAGTTGCCAATTAACAGTGATTGTTGCTTGTTACTGGCTCAACTCACCTCATTAATATTTATTAATACATATCCTACAAAGTGCGAAAAGCCGGCTAGACATTCAGAAAACTGGATATGGAAATCAGTTTTTTGTATTCGACGAATAACAACTTGCATTTCTACGAGTAAGTCTGGCACTGTATAATATTAGAAACTTTGATTCTTTAGTGCAAGTGCTCAGAGGTAAGAACCTTGAATATTGCAGCTTAAAGCTTTGACCTCCGGCATAATGGGGGAAAAACCAGGTCTTTTCTGTGGGTTAGGAAATTGGGTGAGGAGTTATGGGTCAATCAGAAAGGTGACATCTATGAAGGATGGACCTCATCCCAACAGTTTTCCGTTTATTAATTATACATCCCTAAAGATATGACCTTTTATGACATTAGCTACATTTGTTGGAATTCTGCAAGTAGTTGAGCCCAGCCAACTCTGTTTCCTTGAATGCAGTGGGCCTATTGACCCATGTCAGCTGAGCTGTTTGCCTTTGCTTTGTCTTTCAGTATAGTTGGCGAAAAACGTAGTGCATATTGTTCCTATGTCAACACTACCAAATTTGGGGTGGACAAACAAACATTGCCTTCCTTCACCTTCCTCCAACCCAAAATTAGACAGAAGACATAGAAAAGCATTTGAATTGGAGGAGGAACTGTAAGTTGTATATTTCAGGATGAGAGTCTGCATGGCAAGTTACTGTTCCAATTTCTGTTGTTTCCGCTCACTCTGTATTTCCTACAAGCTTCTCATAAACTCTGATTCTCTTTTGATGGTAATATGGGACAGACTGATTACATTTCATGGCATTTTACCCTGTAAAGGATTGTCTCAGAATTCAATTGTGGAGTATTGATCTTCTGGTGGAATATACAGCAGCTGACACTTTCACTTTTTCTTGTTGAGAAACCTCAAGCTTGGGGATGCTGTCTGGATGATATGTACGTCTGACTGGGCCGTTTGACAAATAGGCACATGAGATTGAAACAACTAACAAAAATCATTAACTTAGAAATGGAAGGGCCTCCTGGAGTGAGCTTTTTGCTTATTTGTTCATGGGATGTGGGTGTCACTGAATGGCAGTTTTCTTTCCTGAAGGAAAACTGTGAACCCATTGGGTTTTTATGATAACAGTTTCATTGTCATCAATAGATTTTTAATTCCGGATTTTTTTTTTTGTTGACTTTAATTTCCTTTTCTTGTTTTACTATCAGGCTTCTTTGCATTTGTATTTTGAATTCCTCTTCTACTATAAATGAAATTCACTATATTCCCATAGAGCCCAAAGGCTGACCTGTCATAGTTTAACGTGAAGTTTACCACAACTTGGATGAGGTTGAGAAGGTATGGCTTTCATCATGATAGTGACTAGTAGAGGAATTTGAACCCATGCTGTTGACAGCACTTTGCATTGCAATCCAGGCATCTAGCCAACGGAGCTTACCCTCGAAAAGAGATTTTAAAAAAACCATGTCATTTTTCTTATTATCAATTGTAATCTCACTTGCCTCAGTCTTCAGTGGTTCGATATTTCCCCTTGGTCACTGTTTTCCTCTATTTCTATTTTGAAAAGATTGCTATTGTTCTTGATATCCCTTGCAAATTAATTCTCCATTAATTTTTGCACATCTTATTACTTTATTACTTTGCATAGCTGTCACAATCCATTTCTTGCGCATGGTTTTTGGTGGTGTTCTTTTATCACATTTATTAACCTCTTACTTAATATTGGTTGAGATTCATGAGTCATTGTCTGCTTGGGAAGATGCTGTTTGACTTATCAAAGCTGTATTACAGAAATGCATTTCCCTTGAATTTTTGTCTCTAATGTAAAAATTATCTACAAAGTAGAACTAGAAGGTAAAAATGCAACTCAATATACACCAGAGGATAATGGCTAATTAAATTTGCAATTATTCATTTTAGGGGAAATAACTGAAAATGTACAACTTGCTGGCATAGGAAGTGGTTCTTAGGACTTGTCTCTATTTTATCCCTCTGAAAAGATCCTTTATTTATTTCTCATTCCCTGTCCTTTCCTAGAACCCAATTTCTTTATTTTTTCAAATGTTTATCGTCTTACAGATCTAAGCTGTTACTGATTCTGCTTCTAACATTATCCCTCTTCAGACTTCATCTTAACAGTGCTCTTTTTAAAACAAATCTACTTCTCTCCTTTTTTCTGTGAATAAAATCTTAAATTCATCCCCTTTAGCTTACAAACCCATCAAGCAATGGAAATAACATTTCCCCATTCAACTTGTCAAATTCCTTCAGAATTTTGAGATCCTCAAACAGATCTCTTCCCAACATTTTTCTTTAAATGGAAAAACTGACCCCAACTTTGTCATTTTCACCTAAAAGCCAAGAACTCTCATTTCTGACATCTTTGTGAATCTGCTTTTTGCATCTCTCTTTCTTCAAGTAGGGTAACCTAAACTGGCCAAAGTCAGCATTGTTGCTTACTTTAAGAGGATGGAATTTATTACCTTTACTGGTAAGAGGGTTTTTAATGAGAATTACAGCAAACATTATAAATTGTGGGCTGTACCTTACCATATTTTGGCAAAGTGTCATCATCATTGAATTTCATGGAGGTTTTCACTCCGTGAAGCCTAGTCAATTTTTCAAACTATTATTCCAAACTCATCCCATCAACTACCTACCATGGTCCTCTGATGTTTAAGGTTCATGCGAAGATTTGTAGCTCAGGTTGTGGATGAGGTTGTTGGCTTGCTTGCCCAAGCTGGCTGGTTATCGTGCAGATGTTTCATCACCATGCTAGGGAACATCATCAGTGTGGCCTCCAATGAAGCGATGTTGTCCTACTCCGCTTGGTATTTATATGATCCAGTCTGTTATGTTGGGTTGTGTCATTTCTGATTTTTTTTTGCATGGGTTTGTATATGGGGTCTAATTCCATATGTTTGTTGTGGAAGCAACAAAAAGACACGACCAATACGCACTCACTCTCTATTCACGTGGATAAGGAGAACCACCAATTCGACTAGGACAACACCAAGATCCTGGGACAAGCAAAGCAGAGACAAGCATGGGAATTCCTAGAAGCCTGGTACTCCACGAAGAAAGCCATCAACAAACACGTAGAGCTCGACCCCATATACACACTACTGTGAAGGGAAACCGGAAGTGAGGTAATCCAGCTCAATAGACTCCTGAGTTTAAATAACGGGTGGGAAACCACAACTGCGCTTCATCAGAGGCTGCACTGATGATGTTACCCAGCAGGGTAATGAAACATCTGTGAAACAACGAACTAGTTCGGCGAGCCAACCAACCACAACATGTTTGTTGATTGCATCACAGGTTGAAAACCAGGCCTTTAGGAATTCCCGTGCATGTCAGTGGTTGGCTTGAGGAAGGATGGTCACGTTGTCCCAGTTAAATTGATGGCCTTCGTTGCCCAAATGCAATGAGATGAGGGAAAGTTTGTTGTGTCATTTTGCTGTTCTTGATGTAAGGTAGTGTGGTCAGTGTCTTGGGGCGTACCGTGTCCTCTTGGCATTGTCTATCTAGTAGGCACGTGTGGATGAAGTTGTTGGGATATCTGTTGTTAGCAAATACTTTGTATAGGTGCTCTTCCTCTGATGCCCCTCACGATCGATGTTAGACTGATCCTTCCACTCACTGTAGCCAGAAGTTCTCATCACTGCCAAGATATCCTGGGATCCCTGGTGCCATGGCCATTCTTTAAAAGGCTGCTGTGCAACCAGACAAGCACTGTCAGTCTGAAGTTGCTCTGCACACATTGTGACATTTTGCCCTGGACACAGCAGATGGGAGGTGATATTAGCACACCACTTTCTGGATACAGTGGGCCAGAGAAGGGACACCTCTCTTCCCCCAGGACCAACTGAGAAGAGACCTGACACTAGAACCTGCCAGCCTGTTCTGAGGTTGCCACCTGGGTCAGTGCAATCTCGGTCCACTAGAAAGATGTCCAGTTGTGTTTAAAAATGGTTGATAACCATTTTCTCTCTGCAACGGTAAGTGCCACCATCTTCTCTGTGCTACCAAACATTCACTGTGTATCTCTGCTACTGCATACCAAGTCTCATGGTCTACTATGCTCACAATTGCATGCAACAACTTTCCTCACTCGCTCTTACCCAGTTCTCCTAAACTAATAACCCAGCGGGGTTTCTGCACGCATCCGTTCACTCACTTGGGACACCTCATCACCTTTCTCCCACCTGCTTGATCTATAGACTGGGACTTCTTTCACTGGGATGTAGGAGATTGAGAGGCAACCTTACAGAAGCTTATAAAATAAGGCGGGGTATAGATAGAGTTAATGGTAGTTGTCTTTTCTCTAGGATGGGGGGATTTCAAGACGTGGGATGCATTTTTAAGGTGAGAGGAGAGAGATTAAAAAAGACATGAGGAGCAAATTTTTTACACAGAGGGTGGTTTGTGTGTGGAATGAGGAAGTGGTGGAGGTAGGTATAATTACAACATTTAAAAGACATTTGGATAAGTACATGAATAGGAAAGGTTTGGCAGGGCCAGGAGCAGGCAGGTGGGACTAGTTTAGTTTGGGATTATGTTCAGCATGGAGTGGTCGAACTGAACGATCTGTTTCCGTGCTGTATGACCCTGTGACTCTATTTTCATCTCATTGAATCCTCCCTTTGTCTCATTCCAGGAGAAACCAGCCTGCAGAAAACCTGTCTGAAGGCTATCTCCCTTGCCTTGACTGAGGGCGATTTTTGAGATGTTAGTCATTTGTTCGAAGCACATTCACTGTGTTTGCTGTGTACACTGCTGACCCATGTATAAGTGCGAGACTATCATAGCACAGGGCCATTCAGCAACCTGTCCACCCCATTGACTAAGCAGCAAGGCAGAAGCAACGTGCACCAGTTAGCTCTGTCTTTTGGGGTTTCCCCTTCAGATAGCGAGGGATGTGCTAAGTGAGTGTCTGCTAAGCAATCAGCCAAGCAGCCCTGTGATGCAGCCTGATTCTATCTGTGAGGTGGGTGGCTACCTGAGGCATTCCGCTGCTAGTTGCTGGTGTTCTCCAAATTGCAGCATTACAGAGTAGAGGTCTGTTGTACAAAAACAGTTGCTGAAAAAGCTCAGCAAGTCTGGCAGCATCTGTGAAGAAACAATCGGAGTTAACGTTTCAGATCCGGTGACCCTTCCTCAGAACTGATGGAGGTATGGAGGGTCAAGCTGGATTGGCCAGGTGCTTCCATGTCAGCAATTCTCAGTGTCCAGTTTCTATCTGGGAGGATAGGAGAGTGCATATTAGTGAGGCAAGATTGAGTAATAATGTGGGTGACAATGATCCCCATTAATGGGCTGCTTGCCTCTCACTAGTGAGAACCCCATCTTCATGTTTGGGACTTCATTGGAAATGCAGCTTGTTTCTCCCAACATAAAGAAAGGCCTCACTTGACTTCTCCCAAAATTTTCCCCAATTTCCTGCCATGGTCCATATTGTTCGGGGCCTGGGAAGATGCCGCCCTCTGTTATTGCTTGCACTTTTCAACTTTTACTCTTGATGGTTGTGCCAAGCTCAATCATGAGTGGACAGTGTGTCTTGTGACCAGGGCATGTGGATCCAGGGCTGCTGTGCTCTGGATCCCCGTGGTGTTTCACACGTCTTCAATGGTGAAAGGTCATAGACCTTGGACATTACGTGTCCAAAGTCAAACAAGGTAGGGCTGCTAATCAATCATGATCAAAGAAACAGTAGCAGTGACTTTGCAAAATTAAACGACATACTTATGGAGAATGTCTCATCAAACACATATATGAACAGGAATCTACCAGCTGGCCAACTTTGTGTGTGAATTGGCTATTATGGACAGAAGGAGCAAATATAATCTCTTGTTTTTGACATTAATTCCCACCAATGTATGAAATAAGCACAAAATAGGCTGTTTGCCCCCTCTAGCCTGCTTTGCCATTTGATGAGACCATGGCTGCTCTGACCATGGCCTCAACATCACTCTTCTGCCTACACATTCTGTACTTTGACTCCATCGCTGGTCAAGAACCTATCTAAAGGTGTCTTAGAAGTTTTCAAGGACCCTGCCTCTACAGCATTCTGTGGAGAGGGTTCCACAGACTCATGAACTTCTGAGGGAAAAATAAACATCTCTTCATCTCCTCCTTAAATGGGAAATCCCTTATTGTAAATCTGCATTTCCTGGTTTCAGCTTTTCCAACAAGGGAAACATCCTTTCAGTGTACACCCTATCATGTCCCCTCAGGATCTTATACATTTCACTAAGATCACTTTGGAATTTTCTGATCTCCAAAGGACTCGGGTCCCACCTATCCCACCTTCATAAAATAACCCCTTCATCTATCAAATGGGCCTTCTTTGAACTGCCTCTAATGCAGTATGTGCTCTCTCTTAAATAAGGGGACCAAATCTCTACTTAGTACTCTTGATGCAATCCCCCCAAATAACCTGTGCAACTGGGGCTAACGTTCCCTCTTATTTTCCATTGTTTTGTTTTTTTTATTATATTATTGTGTAAGGAATGTTATCCTGAACTTTTTGTTTCTCTATTTTTCTATTTTTTTCTGAAGAATTTGTACTCAAGAATCTGTACCTAGGGACCTTTTGTACCTAAGATGACGCCATAAGTGGCGACTTGTAAACTTTTCACTGTACTCTCTTGAGTACATGCAACAACGAAGCTAATTCAATTCAATTCAGTTTAATTCAATACAATTCATCCTTTACAAAAACATCAGGAACAAACTTCTTGTTAAAAGCTCCAAAAATATATAACTTTTCTTTATGCTGCTAACATGCTCCTTCAAAGAGCATCTACTGATTTTGTAAATTTAGCAGATAGAGTAGCGTATTTCGAAGAATAGGCATTTGTTTTCAAAATGCAGAACCTCATTAACTCTTGCCTGAACGTAGCTGCCTGGAAATAAGCAAGCATGATTGAAAGGTGTGATTTATTGGAAATGTTGTTTATTATCCTCAAATGAAAAGTATTTGCTGATGTGCTCTGCAGGATCAGGGACATATTTAATGATTAAATTTAAAATGAAAGGAGCAAAACATGTTTCATAGCAGAGATAGTAGGAACTGCAGATGCTGGAGAATCCGAGACAACAAAGTGCAGGGCTGGATGAACACAGCAGGCCAAGCAGCATCATAGAAGCAGAAAGGCTGACGTTTCGGGCCTAGACCCTTCATCAGAAAAGGG
>NC_063356.1:20581351-20604863 GCF_021869965.1 Rhincodon typus
GTGTTCATCCAGCCCTGCGCCATGTTTCATAGCAGGATGTTGCACTGGGACCTGATTCAATGGAATGCTAGATTCATAACCTTTGCCGCTTTTCAGGACAGATAAGGAGGGATGATGGTAATGAATTTCTTCCTCAGGAGTGGGATAGGGCATCAGAAAATTGATCTTCACTGCTTGTCCCCACCTTTTGAATAAATGAATAATTTTATTGTCACATATCTTGAAGATATAGAGAAAAATATTTTGTCACCACAGTCTGGTGTCATTTTGAGCTATAAAAATAAATTACTTAAATATAGTTCATCTTCTTTTCAAATTGGGTCTCAGGCAAGGTCTCTGGAAGGTGTTCCAGTCCTCAAGGAGTCCCACTCTCGGAACAACAACAACAATGCTAATGCCTTGGGAGACCCGACCCCTTGCCATCCAACACTGCCATGAGTCTGGGCTCCGGGCCTACCGGTACCAGGAGGTCTTCTCCGGGCACCGCTTCTGCCAAGTGTTCAGGCTCCAGGCCTACCCCTAGTCCCTCAGCTCATGATGATATTGGAGAAAAATTGGAAGCAGGTCCTGTGCTTGCTATTGAGGTACTGCTGGTACACTTGTTGCCTGAAAGCGAGGAGGTTAACAATAAACAGGGTTTATCCTCTTTGAGAAAAGAGAAATAATCTTGAGCAGGGTGAGGAAGACTCAGTGCAGGAGGTAAACAGACCAGCTATACAAAACAGACTGTAAACTCATGGATTGACTGCAAACTCATGAATTGGGATTACAGTGTGTTCTTCTGTTGGTTCCACTTGTGTGTAGAAATGGAACCATTGATGTTTAGACAATTCCAGGTTATGTTTGGATATTGGATGAGCTTGAGATTAAGTGGAACTCTGTTGATCCTGTTGCCTTACTCGGGCTGAAGCCAAGTGTTGAAAGCGTAGATGCTGCGTACAGTTTTGCTTGCAGTTATGAAGTGTTGGCTTTGCTTGTGTAGTACTTTGGAAAGCTGGCTTCAGCAAGTCAGGTAATTTGTGTACTGCTGAGAACATAGTTGTATCAATGAGAAGGAAATGTTGAAACATGGACGTTTCTCAAGTAGAACTTGTAGCAGCTGACACGGCCTGTTCATTACTCTATTTGATCTGCAATAAAAGGTCGACATTCAGTGGCATTACCATTGCTGATTTCACCACTATCAACATCCTGGAGGTTACCATTGACCCGAAACAGAACTAGGCCAACCATATAAATACTGTGGCTACAGGAGCAGGTATGAGGTTGGGAATTCAGCAGTGATTAACTCACCTTGTGTCTTCCAAAAGCCTGCCCACCTCAACTACAAGGCACAAGACAAGAGAGTGATGAAATACTTTCCATTTGCCCTGATGGTTGCAGCTCTAATCACTCATGGAACTTGGCACAATCAGGACAAAGCAGTCCAATGGATTGGTACCCCATCTGCCACCTACACCATTCACTTCCTTCACCATTGCACTGTGGCACCAGTGTACAAAGTACACTTCAGTAACTTGCCCAGGATTCCTTTGGTAGCACCTTCCCAACTGGTGACCTCTATCATCTAACAGGATATTGTGGCACAGCAGATATATGGATCAGCACCACATACAAGTTTCCCCGCAAGCCACCCACCACCCTGACTTGGAACTATGTCACCATTCTTTCACTGTTGCTGGGTCAGCATCCTGGAACTCCCTCTCTAATGGCATTGAGGGTCTACCCACACCTCTGAGCTCAAGATGGCAGATCAACGCCCAGATCCCATAAACAAATAAAACAAAATTAAAGCGACAATTTAAATTTAAACATAGCTATCTCCTAAAACTTTGCATCGTAACAACAACCACTGGAAACATCACAGTACCTGAAGCATTTCTGCTGTTAGTTATCCCTTTTAAATCAGTTACAAAAGTTACGTAAAAGCCGAAGGAACTGTGGATGCAGTAAATCAGAAACAAGAACAGAAATTGTTGGAAAAGCTCAGCACCAGATCTGAAATGTTAACTCTGATTTCTCTTCATAGATGCTGCCTGACCGGCTGAGCTTTTCCGGCAATTTCTGTTCTTGTTAGAATAATTACATGTTATGTGATTCTTGTTGCCAGGTTGTTATTGGGTTCTCTCTGGTAAAAGACTTGAAAGAATGTCATAGAAACATAGGATTTCAAATATATACAGACATCATTGTGAATGTTTGCTTGCATGAGATTGGAAGTTTTGAATTTCTAAGAAAAGGATTGAAAGCTTTTCTAAAAGAAACATTAACTGATAATAGCCTATTGAATTTGGGCAAAATGAATTTGTTAATAGGGCAAGTAGATTTTAGCTAATTCCCATTGAATGAAAGGAGATAAGCAGTTGGGAGCCACATATGTAATGTTGTTTATAGAGATCCTTGTTAGCATTAAACTTGTGACATATTTGTTATTTTGTTTCAAGTAGATAGATGATCTACTTGCATTGATAATCCATTATTTATATACGTTTGATTTAATTACTAACTAAATTCAATTAATGCTGGTTGTGTTTCCCTAATGTGGCACTCTCAAGTCCAGCAAACTCTGTGGTCCAGCACTTGTATTTCCAGTTTTCCCTGTTGTAGCTTTGCATTGATCTTTATTCATATTACTTTTTGTTACACCTTGTCAAGTTTGGATATTCGAAATCCTGTTTCTGGTTACCAGTTGGAAGATCATTCATCCATTTAGCATGTGATTGACACAAGCCAGAGTGAGGATTCTTTTAAAGTGTACATTGAATATTCTTGGCCTCCTGTAGTTCAGCAAATTCACTGGTCCTGCTCATGTCCAGTCTTGAGGCTATTGCATTAGTGAGATAATAAGCTATACTTTAAAAGTAGCCTGAGACTTCATTTGGACTTAGCGCATTCAGGGCAGTGAACAGAGGCTATGAACTCTATATAGTCATCTATGATTCTGTGAATGTTTTATTAGATTAACCATGCTAGTGAGAGCATCACAAGTTAGAATTCACCTAGAAGACTAACTTGAAGCACAAGAATCAAAGTAATCTAAAGATCCAAAAACATCATTGTACTTGTCACAAAATGACAGATAAATTCTCCACCAGTAGTCTGTTGTAATTTTCCACACTTTGCAATGAATGGAAGAAACATTCATTTTTTTCACTCCTCAAAACTTGCAAATAATGCCTGAGCAGGAAGCCTTAAATACTTCCCCTTGAGTTCTAGGTTAACCCAAGTTTTCTCTGACTTGATGAGTTTTAAAATTTTCGCCATAAAGTCACAGAATTAAAGATGTGCTTCTGAGCCACATATCCTTCAAAATGCATGGGTTGTAAAGAAAAAGAAGCTGTATTTATTGAACCCTGATTGGCAGCACATCAGAGCCATTCTGATTTGTGTTAAAGTAATAATGAAAAATGAAATGTGGTTAATTTCTTTTTCATTTGGAGATCATTTGGTAAATGTCGTTATTTTGGTTTATGGATCTTCACAATGTTACCCTCGTCAGGGAAGAGGAATTTGAGAGGATAGCAGCTTTCAAACTCTGGAGGCCTCATGACCAAAAAGCAACTTGAAAAATGAGGTGAAACCTTTTTTACATCATGGGTGGTTAGGATCTGGAAGGCACTCCCTAACAGTGGGATGGAGACAAATTCAAGCAGTGTTTTTGCAGCGGAATTGGCTAAGAGACTGAAGAGAAAAGATTTGCAGGACCACAGGGAAAGGGCAGGGAAGTGGGATTGCTGAGTTGCTCTTGCAGAGGGTTAGCACGGATAGCCTCCATCAGGGTTGTAACCATTCTATGATTTTATGGTTGGAAAAATCATTGCAAGCCATTGATATTCATTGAGCTCGAGAGTTATGGGTCATTCACACTTGAGAAAGAAATAGTGTAGAAGGGCACAAAAAAGGTACAATGTGACACCGTGGCCTAGTGGTTAGCACTGCTGCCTCATAGCGCCAGGCACCTCAGTTTGATTCCAGTCTCGTGCGACTCTCTGTGTGGAGTTTGTGCATTCTCCCTGTTTCATCTCAGTCCAAAGATGTGTAAGGTAGGTGGATTGACCATGCTAAATTGCCCAGGGGTGTGTAGGTTAGGTACGCTTGCCATGGGAAGTATAGGGTAGGGAGATGGGTCTGGTTGGAATGCTCTTCGGAGGGTTGGTGTGGACTAGCTGGGCTGAATGGCCTGTTTCCACACTGTAGGGATTCTATGATACTAACATCATTCTATAGCGTTGATTATTTTCCATATGACTGACAAGGGCTGTATAGGCAGAGATTCAGTCTGTCACGTAGGATCAACTTTGGCGAGTATGCTTGGTAATGAGGTACATATTTAAATGCAAGCATGCTCGGTTGAATCATTGAATCATAGAATTCCTACAGTGTGGAAACGGGTCCTTCGGCCCAACAAGCCCACACCAACCTTCAGAATCCCACCCAGACCCGTCCTCCTATAACCCACCTACACATCCCTGAAACACTACGGGCAACTTATCATGGCCAATCCACCTAACCTGCACATCTTTGGACTGTGGGAGGATAGTGGAGGATCCAGAGGACACCCGTGCAGACATGGGGAGAATGTGCAAACTCCACACAGACAGTCGCCCGAGGGTGGAATTGAACCCTGGTCCTTGGCGCTGTGTGGCGGCAGTGCTAACCACTGAGCCACCGTGCAAGTACTCGCGTCATGCCCAAATGAGTTGGGGCTAGACCTTACTAAGGAGTGGTCCATAACACTGTCTCTTCCACTTACATGAGTCACTGATTTAGCTGTGAAGAGCAACATTATTGTATGAAACAGCGTTAATGGTGGGAATGAAGCCTGTAGGGCTCTCCCTGCTGATGTGGCTGATGTGGCTGATGCATCTGTTGTGGTTTCTTTGCCTGATACGAGTCTTCCAACTTCTACAGGTCTTCCGGCTTCTGCTGTTCGTGTGGTTCTTGTGGTTCCTAAAGCTCTTCCAGTCAATCTGTCTTCTGCTGTTTTAATGATTCTAGCGTTCACAGATAATTTTGAATGGCGTTTGTTTGAGACAATAAGTAAATTCTTGACCTTAGTGAAGCTTCAAGGGAAAGAGCAGAGCAGAGACCGGGTTTTTCCCATGGGGGAATAGAAAATCTGTCCACAGCTTTCTCCTGGTTGCTGTTGTCCCAAAGCTGACAAAGAAAAGGCCCGCGTGTGGGCCACCTAATTTGTTCTACTCGCATCTGGCATGGAGAATGGAAATTAATTTGCAAATGGAACAAAAATAGGAGAGGTTTGAGGAGGGGAAGTAAGGGAAATGTGAAATACCAGAAAAATGTGACATGTTCCAGGAATAGCAGTTGTATCTGAGACTCCACAATGAAATAAGCTGCTTCTGGGTCCAGTCAATCACCCACATTGTATAACTTCAAGAAGGACTATGTGTGGTTGGCGACCAATGAAACCATTTGTCAGAATGAAATCCCAGCTCACGGAGCTGTAACCTTCGGACCTTCTTTGATCTTCCAGCTCCCATTCCTCATCCATTCAAACCTGAGTACAAGAAAGAACTAAATCAGAACTGAAGCAAATATTCAAAACAAAGGGAAAAACAAGTTAACAGAACCAAGCTCTTAAATAAGGTGAGGGGGGAAAAAACAGAAAATATGAATTTGGGAAATGAAAAGCAACTGGAAATAAAGGGAATTGAACATTTATATCTCTGATATGTTTGATTGAAATGATTCACTCTGAAAATTAACTGACAAATGTTGTCACTAATTCTTGCCTATGTCAAAAGAGAATTCTTAATGTATAAGGTTGACAAATCAAGGGCCAGTTAATAGATTTTGTAAAATTAGTATTTCCTTTACAATTTGAGGATTAATTTCAGGATTTTACAGCACTTCAGGAATACTTAGACTGCAATTTTGAGTCATGTTATCTATACACACGGCAGATTGAGAGTTATAAAGGGTCCGAAGATGTGCAGGTTAAGGTGGATTGGCCATGCTAAATTGCCCCGTAGTGTCCAGGGATGTGCAGGTTAAATAGATTAGCCATGGGAAATGCAGGGTTATGGGGAGAACATGAGGATTTCGGTCTGGGTAGGATGCTCATCAAAGGTTTGGTGTAGACTTAATGGGCTAAATGCTCTCCTTCTGCACTGTAGGGAATCTGTGCTTCTATAAAGATATTGATGGGGCTTCTTTAAGGGGAGATCTCCACAGTTAATGGATGTGGGGAAGTCCCATGACAGAATGTATATGCTTGAACTTATATGGATAAAAATAACATGTCTGGATCAATGAAAGGGTTGTTTTTCGCTTCAGATTTGAGTGCACAGCTATTGGTCATTATCTGAGTGTATCCATACCTCTTATAGCTGAGCTGGGTAGTGGTCATGGCCAATTCAAATGACAGCAGATATCACTTCAGTTCCTGAATCTCACTTGTATTCTCCTGCCAGTGAACATCTGGGATACTCATGGTCAGGACCTGGTAAGATCATCATGAAAGAACCGTAATGGAGGAGAAAAAGATAAAATATCTATAAAGCATAACATATGTTTTGAGTACGATGGATTTTTGTAGCAATTCTTTGAGAATACTTTAATAATAGTTCCACTGAAACTGTATTAAAGACTGACAAGGGCTGTATAGGCAGAGACTCAAAATATTCAGGGCATATTTCCTTCCAGCACTGGAGTCCAGGGAAAAATTAACTTCACCATGGAGAATTTTTTAACTGAAGAAAAAAAGACAAATCATTAACAAGTTTGCATCAGATATGTCAGTCAACGCTTGGTTGGTGGCGCAGTCAACTCATGAGGTTCTGGGCTCAGAGTTATGAGGATCAACATTCGGCCCAAAATTGTGTGCAAAACTAGCCTTTTAAGCTGGCTAGCTGTTTCTGTTTTTTTAATTCACTCATGGGACATGGGCATTGCTGGCTAGGCCAGCATTTATTGCCCACCATTACAACCTCATGTGATCCACTCAATTTAAAGAAATAACTTTATTGCAAATGTACTAAAATATCACAGCAACTAGTAAAACGGAACCACGATTGTCAATATTAAATATTATGTTAGCTCGTGTAGGGCTAATTGGACCTGACTGAATCTACAGTAATGAGAAGTGCGAGCAGTGGTTCCTGGGAACTGTATGGGTGCACGACAGTCCAGGACATGCTGCGTTTGGAACAAATGGCAGAGTACAAGCAGTGGTCCTTTTTAAGATGTATGCGGGTCCACATGGCAATATTAAAGGGACCTCACAGTGCAAGCAGGCCATGCACATTGAAGAGGCAGCATTGAGGCCAGAATGTTCCTCAACCACAACAAATGTGACAGATGCTTCTGGTCGTCCTACAGGACCATCTCATTTTTAGCTAGTTGGCTCCTACATCCTCTGGTCTGAACAGTGATCCAGCTTTCCTCTAAGTATGTTTTTGGAAAAATTGGCAACATGTCCTTCACTTGACAGATCTCCATCGAAAGTATTTTGTGGTGAGTCAGGGTGACTTCAGTTCCCACCTTCCCTGTTTCTGATTGTGCATGAGGTAGCCAGCATTGAATGTTGAAAAACATAATCAATGCTCATTTGCTCACCTGATGGAATTTTTCAGAGGGTCTTGCAATCGTAGCCAACACTTATACCCGTTAGAGGCAAGAAATCTAAAGCTAATGTAATCAGGGAAACTGTGCTGTTTGAAAGGCTTGATTTGAGGTCCTCTATGTCAGTGCAAAAGGTCTTGACCATTATCACAATGTGTAGTGATAACAGGCTTGGAATGGCCTAAGCTCAAAGGGATTACTGCTGCCCACTCCAAATGGGATAAATTTCAGATATTGAAGTGATTATTTGTCCTCCTGGCCTCTTGGAAAAATAAATACCTCCACTTCACTTACCCGCTTGTCCTCCTGTCTCCAGGGTAGATGCAGTGGACAACTGAGTGACCTGAAGCACCTTTTGGACAAACATTCACAGTTATCCTCTATGTACCTGAAGTGAGGACGGGAATATCAGGATGCTGGACAGAACATCAAATTTTTTTCATTTTCTAGAATTAATCTGGATGGAATGACATTGGAAATCATCTCCATCAGAGGAAAAAAGATCAGAGAATGTTAATAAATATGAAAACTAACCAAAATATCAACCTTAAATGTCACTGCTGTTTTGGTAGTTTATTGGATATCAGTTTGTTTTCTGCAATTCACGACTCCATTGTGCATTTTTTTTTCTTTATTTGTCTCATTAACATGCCCTTTGACCTTTTTACCATCAACCCTTTCATTTGTAACCTTGAGGTTTTCAAAACTCTGTTGCTATGTCATACCTCAAAGTAAGTCCTGTTCCTCTGCCATGTCTGTGTTCACTGTTGAACAGTCGGGCAACATCTCAATTTTAAAATCCTCATCATTCCTTAAAATCCCTCCATGGCCTCGATCTTCCTCATCACCATAATCTCTAGTTATCAACTAACAGTGAAGTACCTGGGGATGTTTCATTACTTTAAATCTGTAGAGAGATAAACACAAAGTGCTGGAATTACTTAGCAGGTCTGGTAGCATCTGTGGAGAGGAACAAAGTGAAGGTATGATACTTTACTACTGAAGGAAGGTAAAAATGTGACAAGTTTGAAGACGTGTTTGGTGTGTCATCACACTGAAATGATGGAGGATGATCTATTGAATATGAAGGCTGCTGTGGTTGGTTGTCTGGAGAAAAGAGCCCTATCGTGCTTCTGGGAGCAAGTGGAAGGGATGGGGTCAGAATTGTGGGAGATGGGTAGGACAAGGTGGAGAACCCTGTCAGCCACAGAGGCTGGGGTGGGGTGGACTGGGTGGGTGGAATACTTTGATGAGGAAAAAAGGAAGACTAATCATAAGCACTGTTATAGAAGGTTGCACCATTAGAACTGATGCAACGGAGGTGGAGAAACTGGGAGGGCTAAAGAGAGCCCTTACAAGAGACAGCATGTGAGGAAGTAATATATAACTATATATATGAAAGAAAACATTTAATATGAGGAAAAATTAAATATAAATTGTTAATCTCTCTTGCCATCCACCTTTTATTATTGACTTCCTGTTGCTACATCCAAACTTCTCTCTGATGAAAATTCATCGATGTGAAATATGAACTTTCCCTCTCCAGCGTTGCTGTTGGAGCTGATAGATATAAAAACAGAAAATCCTGGAAATACCTGAATACCTTAATTTCATCACTTCCAGCTATCTTGTTATTCTTCCAGTTATTATGATATATTTACAGATTAGAGTGGGAGCTGCAACTAATTGCAGTTATTCTACTGGAGGTTGTGATAATGATGTGCTGCAATAGTGTATCTCTGTTGATCCCAAGAATATCCCTTGTCATTGGCCATTAATAGCTAATAATAATATTGGACTCATTGCCTGATTTACTGACTCAAGCCTGGCTTCATATTACGAATTCAAGTCTGACTATATTTCCATGATATTGGGGTTTATTCTACCTTTCCATCCCTTTATCCTTTCTCCTAGCACCCGGTTCCCAGCAAGCTTGGGCAGACAAGATAAATAGCCAAAGCCAATGAAAAGTCACTAAGGATCTGTGCACTGTGTATTTGAGGCCTGTACTCTGAGCAGTAGAGCAGCTGTGTATGTTGGGGAAAATGGAAATCAGAGTCAGAAGGAGTTCAGAGCAATGTGCAGCTGATGTGTTTGTTTTATTTCCTGTTGAGAAGCATTGGATGGAAATCCTCTGTTTTGTTTACACAGAGGCTGGTTACAGTAATCCAGCTTTCATACACAAATCTGTGACTGTGGATTGACGGGAACTGTTTTATTTATAATTTTGGCTCTCAACGTGGCAGCTCTGCAGCCGCAACAGCTTATTGTTTTGTAAATGATGCATGTGCCTTCATTTTATTTAAACCAATTATCTGTGATAATGTTCAATTAATTACATGGCTATATTAACCAATTCTGACCCGTCATTTAACTGTCCATTGCTGCACCTTTTTAATGGCTCTGGATTGGAGTATCATCACCCAGTTTGGTGCTACCAGTTTCCATGTCTATTAAGGCTCCATCATTGGCATTTCTCGGCCAACGTGGTAGGCTCAGGGCACAATGGAGCACATCAGGGACTGTCCTCCCCCAACCCTGGACTCGGCATTACAGGTGGACCACGAGTGGGCCACTGCATGCCCTCTAGAGGAGCTGTCATGGCTAGGCAGCTACAACAGTGTAAGAAGTTAAAAATCAGTTGATCTTCATTTATTCCTTGCCATTTTCGTGTGTGGATTGTTTGCTAATCACCAGAGTGCTGGACGGTCTCTCTGTATGCTCTGAGATTCAGAGCTCATACTCAATCATTGATTGACTGGAATATTGAAGATTGTGACATTGTCTCGTGGAATCAGGATCAGGATCAGGATCTGGAACTAGCCCCCATTTCCAGGAAATCCAGTCCAGACCCGAAACTTCAGCTTTCTTGCTCGTCTAATGCTGCTTGGCCTGCTGTGTTCATCCAGCTCTACACCTTGTTATCTCAGACTCCAGCATTGGCAGTTCCTACTATCTCTGTTATAATAACACTTCCTCCAAGAATGGGGTACCAGTTGGATGCATTGCAACTATTGACACACCTCATGATTCAGGACAATATCGCAGTGTCGGTAAAGAAAAGTAGAAGAGGATAGGAAGGTTCAAAAATTGTACAGCAGTGAATAATGTTATTAGAGGAAATTGAGGTGTAAAAATCAATTAAATGTTTTTGATTTCAAAGCATCGACAATAAGATAGATGAACTAGTGACAAAAGTGGGAGGTAAATGATTTGGATCAAATCATCATTTACAGAGAGATGATTACAAGCTGATCAAGGGTGGGGACTATGTATTCCATTTTGATACAACATTACAGAGACAGAAACAATGGCAAAGGAGGAGGAATAGCCCATATTGTAAAGACTGACTTAAAGGCATTAGTGAAAAAGGATCCGGCCTCAAAAAATCCTGAATTAGGATTGGTATGGATAGAAATGAGAAGTAGCAACAGTCAGTGAACACTAGTGAGAATAGTTTATAGGCCCCTGACCATAGTCATAATATAGAAACAGAGCGTTAAAAAGAAACTGTCAGAGTGTGTAACAAAGGCAGCGTGATAATTATGCGGAACTTTAATCTTTGTATAGACGAGGACCATCAAATTACCAACAGTGCTCTAGTAGCAGGATTTGGAAAATGCTTTTGTCACAGTTTGTTGACGCAATACATTGTGGACTGAATAGGGATAAAGCTATCTTCAATTGCGTAATGAAACCGGTTTAATTAATAATGTCATAATAAAAGATCCTTTTGGGGGAAAAAGTGATCATAACATTATTAAATTCCATGTTAAGTTTGGAAGTATTGTACTCCAATTGCAAGCAACAATCTTCAATTTAAATGAAGCTAATTACATAGGCGTGAGGTAGAAACTGGCTAAGGTTAATTGAATAAATATCCTAAAAGGTACAACTGTAAGGAATGGTGGGTAGATGCAAATCAAATGGTGCACAAAGGTACACTCCATTGAAAACCTAATTTAGCAAGAAAGATGTATCTGGGACTTGCTCAGGATGTTAAGGATAGTATTAAATTAACAGGAGGGTTTTATAATGTTGCAAAGAGTAACAAATCTAAGGATTAGGTGTGTTTTTATAAACCAGAAAATGACTACCAAAATCTAAATGAGTAGAAAGCTATACAAAAAAGTTTGTAAAAGCTTTTACGAGCACATAAAAAGGAAGTGAGTAGCTAAAGTAAACATTAGTCTCTTAGTAGCAGAGACAAGGGAAATTATGATCGGGAATGAGAAAATGGCAGAGACATTGAACAAATCTTTAGTGCCTGTTTACAGCAAAAGATATACTCTTCAGTGGGGAACATTGTGGCTAAAAAGAGTGAGAAAGTTAAAGAAATGAATATCAACAGAGCAAAAGTACTAGAGAAATTTGAGAAAATAATTCAGGCAAATTCCCAGAACCCATTGGCTAACACCCCAGGTTCTAAAAGAGGTGGTTTCACAAATAATAGATGTGCTAGCTATGATTTTCCAAAATGCCTTAGATTCAGGAATAGTCTCATCAGATTGGAAGTTGGCTGATGTTACACTACTTTTTAAGAAAGGAGGGAGAAGAAAAGCGGGAGACCACAGGCCAGTTAATCCAACATCAGTTGGGAAAATGTTGGCTTCTATCCTTAAGGGAGTCTTATAAATTATACTATGATTAGAACAAGTTAACTTGCTTTTACCAAATGGAAATCCTGTTTGACAAATTTAGGGTGGCACGGTGGCTCAGCGGTTAGCACTGCTGCCTCACAGCACCAGGGACACCGGTTTGATTCCAGCCTTGGGCAACTCTCTGTATGGAGTTTGCACGTTCTCCCCGTGGGTTTCCTCCGGGTGGTCCAGTTTCCTCCCACAGTCCAAAGATATGCAGGTTAGGTGGATTGGCCATGGGTTGCAGGGATAGGGTGGGTCTAGGTGGGATGTCTTTCAGAGAGCCATTGTGGACACGATGGGCTGAATGGCCTGCTTTCACACTCTAGGGATTCTATTGGAGTTGTTTTTTAAGGATGTAACCTATAAAGTAGATAAAGGGAAAGAAATTTAGTCTACCAGATTTCAAAAAGGCATTCAGTAAGGTGCCATACAAAAGATTAATGGGTATGATGAGGACTCGTGGAGTTGGGATCAATATATGAGTACGAGTAAAAGATAGGTTAGTGGACAAGAAGCAAAGAGTGGACATAATCAGGGTATTTTCAAGGGGAAGGCGGTGGATAGTGAAGTGCCCCAAAGGTCAGTGCTGGGGCCTCAGCTGTTTACAATCTACATTAATTATATAAATAAAGAGACAGAGAGAAATATATCTAAGGTTTCTGATAATACAAAGTCACAATGGTAAGCTGTGGTGAGGATGCAAAGAGGCTGCAATGAGATTAAAAATTGGTAATCATAGAATCCCTACAGTATGGAAGCGGGCCATTTGGCCCGTCAAGTCCACACCAACCCTCTGTAGAGCATCCCACCCAGACCGACCCCCTACCCTATCCCTGTAACCCTGCATTTCCCATAGCTAATCCACCTACCCTGCATATCTCTGGACAATTTAGCATAGCCAGTCCACCTAACCTGCACATCTTTGGACTACGGGAGGAAACCTGAGCACCCGGAGGAAACCCGTGCAGGAAAATATGCAAGCTCCACACAGACAGTCACCCGAGGGTGGATTCGAACCAGAGTCCCTAGCGCTGTGAGGCAGCTGTGCTAACCACTGAGCTATTGTGCCACCCAAGATGACAGATGGATTATATTGCAGGGAAGTATGAAGTTTTTCGCTTAGGTCATAAGAGCAGTAAAGCAGCTTTTTTTAAAAGAGGTATGAATTTTATAGGTACTGATGTTCAAAGAGACTTCGATGTGCTAATGGAAGGTACAGAAAGTTAGCATGCAGGTACAGCAAACAATCAGGAAGGGAAATGGTACATTGGCCTTTTATTGCAAGGGGATTGGAGTACGGTATAAAGAAGCCTTGCTACAGTCGAACAGACGTTTGGTGAAATCACATCTGGAATATGACGTCTAATTTTGGGCTCTACACTTAGGAAAATATATTCTTGCATCTAAGGCAGTATAGTAAATGTTTAATAAATTAATCCCTGGATTGAGGGGAGTTGTCCTTTGAGAGACTGACCAAACTATTGTTTGTTCTCTGGAGTTTAGAAGAACACAGTCTCATTGAAATGTACAAAATTTGGAAGGGGTTTGATAGGGTAGGTGCTGAGACGTTGTTTACACTGTTTGGGGGATCTAAAACACAGGCACAGACTCAGGATTAAAGGCCTATTATTTAGGACTGCAATGAGGATCACTAAAAGGATTGTGAATCTTTGGAATTCTCCACACCAGAAGGTAATGGATTCTCCATTATTAAATACATCTAAGGCTGGGATAAACAGATGATTTGGCCTTTCTTGGAATCAAGATATATGGGGATTAAAGTTGAAACCCATGATTGGCCGTGATTCTATTGAATGGTGGAACAGACTTGATGGGCCATATGACCTACTGCTATTCTTTTGTTCTTTATGACTCTCTGAGGGCTCTTCACCATCTGTAAGACCTCGGTAGGAGGCTGGTGAAATATGTATGGTCCAACTGGATAAGTGAAGCTACAGCTTGATATCATCCAGGACAGACAACCCATTTTTATCATGAGAAAGTAGGAACTGCCGATGCTGGAGAATCTGAGATAACAAGGTGTAGAGCTGGATGAACACGGCAAGCCAAGCAGCACCAGAGGAGCAGGAAAGCTGATGTTTCAGCTCTGGATCCTTCTTCAGAAAAAGAAGAAGGGTCCAGACCCAAAACGTCAGCTTTCCTGCTCCTCTGCTGCTTGGCCTGCTGTGTTCATCCAGCTCTACACCTTGTTATCCCATTTTTATCATGCTCCTGTTACTGAAACTTGATGACAAGCTGTCCATCAATGACATGCTGTGGCTGTGGTATGTACCATGTAGCTCGCCTCTTCTATTTGGATAGCACCTCCTGCTCATGATCTTTATCACCAATAATGACAAGATCAGTCACTTTCTGAGAAAGCCATCATGGCTAAATTCCCTCCTGTGTCATATACCATATGGACTTAGCATTCAGATTTCCGACGTAGATGAACGTTGTGTGTGAGCATATTTCAACATTCAGTTAGGCCCACCACCACTTCGTTGGGTGAAATTCCAGTTTGCAATAAACCTGGCCTTTTCATGCCCTGAAAATGAACATGAGAGAGAGGTTCATCTCATTTTAAAGTGCAAATGGTAACTGTTGGTGACTACTTTCTCCAAATGCTGTGTAAATTTGGTTGCAACTTTGCTTCAGCCATGTTGTTGGACCAGTTTTAATGGTAGAAACAGCATTGAGGTTGAGCCTGCAGTTGGTGCTCAGTTTGGAATTACAGCTAAAAACCAAACCGGTGAGGATTGTCTGTCCATAGAGAAACCCTTGCTTTGCTTTGTTTAATTTGGAGATAAATAAAATTCTTGCGATTAAAAACATTCTCGTACGTTGCAAGATGAAAAGCAAGACTTTTAAAAGGTCTACTCCAGACTATTGTGTATCAAAACCTATCAAATGTGCCCGAATATGATCGTGTGAATAAAGTATCTAGCTTGATGAGGTGGTGATTAACCAAAAGGCATTCTGTCCATATTACAATGTGGTGATGCAACAGTGGCCTAGTGGTAACAAGTCTTCAAAATGCAAACATTATCCCAGTTGCAGATAAACATGCAGTGACAGAAAGGACCCAGTTTGTGTTGATATTAATGCATAAGCACTTTTGTTTTTGCAATCCTGAACAAAACATTGGTCTTCTGAAGAATTAAGTATACCATGAAGCTGTCAATCTAATAACCAAAGCATCATTGCTTTGCTAGAGCAAAATTGTTATTGGTTTCAATGCTATTTCTCTATCAAACTTCCAAAGTGAGCACTGTTGAACTATTGGTCAGTCTATGGCCTGCTTTACTAATTGATAAAAGGAAGCTGGCAATAATACAAGACTTGTTTGTTTCTCCATGAGACATCTTAATGGCATTAACTGTTTTCTCCCAGTTACCAGATGCCAGAGAGCAATGGTATCTCTTTGCTGAGATAAAGTATCACAGGAGCGCTCCCTTGAGTGATCGTTTTGGCTGTAAGTGAACACAAGCCAGTCAACAGTCCTGCATTTCAAGACGTTAAATGACATAAATTTCCCCACTCCTTTCTCCTCCCTGCTGCCGTTCATCCATCATTCTGAAAGCTGTTCAGTAAATAATTCCAATGCAGGAATTGAAAGTGGTTCAGTTATGTTTCATGGTTTTAGATACAGTCAGCCTCATAAATATGAGCTGCTATTGACTTTGGCCCTAGTTGATTTTTGCCCACATTTACTCCCCTAACTATTTTTCGGGGATGGAATCACTTACAAATTGAAATGGGGTGCCTGTATCTGTAGAAGCACAGCAGACTTGGAGCAGCCAGGGATGTGCAAAGTCTTCAAGTGATTCCCAGAATCTTCTAGAAGCGGAGTTTGTAGTTAAGATCAGGCTGAAGACAAAGCTTTTCCTGTAAAATTTAAGGAATTTCTTGGTGACATTCGTTCTGTGGGATTGATTACTGTTTAATTTCAGCACGTAAAGAGTTGGAGCTATTTGATTTGTTTTGGGTGCAATTTGCATTGTGTGGCAGGTGGGAAATGGTGCCACAATTGGGATAGCGTAGTGAAGTCCTGCCTCTCTTCCTTTTAAAATTCTGTGGTTCTGTGTTTTGCTGCATTGACTGCCAATCATCCCCTCTCTGAACTCTTCTAGGTAGAGTTACACTGGCGCTTTCACCATTGCTAGGCTGCTCTTAGTTAAATGTATTGTGGAATCTCGTAGATGCAAAATGTTTATTACATTAACAGCTTGAGTGGTTTGAGCATCTTGCATTCTTTCTGAAGTGTTCATTTGGAATACAAAAGTCCATTTGCTGATTGGAGATAGGCCCAAGACTGGTTTCAGGCACTCGGTCATTACTGGCAGAAGAATGTGGTAAATTAAAGGAGAAAGTCTTAAGATCATTTACAAATAACACAAGTGAAGCATAAATTGACCGTTAGGAACTGATCTGATGAAAGGAAGTTCCACTCAAAGGCGCTGTCCTGTCTAATGGGAAAGCACATCAGGCCTCAACAATAAAAAAAGATGAAAGGTTTGTTATTACTTAGAGCATGACCAAGTAGCAGCTGTAACTATTTTAGTTCTTTATAAATTAATCCAAAATGCATTTGCGCAGAGTTCCTCATTACAAGTTAACTTTGACATGGAAATAATGCAAAAGCTGGGGCTGGGGCTTCTGTTTCTCATCGACAGTGAATGCTGTTCATTTCTTGCACCTGCTTAAAATCAATGGCAGCATATAAAGTATCAAACCGGATACTTGTGTAGAGGAGACCTTTGTCACTCCTGAATTCCATTGTGCCTCTACTTTCAGTTGCAAAGTTGTGGCTGAGTTGGATTTTCCTTACTCGCTGCTCAAGTTCTTTTCTTTGTTTGTTTTTTCCTTGCCTTTCTGTCTCCCTGTACCAAAGCCCTAATCTTGATGAATGGTTAATGAGTCTCTGATAGTGATGCATAAGCTAAAAACTATAGACTTTTCCTGGTGACTTGTCATAGAATCCCTACACTGTAGAAACAGGCCATTCGACCCAACAAGTCCACACCGCCCCTCCGAAGAGCATCTCACCCAGACCCATTTCCCCATGTCTAATCCACCTAACCTAAACATCCCTGGGTACTATAGGCAATTTAGCATGGCCAAGCCACCTTCCCTGTACATCTTTGGACTGTGGGAGGAAACCCACGCCAACCCAGGGAGAACATGCAAACTCCACACAGGCAGTCGCTTGAGGCTGGATTCGAACCCAGGTCCCTGGCGCTGTGAGGCATCAGTGCTAACCATTGAGCCACCATGCTGCCCACTGTATCTTTGCAATGTTTCATCCCTGTGCAAGGAAATGTGACTGGAGATGGCATGATGGCTCAGCCGTTAGCACGGCTGCCTCTCAGCAGCAGGCACCCAGGTTCAATTCCAGCCTCGGGCAACTGTCTGTGTGGAGTGTGCACATTCTCCCTGATTCTGTATGGGTTCCCTCTGAGTGCTCTGGTTTCCTCCCACAAAGATTGGTTATGCTCAATTGCCCATAGTGTGGAAAGATGTGTAGGTTAGGGGGATAGGGTGGGGGAATGGGGAGGGATGCTTTTCAGAGGGTTGGTATGGACTGAATGGCCTGCTTCCACGCTAGTGACTCCTATGCATTTCTCCTGATTCCTACAATTCACTATGTCAAACATTGTGGAAGCAAACCCAATCTCCTCATTAGCTTAAGATTTGACTTAAAATACTCTTTGAAAGGTACATTAGGCAGTCAGACAATTGTGGCACTGTGACTTGGTCCAAAATGGTCAGATTAACAGTCAGTCAGTAGTACCAACTTGAGAAATGCTAATCTTGGTTACACTGTCAGTCAGGGTAACAGTGCGGGTGCACTTGCATGTGTTAGAAGCTGCATATATTATACATAGAGCTCTGATATTTGCAGACAGAAAGAACTTGCGCACGCACTGCTTTTTTCAAAACCAGTGACTGCTGTTCACTGGTTTGTTTCTCAAGTCCCTGACCAATCAGGGTCTCACTAGTTGGTTTAAGATTGAATAAAACTTGACAGTTAACTGTCAATCATCATTAATTGATGCATTATCCATGGAAACACTTCTACCAATCAATACTCTGCTCTCATACAATGTAAATGTTGGTTTTCCCCTTGAACTTGGAATTCTTGCAAATTGTCCTTGCAGGCAGAGTGGTCTTCGATGTTAAGCACTACAGAACATTCTGCAAACTAAATCTGCTCTATAAGTGCAAATTATTGACAATGATGTACAAAACTACTTGCGTCATTTGATAGCACAGCCCACTGGTGTATCAAATCATTCACTATAAGCACACTCTTGCCACTTCCAAATCTCTTGGTAATTTAAGAACCTTGTAGCTGGTTTTGCATTGATCCTGTTGTTAATGTAGGGGTGGCATAGTGGCTTAGTGGTTAGCACAGCTGCCTCACAGCACCAGGGACCCGGGTTTGATGCCAGTCTGTGTGGAGTTTACACATTCTCCCTGAGTCTGCGTGGGTTTGCTCCTCATGCTCCGGTTTTATCCCACAGTTCAGTGAGGTGCAAGTTGTGTGGATTGGCCATGCTAGATGTACATGTTAGCTGGAGTAACCATGGGAATGCAGTATTACAGGGATAGAGTAGGGAGATGGGTATGGGTGGGATGCTGTTCGGAGGGTCAGTATGGACTCGTTGGGCCAAATGGCCTGTTCCCACACAATAGGGATTCTAATTCTAATTCTATTCTATTCTAATGTCATTATTACTGATGGACTTGAATTAAGAAATAGCAAATGAAAATACCATGGAAATACTTTTTATTGCCTGCTCTTGAATAAGAGCAGATATTGGAATCTGAGAAGTAGTTCAGAAATAGAACAGAAAGAGTCAGGACCGATTCAGGGGTGTATGTGAACTCATAAATTGTGTTACAGTTTCAACATTGTTGGAATTGCCTACCAGCAAGGGAAGTACGGAACAGAGCCCTGGCCTTTTCCTGTCAGAGAGGAAAAATGGCTGGAGAGTTCCTCCGAGATGCTTCCCAACAACTGGCTAAAGAGAAGTATTGACAGAAGCTAAGGACTGGATCTCCTTCAGTATGTTCAGTCAGGGTGCGGTGTGTGCTATATTGAGAATGAATGTGAATCTTTTATGTATCAATTTTGTGTCTGGAAGTATTTCATTCAAAACTGTTCTACTGGCTGCCTTACCCATGTAGCTTGCCCAGTGAAGTATGTTTCTGATGTTAAAGATGTTGAATGCTGTGATAACAATTACCTGCTAATTTATAACAAAAGCAGAAATTGCTGGAGAAACTAAGCAGGTTTGGCAGCATCTGTGGAGAGAAAACAATTAACATTTTGGGCCAGAACTTCAGTTCTGAGCAACCATCATTGGACACAGAACATTAACTCTATTTCTCTCTCCACAGATGCTGCCAGACCTGCTGAGTTCTCCAGCAATTTCTGCTTTTGTTTCAGATTTCCAGCATCCGCAGTTTTATATTAGCTGCTAATTTATTGTTAAGTGGAGGAAAACATGACTGATTTGCAAAGCCTGCAGCTATTAGTGGTTCCTTTTCTTGGCACTCCATCACCCACCCAGCTCTCTTCAGAAAGAAAATAGAGGAAGAAAGAAAGCGAAGCCAAAATAGATTTTAAGTGGGAGAGAAGCAGCGGAGGAGAGACAGAGAGAGAGGGAGGAGAGGGGGAGAGAATCTGCGACATTAAATCATCAGAGATGGGCTTGGTGTGCAATTATTGCATTTAAGATGCAACGAATAATTATTGCCTTTTAAGAGAAAATTTGATTCTGTCCAGCTTCTTTCTCCATTCATTTCTCTTGCATGACGTGTCTGATCTGTACAAGCTGCTTGGTTGATGGTTTATAGACCATGTTTTCCATCTCCAACTGTGGTGTATGGAGGGAGAGTGACCACCTATCTCTCTTTTCCCGTAGCTAAACTTCCTCCACGCCATCATGGGCTGTTTTGATTTCTGGATGAGCTCATGTGATAAGAATGTAAACTGCTTCTATTCTGTACCTGATTGAAGTTTTATAAAATCCATCAGCAGTTCTTCCATTGAAGAATAGAACATAAAACCTGCTGTTTATTCTCTCCCTTTATCATTCACGTCAATTCTAATTTCACATGCATTCCCTCACATTGAAAAGTTCATTTTTCAATGGTTAATGGGATGTGGGCATCAACAAAGGATGTTGATTTATTGATTTTATTATTGTCACATGTACCTAGGAACAGTAAAAATTTTTGTTTTGCGTGCAGTACAGGCAGACCATACCATACAAATGGAATAGAACTGAGTGAGGAATACAATGTTAGGGTGGCAGAGAAGGTGCACAAGCGATCATAATTAAATTTAAAATTTGATAGGTCCATTCAGAAGTCTAACAACAGCGGGGAAGAAGCTGTTCTTGAATCTGTTGATGTGTGTGTTTAAGCGAGCTGTCGTCTTAAACTTATGCAGTTCATCTAGTGGAAGGATACCCACAGTGCTGTCAAGAAGAGAGTTCCATGAATTTGCCCCGATAACAATGAAGGAATAGCAATATAGTTTCAAGTTAGGATAGTGTGTGGCTTGGAAGGGAACTTAGGGCAGAGATGTTCCCATGCATCTATAGCTTTTGTCCTTTTAGGTGATAAAGGTCACTGACAGTGTTTGGAAAGTGCAGTTGAAGGGGCTTTCTGATTGATTGCAGATGGTACACACTCCTGCCACTGTGCGCTGGTGGAGTGAATGAAGTGGTTGAGGATGGATAATGGGACTCTGACTCTGCAGGTTTGCTTTGTCCTGGATGGTTTCGATCTTCCTGAATGTTGTCAGAGCTGCATTCATCCAGGCAAGTGGGGAGTATCGGATTACTAATGCTTTGTAGGTGGCAGGCAGACACTGGGGAGTCTGGAGGGAGTTACTTACCACTGAATTCCAAGCATCTGACCTGCTCATGTGGTCACTGTATGTTTATGGTCAAGTTCAGTTCAGTTTCTAATTAGTGGTAACCTGGCAGGGTGATTCAGCAACGTTTTCTTGCACTTTCTCAAGCCTCCCTTGTGAATCAAACCCTGATATTTCCAGAGTGATTACAAAAGTTTAAAAAATTTTAACCAGAGTATGCAAAGTGCCAAATTTGCCTGTCTGATAGAATAAGGTAAACAGAAAATATGGACCAGGTTTCTTTACTTAGCAAGAGCTATTATTTATTACAAATACCTGTACGTGGATTCTAACTGCAGGGGAACAACTCTGAACTGTCAATGTAGCACTCTTACTAATTAAAACTCTCACATCCCGCCCTCCCCCTAACTCACACACACTATTGTTGTTTTAGGTGGAGAGTGAAAAAAAACCTACTGGAAAAGCAGTTTAATTGCACCAGTCCTCAGTGGAGTGTTTCTTTTCTTTTGTTTCCAAGATTCACCAGCTCTCTCATCTTTTCCTTCAGGTTCTTTCACTGCTTCACAGGTGGCACAGAGCAACTGGCTCAAAAAATCATAAAGTCTCTGACTTATTTTTGAAAAGCAGTAGGTTCCAGCAACTGGTGCGAGAAAACCGCTGGCTTTCTTCAACTTCATCTTGTATCATTTACACCTGTTTAGCCATCCCAGAACTATTCATGGAGTTGTTGTCAGGCTGATGGCCTCTGGCATCCACAACTGACCACAATTACCCAAACCATTCAGCAACATGTTGCTGGATGAATCTCACATGTGACACATGCTCTTGTGCCATTCCATTCATTTACAATTGTCCCTGTTGCTTACAAAGTACCAGTGTAAACACGACTTACAATGAGTTCCTGTCACTAGCTTTGTAAAAATACAGCAATCACCTCCTCAGTCCATTGTTGTAAAACACTTCCTCTCCCAATTCAGCCTACAATCAAAAATAAAGTAAAATAAATAGGTGACAATAAGGTGCAGAGCTGGATGAACACAGCAGGCCAAGCACCATCATAGGAGCAAAAAGGCTTGGAGGGAGGAGGGTAACACCTTGTTGTCTCAGATTCTCCAGCATCTGCAGTTCCTACTATCTCTAAAATAAATAGGTTGTGCTGTTTAGAAATAGTTAATGCCATTGAATGTTGAGTGGAGATAATTGGATTCTCTCTCGTTGGAAATGGTCATTACCTGGCACTTAGTCCAAACCTGAACTTTGTCCAGGCCTGGCAGCACGTGGCCACAGATTGCTCCAGGATCTGAAGTGATGTGAATGGAGTTGAACACTGAGCAATCTTCAGTGATCATGTCCGCCTCTGACCCTATGGTGGAAGAAAATTCATTGATAAACAGCTGAAGGTGTCTCGACTGTAGACAGTGCCGTGAGGAACGATGATATCCTGGGATTGATATGATTGGCTTTCAGCATCCACAATCGTTGTCTTTCGTGTCAGGTATGACAGCAACCGGTGGAGCGTTTTGCCAATTCGCAATGACTTAAATTTTGTTAATGCTCCTTAATGCCACATTTGGTTGAATTGTGCCTTAAGGTAGGGGACAGTCACAGTCCCCTCACTTCTGGAATTCAACTCTTTGTGTCCAAGCTTGGACCAAGGCTGAAGGTGGTGCTGGTGAAACCAAAACTGAGCATCATTGAACAGGTTTTGCCATTTTGTGAGTACATACCTAGGCAAATTTTGCTCTTGCTGATGGCCCACAGTAACCCAAGTGTGCCAGTTTTCAGCTGCTGGATCTATTCTGAATTCATTCCCATGGTGGTGCTCCATTAGAAAGGCCATCCTCAAAATGGATTTGGGAGTGGAATTAGAATTAGGTTTATTGTCACATGTGCCCAAATACAGGAGTACAGTGAAAAGTTTACAATGTGTCCCCTCATGGTGCCATCTTAGGTATGAAGCACCTAGATGCAAATCCTAGATACAAAATAGAGAAATAAAAAAAAGGCTACATTACCTTAGTGATTCACAGTATAAGTTAGAAAATAAGAAATAAAGTTAAAATGATAAACATTGCAGTCAGATAAACAGATTACTGATAAACATTACATCGCAGTAGATCAGCGCGGGCGACTTCCACACACTGTCTGAGCGGACGTGCAAGCTGCTGACCGCCTGTTAGTCCTCCGGCCCGCTCCGCTCCAGGTGTCCAGCCCAGCCCGCTCCGTTCCACTTCAGGTGTCCAGCCCGCTCCGCTCCGCTCCAGGTGTCCAGCCTGCTCCGCTCCGCTCCAGGTGTCCAGCCCGCTCCGCTCCGCTCCAGGTGTCCAGCCTGCTCCGCTCCGCTCCAGGTGTCCAGCCCGCTCCGCTCCGCTCCAGGTGTCCAGCCTGCTCC
>NC_063356.1:20605263-20646662 GCF_021869965.1 Rhincodon typus
GCCCAGCCCGCTCTGCTCCGCTCCAGGTGTCCAGCCCGCTCCAGGGGTCCAGCCCGCTCCACTCCGCTCCAGGTGTCCAGCCCGCTCCACTCCAGGTGTCCAGCCTGCTCCAGGTGCCCAGCCCGCTCCCCTCCAGGTGTCCAGCCCGCTCCCCTCCAGGTGCCCAGCCCGCTCCCCTCTAGGTGTCCAGCCCGCTCCGCTCTGTTCCAATGGATTTTGTTTGCAAAAGGGTTGTACAATGGTTGTTCCTACTGATACTGTCATAGACAAATGTATCGGCAAGAGGTAGATTGATGAGGGTGAAATCAAGCAAGTTACCCTCTTGTTTGTTCTGTCACTGCAGCCTGCAGGCCCTGTTTGACAGATATATCCTGAATTTAGCTTAGTCAGTAACGCTATTGTCAAGCAACTCTTTGAGATAGGCATTGTTACCCCAACCCCCCGCCCCCAGCGCCATACATGTTGTGCTTTTGCTTGTCGGATACGTTTTCCAATTGGTGTTCAGTATGGAGAAGCACTGAGCCTTCAGCTAGGGAAGGCTAGGAGATGGTAATCAGCAGGAGGTTTCCTTGCCCACGTTTGATCTGATGCCACGAGACATCGTGGGGTCTTGGGTCAACATTGAGGACTCCCAGGACGACTCCCTTCCAACTGTACACCACTGTGCGGCCATTCTGATGGGCCTGCTCTACTGGAGGGACACAGTGTGTATGTAGAGATAGTGAAGGAGGACATTGTCGATAAGATATGACTTGGTGAGTATGATCATGTCCGTTCTGTCAATTTTCATGCCAGTCCTGGATAATAGGATCAAGAGTTTCTAGGATTGTCTGGGAAGGCTGCATCTTTGTTTTTTTTTTAGTGTCTAGGTCAATCCTGGTTGCCCATACAGTTTTATTGCTATTCTACTTTTCTCTAGTGGTTGGAAATAGCTGGATAACTTCTGGGTACTGTTGTAGAGTTATCAAGCTATAATATGGAAACAGACCTTCAGCCCAACTCATCCATGCCAACCAGGTATCCTGAACTGACCTGGTCCCAATTGCCTGCATCTAGCCCATATCCCTCTGAACCTTTCCTATTCATGTACTTGACCAAATGTCTTTTAAAAGTTGTAATTGTACCTATCTCTACCACTCCCTCTGGCAGCTCATTCCATACACGCACCACCCTCTGTGTGAAAAAGGTGCCCCTCAGGGCCCTTTTAAATCTCTTCCCCTCTCACCTTTAAACCTATGCCCTCTAGTTTTGGACTCACCCACCCTGGGAAGAAGACTTTGGCTATTCACCTTATCTATTACCCCTCATGATTTTATAAACCTCTACCTCTTAACCTCCAACACTCCAGAAAAAAAGTCCCAGCCTATTCAGCCTCTCCTTATAACTCAACCCTCCAGTCCGAGCAACATCCTTGTAATTTTTTTCTGTACCTTTCAAGCTTAACAACATCCTTCTTATAGCAGAATAATGAGAATTGTACACAGTATTCTAAAAGTGGTCTCATCAATGTCTTCTACAGTTGCAACATGACGTCCCAACTCCTATACTCAGTGCACCGACCAATGAAGGCAAGTATGCCGAACGCCACCTTCACCATCCTGACTACCTGTGACACCACTTTCAAGGAACTATGAACCTGCACCACTAGGTCCCTCTGTTCAAAAATACTCCGCAGGATCTTACCTGTGTAATTCCTGCCCTGGTTTGACTTATCATAAGATTGTAAAAAATAGGGATTATAAGCAGGATCAACCTGCTTTCTTTCAAAAGGTTTCAGATGATCTTTTACATCAACAGAGAGGGTTAATAGAGTTTTCGTTTAACATTCAAAATGTTGATGCCTTAAACAGTACAGCTGTCCCTCAATACTGCTGTGAAACATGCACCTTAGATTATGCACAGAATTCACAAATCTTAACTGTATTCACATTTACATGGCAGCGTTGAATCTGTCCCAGAGCTTGTCAGTGTAGACCATTCTGGGATACAATTTGTATCGGCTTTTAAAATGTTAAGAAATAATTCTCCAAGGTTTCTTGCTGCTGCTTTTTTCAACGTAACCATCCTCACTAGTCCTTCCTCAAAGCTCATATGTCACGCTCGTTCTCGTTCTTCATCTCCCTCCAGGCTAAGGATTTTTTTTGGAGTGGTAAGGTGCTCAGAACTGCAAACAATGCTGTCAACACCACCCTTCCAGGTACAGCAGCTCAGAAAGCTCTGGGATTAATTTGGCCATCTTTCATCATTCCTTGGCCTGTAGCCTCGCACTGACTCGGGTATTTATCTCCTTTTGAAGCAGATAATGTAGCATCAGCTGTTTTTTCTAAGAGGCAGGTTTCATGAATGTGCCATTCTGCAGGAGAAAGTGAAACTCTAAACTTGGCCCCATCCTTGAAACTATTGGAAAATGTATGACATAATGTTAAATGGAGAAAGCTGCAACACAAAGGAACTTGGAGGTATTTGTGCACGAAACACAGAAAGCTAGCACACAGGAAGGCTGATAGAACGTTGGCCCTTATTTCAAGGTAGTTAGAGTATAAGAGTAGGGAAGTCTTACTGCAACTGTACAAGGTGCTGGTGAGACCACATCTGGAGTACTGCAAACAGTTTTGGTGCCCTTATCTAAGAAATAACTTTATTTCATTGGAAGCAGTTCAGAGAAGGTTCACTAGCATGATCCCTGGTGTGGAGGGATTGTCTTATAAGCAAAGATTAAACAGGTTGGGACACTCTTACTGGAGTTTAGAAGAATGAGAGGTGATCTTGTTGAAACATATAGGAAAGTAAGAGTCTTAATAGGGTAAATGCTGAGAAGATGTTTCCCCACATGGAAGAGTCTAGGACCAGAGGGCATTATTTCAGAATAAAGGGCTGTCAATTTGAGACTGACAGGAGAAATTTCTTCTATCAGAGGATTGTGTGTCTTTGGCATTCCTTACAGGATATTTAAAGCTGAGATAGATGGATTCTTGATCAGGGAAAGGGCAGAAAGGTGGATAGGAAGAATCTTGAGGGGCTGAATGGCCGACTCCTGTCCCTTTCTTTGTATGGTCTTATTAGAACAAACAGATAATCATTTCTCCCTCTCAACTCACAATCCCTACGTGAGAATGTCTGACAATTTTGCATGCAACTTACTGAAGTCGTAAAGCATTGCAGCAAGACTCCTACCAGTTCTCGATCTCTGCTTAGAAAAGAATTTAGCCATTTCTAATCGAGAAAGCCAACCAGACAAAGTGGAGTCAGTATAGTCCTGTAAGAAATGCAGCAGCCAACAAAATCCTGCTGAGGATAAAGAGATGATGATGAGATCATTTGTTCTAGCCTATTGGCTGCAGCAATCAACCTGTATCAATGGGATGCTTCACACACTAATCTATTATTTTTGCCTCTTCATGTAAATGGACTAATTGTTTCATTCCTCTAATCAGTGCATTTTATTTTACTTTTAATGCAGTTTAAACTCACCTGTTGTGTTGTGGTTAGCATAGCCAAGCCTAGTTTATGCCTGCTTGCTTCCTTGGAGTTGTATCCCAGTGTGTTTACGTTGGATGACACGATGATACTGTTGTAGTTGAAGGTATGCCCGAAATGCAACTGTTTCAGCAGTGGTACAGATAGCAGCCATGCCACTGCACTTTTGTGCGATTTCCATTCATGAGACTATTATTCATGAGTTGCTGGCAAACAAAAGTAATGCCATGCAGGAGTAATGCCTCATTTAGTGAAAGATGTACAATAAATTCGAGGTGTATGGGGTTTGATTTCAGCTGGATTTGTGTTGTTACCTCAACCTGGTAGGGGTTGGAAAGAAAGGGGTGGAAGTGGGTGGTACTAATCTGAAAATTCTGTCCTCAAACTACTCCAAGTGCCATGGGCAGAGATTTGGGTACAAGGGTTGCTATTTGTCAGGGCAGATTGAAGTGACTAAATTTGTGAATTTGTAGCAAAAATTTGTAATATGCACACAATGAAAATTCTCAAATAATTATAATGAATGACGTTTCACCTTTGTTTAATAGTCCTTTTTAAATATGAAGCTCTGTTATATCGAGTGGAGGAAATTACATGGAGGGATTGGTAAACTGGTGAAGTAAGGAAGTGGTAATGACATTGCAACAGCTGAATCATTAGTTCCTGCAGAACACTTACTGACAATTGTCTCATGATGTACTTGCCCTCTTAAGCATCGTTGGCAAAGTGTAGTGGAGGAACTAGACATTGCTCGATTAGCTCTTTAAATCTCTTTGCGTTGTTGCATTTGCATTTGGGCATGCCTGAGTCACTTCTCACCTGGATCAATGGTCTATCAAAATGTTTGTGTGCGTGTTAGGTTTGAGGGGGATGTTGTTGAGACTCTGGTTTTACTGACTTTAATTCAATATCGTTGATTGTGATGTGACTAAATCTTCTGACACTGATGACTGAATCTTGACTTGTGTGCTTGATTGATTGACCATGGCAAAGGAATGATTTAGATGGCTGTTAGACTCTCACTGGAAAGTAACAGTTGTGTCGAAATTAGCAGATAGCGTGAGGTGCAACAGCACTTTGTGCAATAATAACTGGATAAAAATGAACATAAAATGTCTCCATTTGTCTAAATCCTAAGCCATGCCAGTATTTCTGGAGTTTGTTTGGATTCTGTGATTTAACATTATAATAGTCAGCTTCACTATTTATGTTCTAGCAGTAGCTATGGATAACTCTTCATTCTTCCCTGCCTTTTGCTTCACTTGACAGGTATGTGTCTGTATGTGGTGGGATTTCATGTTGTAATAATAGGCAGAAGTGTTTTCATTACATATCTCTTGCCTCAGGCACAGCAATATTGGAAATAGATTATTTTTGATTTTTAACTTAATAATTTGCCTAAAGCCATTACACTTAACTTAATGACATAAATTGTTTATTACAATTTAAAAGCAAGCCAATTTTATTTTGGCACTAATACCATTTCTTATATTACTTGTGCTCTAGACAATCCAGAATACCTTCAGATGTCTTGTTTACATTGTGGCAATAAACAGGATTTCAATCAGCATGACATGCCACGTAAAATCAGATGAAAGGGATCTTTGCATTATTTCATGGTGATTACTGGATATCCTTCGCCGAAAATACCTCTGAACGTCTACTAAGGGTATATGGATGATAAACTGAGACAGAACTAGGTTTGGCCCTGTGTTTACGCAGACTGTATTTTGCATGGCTTCTTTACAACAGACGGAGCAATGAGCAAGGCTTGTTATTATAATTGTGGTCAGGCAGTGTTCTGTTGAGTGCCTGCTCTGATTCAATGCAAACATTGTGACATGCACTAGTCAGAAAACAAAACATCACCACACTGTGAAATGACTCATTTCAGACCTTTTATCAGGTCACCTGGCATTTTCCTCCTCTTTCTCACCCAATTCTATCCCCTAGTTTGTCCATTTCCAGCCACCAGTACATCCACCCTGGCCAGCTATAGACGTGTAGTGAATCCCACTGATTCCCGTTCCCGTGATGATTACTGCTTTTGAAATTAGGCAATAAACATGAAGGGGGGATAGGTTCAAATTCCCTCTATCTCCCACTTCTATACAGCCTGGTGTTTTAGATTTATTTTTCTGACTCAGATTTCTCCATTCCAAGATCTTGAACACTCCATTGGGTCCGTTTAGAGAGCTGGTCACTCTCCGGTGATTTGCGTAGTGGCTGTTATTCACATACGAGCTTTGATGATGAGTAACATTTGGCTATCCAGCAGAATGTCACATTTGTTCTTGAGCCAGCCTTTACTTGACATCTATAAACAATAACTGCAGTGATCGGGAATAGAAATATTGTCCCCTCTTCCCTTTCTTCCCCTTCTTGCTTGTTCCTCCTTCATCCACCCATCCTTCCCTCTCCACTCTGCCTGACTAAATTCCTCCTGCTTTCATGATTAAACCGAGGACCTTCCTGGATGTTGATATAGTTCAGCGCTAGACTCTCTGTCCCTAATGGGGAGCGTGTTGTGAGCCTTGGGAGACAGGATTTGATCAACCTACCAAACTGATGAAAGGTCATTGACCTGAAATGTCAACTCCATTCCTGTCTCCATATGTGCTGCCTGAGTGTTTTCAAGAATTTGCTGTCTTTCTGCAGGATCGTTGTTGAATAATTATAGAAAACCAGTGGTCTCAGTATAATTCTAGAATAATACAGAACAAAAGGAAGCCATTCTGCCCATCATACCTGCATCAGTCAGCCCCTTGGAAGAACAATCCCATTTGTCCTGCTGTCCTATCCCTTCTCTGTTGTTGAGCAAATTGTTTGTTTATTTTTTAAGCATTCAAAACCCTTTTGAAGGGAATTATTGCACCTGTTTCTTCCATCTTATTAGTCAATGCAATCCATCGCCATCTACCCTCTCAGATATTTATAAAACATCTTGTGCTGCATAATGGAAGAAGATCAGGCTGTTTCTCCTGATGCTCTGGTGACATCTTGTATCTCAACCAAAACATTATTGGTCAGTCATCTCATTGCTGTTTGTGGATCTTTACTCTGTGCCTACAGGCTATTTTTTTTTTTGTTTGCCTATATTAGAGCAGTGTGCTTTAGAAGTACTTAGTAGGTATTGAAATATTTTTGACATTCCCAGAGAATGTGCAAGACATTCTTCTCCATGGACAGGAAACAAATAGAGGTGGAGCAAGTGCATGGAAACCTCCCATACGTATGATCTCTCCTCCCCCATCCTCCTTTCCCATCCACATCAAGATCTACGGTGGCAGTAATGACCAAGTCTGTTCCTCTGGGATCACTGAGGATTTTCAAAGTGTACTAACCTTATTTGGCAGTAGGGGCGCAGTTTTCCGTTTTTTAAAATATTGGAGTGAGCGTGTTTAGATGAACGCATCACCACCACTGGGGAGATAATTCACTGGATTGTCCACCAATCAGCTCATTAGGACCTAAAAAGCAAACAAAGGTGGGTATTGTGTTCACATAACAGACCTCAACACTGACAACCTGAAGCTGCTGGCCAATCAGAGGAGAGGAACTACCCTGTTCAACCTCTGCGATGCTAAGAAATGCCTTTTCAGTGTGAGACCTAGAAAGCCTGACGCAGTTTGTTTTCTGAAAAGCTTTAGAATTCTTGATGTCTCCTCAATGAAATCTGTTTAGAGATCTCAGTGATAATTGTCCGTGCCACTTACCTACGTGTGAAGGATGCCAACTGAAAGCAATCTTGAAAATTTCAATTCATAACAGTTTTTGCAGGAAAATGATTATGTGGCCAAATAAATTTCTTGTTCAAAATTGACATTTTCAGAGAGAGTTCATTTCTTTTTAATTGTTATGTTTGTATGCATTGAGTTATTTAGAAGGGTAAGCATATATACTTTCCTGTTTCAAACAGTGTTAATCACCTTTATGTGTTTGCCAAATAAGTCCTGTTTTCACAATAAATCAATCAGATTGTAGTTTTTTTGAAGAAACTTGTTTGATGGATCTTTTTATTCTAAATTTAATTAGGATAAATTATGTAATTTGATCATTGGATAACATCTTTAAGTTTATATTCTGACTCTTGGGATTAGAGAGGTACAGTGCTCTCTTCTGATCTCAGTTGTGGCATTTTTTTTTTGGTGACTGATCCTGCTGAATGAGACTTTGCAGTGAAGCCTTGTTTAGTAAATTCTACCTGAACATCCCTGCTTTTTGGGTTCATGTGAACTTTCAAAGATTGGAGCCATGTTCAATGTTTTCAGTTAAAGCAAAATACTGTAGATGCTAGAAATCTGAAACAAATACAGAATGCCAGAGAAACTCAGCAGGTCCGGCTGCATCTGTAGAGAGAGAAACAGATTTAATGTTTCAAATCCAGAATGATTTCTTCAGTGAAAGGTGTTGTACAATGTTTTCTTTTATATATTTCAGACAGTGGCAGAGAAGGAACAAGGTATCCTTGTGTAGACCCCCAGTACAAAAGACAAAGCGGTCATTAATTGTAGTGACAGAGAAAAAGAGATGTAAACTGGATGTAAGTTGATGTGTGAAAGGGAGAGAATGAGTTCTCTCTGCTAAAAGCAAAGCAGACAAGACTGTCGAGCAAAGGATGACAATATACACAATGTGGAGAACAGATATAATGTGGCCAGTTTCTGAAGTTATAGAATGGAGAGTTTGAGATCGCAAGGCTATAAAATGTCTAAGTAGAAAATGAGGTGTTATTCCTCAAATTATGTTATGCTTCATATCGTCATTTTTAAGCTGTCTTTTCAAATCTCTCCCGATATATTGTCTGTAGTCCAGAAATTAGTGTTCAAACAGGTAGCATCAAGGAAAGATGCAATGTTTTCCTGGGAAACACGTGGTAGCAGACTCAATGTTACCTCTTGTTTGATGCTGTGACACAGAGAATTGAATTGTAATGGGAGGGCTTTCTCCATTCTGCTCCAGATAATTTAGATAATATATGAAATTGACAAGACAGATGAGCAAGATGTTTAAATGTCTGACAGGACTGAGTCCCCATATTGTATTTTTTAGCAATATCTATGTATTTCTCTTGGTAGAAGTGGATTTTTACAACACTTTCTTACCACATTTATTCATTACGCTTTCCCTATTATAATCAACACTTTTGTTTAACATTTACTATTCCAGCATTTGGGTGAAATTGCAGGATAGTGACATTTTTCTGAAAGTATGACGCTTGCATGCCTAGACTTGGAGGAATCTGATTTTTTTTTCGCAAAATGGAAAGGAGTCTGTACACACATTACATATTTCACTAAAGACAGTCAAAATGTTAAATCATGAAATGGCTGTAATTCCTGAGTAGTTTTTTCTATTGACTCTGTCTTCTCTATAATTGATACTCACCTAAAGGTATTCACAGTGGAGTAACCACTCTTTATGTTCATTATAATGGATGTCCACTTCTACAGCTTACTTTTGGCAAGACACTTTGGCAAATAATGAATCCAGACACAGAAATAGAAGTTTGAGACATTAACATTTTTCCTGGCAAAATGATGTTGCCTTCTCATTGCATCAGATAACTTTCTCCAGTTAAGAAAAGACAGCTGTTTGAAGAGGCCTTGACCTCTGGATTGCAAGCAAGAATTTCCAAATTGCAAGCTGTTAAACATATGGAGCAATTTGGAAAATTCAAGATGGCTTCCCAGCCAATAGTTGCTACACATTTAGTGAAAGTTCAGTTTGGTAAACTTTGTAGAGAAGGTAATATTCACTCATTGGCGAAGAGTGTATCATGCTGTAATTGGATTAAGTTACTATAATGACATTATTTAAAGATGCTGTTAAGGTTTTGACAAAAGTGAACATGCAATAAATTAATATTTATGCAGTGATAGTTCCTGGTATTTTGCTGTTGTGCTCATAAGTTGTAGCTTTTTCCATTCCCAATAAGATTACTATAAGTCACTGTCCCTGGGGAGGATATTTTTTAGTCTTTTCAATTTATCTTATTTTCTTGCTAATACTGCTTTATCAGTTTATTTTGCTGTCCTGAAGAAATTTCATTGCTCTGCTATTTCAGATTAACACCTGCAACCTTTTGATCTTGCCAGCAAGCAGTTGGGCTTTTTGGGGTGTTAATGGAATATGAATTGTATGCAAGAGGTTGGCACTATCTGAAGGTTCACTTGTGGCCTTATAAACAGGAAGGGGCTGTCACTTGTTAATTTGGTTCATTTTCGTGTGAATTCTTAAGAGTATAAATAGGAACAGATTGAATCTGTTTGGTGTTTGTTTAGGCTGTTGTTACAAGCAGAAAAGAATGGATGAACCAGTTCCCCTCATCAAACTTTCCCAATTGGTTTTAAGTTCTCGTAACCAAACCTTTCCTCAATTAAAACTTTGTTTACTGCAGGCAATAAGGAGCCAATTACAAGGTTTCCTCGAGTGAAAGGAAGAGCAATTTTATTACCTGCTACCCCTGAGAAAGGTAATGAAGATGTGACATCAAACAAATCGCTTTTGTGCATTTACTTATGCCCTCATACACAAGTATACAGATAATGTAGGAAGACAAGAGAATGTACAGTTTAGAGTCCTTTGGATATCTGGGATGAATTAGGTTTTAACTTGAGACCAAAGCTCATTATGTGTGTTCTTGGACCATCAGCAGTTCTGAATATGGCCTCTTAAGTTCATGGTTTCTTGATGTTTCTTCCCAGTCAGGTGTAACTGTGCTTTACTCCTTGACAGGAAAAGAGAGAAAGGGAGTTCTTTTTCAGTTCTTCAGTCTAACATTCATCCTACCTCTACCATCAGAGAGAGAGCTTCCTGAAATAACACCTTGTTTGTACATCCCGCCAGCTGAGTTAGTTGTGTCCAGACTTGATGATAATTGCAGGTCATGTTTGTCTCCAGCATATGAAGATTCTCATAGTGGTGCAAATTTGATAGGAGATGAGCACCTTTCACACCCTCTGTGTGTTTGTATGGTAGGAGTGTTGTTGATAATTAGTTTTGTGGACTTTGGAAAAAATGTTAATTTCAGTTCAGGCTATCTTTTGTTTAATCCACATTAGATTCTTGAAACTAGGCCAATCTGTTTTTGTCAGGTCATTGCTGAGCCATTTTAAGTCTATGCTTCTGGTTTCTTTTTGTTTAAAACCATTGCAGTCATGAAAATCCCAAATAACAAATCAGATAATGGAATTTGGAGGTTAACAGTTCATATTTTACATAATTGTGACCACGTGCACATTTGTACTGAGTATCTCTGGAAATAAGGTCTCACAAAAGTGTGTAAGGACTAGCTCCAGTTTATGCTGCACCACAAGGCTTTCTGAAATATAACCTGGTAACAGAGAGAGCTGGCTAAAAGTAGAGGTTAGTAACTAAGGAAAAAATCTTAAAGAGAAATGAATATCCTGCTAGTAATTCTGAAAACTGTCAGAAAGCATGTGTAAATTAACTTTTATGATTACCATGATTGATACCTTCAGAATCGGAACCATATGATCAACAGAATAATTGATGTTGATGTTGATGTGGACTCAAGTTTTGTCCCTACCAAAGATGAATTTAGGTATGACCTCAGTATTATAACAAGTAAAATTAGGAGCAATGTGTTTAGTGAGATGGATATCCATCAGATGGATGGTGAAGAAGATTTGGACCTTCTATTATAGTTCTTTGATTAAATCTGTTAAAATAAATGGCTGTCAAATGCTTTTGAAGCACAGTCAGAATTGTATCGATATTGGAAATATCCATATCGATATGTTGTATTAGTATGTCGCCTTTCGACAGATCAATCTGACCTAACTGCTGTTTGCATTTTACAGAAGGATACCCTATTGGTTCAGACTTCTGCCTTTGAAAAAGTTGCTACATGAGCAATCATTTCCTTAAGTCTACATGGATGAAATGAGACAGTCCATAGCAACAAAGAAAAAAGACTTTACGATTTCGAAGTAGTCCGGATATTAAATGCAGGCAACGATACAAAGGAAGAATTCAAGACAGGCAGGATGAGGATACACGCACCTTCAGCAGATCTGGCAATAATAGCAGAGAATACAATTGGAAAAATAATAACACATGAATGAATCTCATTAATGCTCAAGATTGAGTTAGTAGATGCTTCAAGTGTGACACAAAGTATCATTTTGTGGCGAGTTGCCGAAAAGCAGATGCAAGCTCACTGAAATGACATATCATTAAGGGAATTCTGAGGTAGGAGGTAAAAATGAGGATGAAGGTGAAGATGAATCCAAAGATGTTATGATGATCAAAGGCGCTTTAGTCCCATAATAAAAATGCTAGTCATCGGTCCCATTAAACATGCAGTACGAGATAGTGCTTGTACTTCGCCATTCTGTGGGGCAGGTTGGTTAAAATATTACAAAACCAGAATACTGTGGATGCTAGAAATCAGATATCCAAATTAAACTTGTTTTTACAACTACATCTCTTTCATCAGCAAGTGTCTCTGATTTCAATATACCCCTCATGGATTCCAACTTAAAATTTGCTCATCTTGTTATGGAATATTCATCATTCCACCTCTCTGTTTTTTTCAATGCATTGATGAGTATAATAATGAAACCTCTTGCTCCCATTATATGAATGGAAATATTTAATTAGCTTTGTTGCCAGTTTCCATCCTTCTGTCATGCTTCTAATGCTTCCCTTTCCTTCCTTGACTTCTTTGTCTCCATTTCTGGAGATAGTAGTAAACATTAATAAACATTAGTAAATAGTCAAACTCACAGCACACACTCTCCCCCCCACCCCACCCCCCACCCCCAACCCCCCAACCTGGACCACTCCCACAGCTACCTTGAATACACTTTCTCACATCCTGCTTTCTGAAAAATCTCTGTTCCATTCACTCAATTTCTCCAGCTCTGAAGCAGCTGTATCAATGGTACCTTCCCCACCAGTGTTTTGGACAAATCTACTGAGGAGATTCACTCAACGTAGTGGACAGGGCCCTTCAATATTTCCAACCCATTTCATGTGTCTCTGCTGTCACCCCTTCCTTTTCTTCCCAGCACCATGATGCTTGGCCCTTCATATTGCATTCAGGTGGGCTTTATGAAGCAATTGATACGTCAATTGTACACAACCTTCTGTTTCTTTAACACACTTAGTGTTGGGCATTATGAAATTGTTTTTTGTTTAGTCTCCCCGGCCTCCACCCTATCACTGACATTCGCTTTTGTTCTTCCTACTCCAACCCCTCTTCTGAAGAATGAGTTTAAATCTCTTTACATTTCCATTTCTCTTCAGTTTTGGTGAAATATCATTGACCTGAAATCTTAACTCTTATTTCTCTGCCTGACCTGCTAAGCTTTTTTAAGCTTCTTTTGGTCCTGTTGTTGTTTTAAAATTTTACAATGGGGCAAATTTTCTGATAATCTTTATTCCAGTGTGGAATGGAGTTGCACATGGGAACCCAGCAGAATCTATATTATAGCAAACTTCAAAGAAATTTCCTGTGAAGTAGAATTTCCCGCTTGGCAATTGCTGTGTGCCTGGAATCCTCCAAACGTCTTTGAGACTAAGTATAATAGTTAGTCAGGAAAGGTGAAATTATTAAAAATGAAGTCTAGCTCCTTCGTAACTATTGAACAGACCCCATACTTACTTCACACACCCCAAAGTACACTACCTCCTGAACAGTTACACCCACCAGATCTTGAACTGACTCTCTCCAGGTCTGACCCCTTCCCACTTGTCCTGTTGGACTCAGCCCAACCTGATCGCCCCCTTCATGTCACTGGAGCTGATCCCATGCTCCTTCCGCTGAACCTGACCACTCATTTTCCCCTCCCCCATGGACTCAAACTCCCCACCCCCCCAGATCCGACATACACTCCCTTCCCACTTCCTCTGTTGGACCTGATCTCTCTAGCCTCACTCAACATACCCTAAACCACAACAACTCCTAGCTGCACTCCCGCCACCTCCTTACTGCCTTACACCCTGTCTCTCACCAGCTCGCATCTTTCCCACCTGGAACCCTTCTTCCTTGATACGCTGGTATCATACCCATGTGTTATCTTCCTCCCCAAGCACTCTAACGTTACACTTATCTGATGTACTTACGATTTGACAGCAACTGTCAAAGTGGCTGCCCGACTCTAAATTTCAGTAAAAGACAACGCCTGGTGAAAAGAGCATGTGGTTTGTCTTCCTCTGATAGCTCTTTGCTACAGGAGAGCTGTCAGAATGGAAATACACCTCCTACATTTCTGTGTGAGCCCTGATCAGAATCCCCTCTCAAAAACGCAGTTCCCTCCTTTCGTAAAAAAAAACAAGGAATTGAGATTTGCATTCCTGGGAAAATGCAGTCAATTGATTCACTACATCATGAGGAACGGTGCAAATTTAACTGCTGGGAAAGTATTGCTTACCTCAAGTTTGACAATGACAACATGTTGAGATCTCTAAACAAAGCCATAATTCAGTTTAAATAATTGGAGTGAGATGTTTTTAGGTACTGATGGAGTGTCGTAAAGGCAATTACTTTTGGAAATTGACTTGATCTACAGTTACCAATAACTTATTCTATTTACGAAGTAAGCCCTGATTATTGCTTGAGTGTTGGACAGGTTCTAATGGCATCAGGTGGCAAGAATCCAGGAGAGAGAAAATCAAATTGACCTAAAATTACCAGATAACTTGCTCATCCAATTTTAGTATCCTTGAGTTTTTACAGCATGCAAGCAGGCCTTTCAGCCCATTGAGTCCATGCCAGTCATCATTCATTCATCAATTCTAATCCCATTTTCCAGTACTTGGCTCGTAGCCTTATGTGCTGTGGCTGATCCAAACGTTTCTCTATCCCTCACCCTAACAAGACCGGACACTGACTAGACCCTCTGCCCTACTCTCTCCCTGCTGGACCTGACTTAACAGTATTGTATGCTGTACTTTGTCACAGCTCAAAGATCTTCCTAAGATACTGCAGGTCTGCAGGACATCACTATGCCCAATTTTAGACGTTGAGCTGGTTACTTTGACAAGATTTTTGCTTTTTAACTAAAGTTACGGGACAAGGGAAGAAATATTTTCATCCTACACTTTTATAAACGTGGCGTATATATTTAGTCTTTCTACAGTAATACATGGTATGGACGTAATCATGGAAAAATGAACAGGGGCCAGATTTGGGTCATCTACAAAGTTTTCTGTGAATAATCAAGGAGAATTTGCCGATGACAAGTTAAGAGACGACAGTGAAAGTATGACAGTTCTGTAGTTATGAGTACCAGAGCCGAAATGGACTTTGTGAAAAGAATCATGTGGTGATCTCTGAAATAAATGCTGCATAAAATGTTAGTTGACCAGTCAGAGTTGTTGGTGTTTGGAGGATACAGTCTCTTCACTTACTCTGTGGGTCAAATCTTAAATGACCTTCCATTCTCTAAAAGCTTCTCCTTCTCTGGAAAGGACCTCAGGCCTCAACTGCACCTCTGATTTGACATGATGTTTCCGTGGAGCAGGACGTCGAAGCTCAAGATTTGTATTGTGGCCTGTAGTAAAAATAATTGTGACATATGTGGCAAGACAATCAAATTAACTCACTAACTACCCAGGGTGGATACTTAGGTCATATATATTCCAGGAGGGTCTTGTGAATTGAGAGATGTAGCAGTTGTAGGACATGCATAAAAAGCAGCTGGTTAGGCTCAGATGTCAGTCAAATGTTCAAGATGGTGGACTGCTTGGAATGTCTAAATTGGATTAAAGAAGTTGGAGGGGGGGTGAGAAATACACGGTGCAGATTCCAAAGTTACGTTTGTTTAGTAAATGGTCATGAGCTGGACAAAGGACTTCAGTTGGTGCATGAGAGAGATTTTGCAGTAATCCTGACAGGTATTGGAGTGGAAGTAGGTATTGAACAAAGTTAATCTGGAATAACTTTAAGTTAATAATCTTGTTTTGAGAATATAACTCCTGTCCTGGTGCATTGCATTAGGTTATTACAGAAAGGTGATTTATATTTAAAGAGATAGAACAATTGTGAAGTTGTCAAATGTTTAAAGTAAGTACAGGTGCTATGCTGCTTTGCCAGTGGATTTGAAAGTAACGTGGATTGTAAAATCCAAGGGGAGACCTTGCTGCTGCCCATGTGCCTACCCCTGACCTCCCTGAAATTTTGCATAGACAGGTGAGGCATTGGGTGGCCCCATAAGTGCCTCATTCTGCCACCAGTGACTATTGTTTCCCACACAGTATGGAGAGGCCCATGTGATACAGGAAGCCTGGCAGCTGAACTTTATGTAGGTCTATGCAGGTATTGGGCAAGACAGGGGCAAATTCCTTTTCTGATGCTCTGGAGCCATTCAAGACAAATCCCTTCAGGGTCAACCTTCCCTTAAGTCTTTGCACACTTCTTAAAGCCAGTTCCGGCTCCCTGCATTGACACCCATCACCTCGGACTTGGCTGGGCTTGCTGGCTTGGTTGGTCTGCCTGTGGCAACTACTCTTGAATGATACTGCTAGGATTACAGAACTCCTAGGATGCCTACAAAGACACAGATGGAAGGCTGGCCTAATGGCATTTAGTTTTGGAGGAGACCATTCAGCCCATCTTGTCCACATGGGCTCACCAAGTGAGTGTTATGACTTAGTACTTTCTCCCCGTCCCTTTACTTATTGTTTTGATTCAGATAATCAGCTAATGTCTTCCTGAATGACTCAATCAAACCTACTTCCACCATACTTCCAGATGGTTCATTTCAGACCCAAACACTGATTGAAATGGAAAGTTCTTTCTCACATCACCTTTGCCACATTTGCAAATCACTTTAAATCTGTGCGATCACATTCTCCGTCCTTTTATGGCAGGAGTAGTTTCTTTCAATCTGCTCTATCTAGATCTTTCCTGATTTTGAAAACTTCTATTAGATCTCCCTCTTAAGCAGGGAAGCAGTGGCCTAGTGGTATTATCACTAGACTGTTAATCCAGACACCCAGGTAATGTTCTGGGGACCTGGGTTCAAATCCTCTGTGGCAGATGGTGGAATTTTTATAAAAATCTGGAATTAAGAGTCTGATGACCATGAATCAATTGCTGATTGTTGTTTTAAAAAAAAAACGCATCTGGTTCACTAATGTCCTTTAGGGAAGGAAACTACCATCCTTATCTGGTCTCGCCTACATATGACTCTAGACACATAGCAATGTGGTTGACTCTCAACTGCCCCCTGGGCAATTAGGGATGGGCAATAAAATGCTGGCCTAGCCAGTGACGCTCTCATCCCATGAATGAATAATAATCCTCTTAGCCTTCTTTCCGTGAAAAACAGTCCAATCCAATCTTCTCCAATCTTTCACCATCACTGGAGATTCTCATCCCTGAAACCATTCTTGTAAACCTCTTCTGCACTCTGTCTGATGCATTCATATTCTTTCTGTGGTGTGGTAGCCAGACCTGCAGTCAGTACTCCAGCTGAATACATGCTTTTGGAGTTCTACAATCCTCCTCACAGTTTTCCAAGTTGCATATCAACTGCAACCTTTAAATTTGATCCCCAGATCATTAATATATATAAGAAAAAGCAAGCAACCCAATACCAACATCTTGGACACCAACTTCACTATAAACCTTCCTCCATTGATTATCACTCTGTTTCCTATTATTCAGCCAATTTTGTAACTGCATTGCTATTGTCCTTTCTCATTCCATGAGCTATAACTTTTCCCACATGTCATGTTGTGTGATTCTATATTGAATGCCTTTTGAAAGTCTGTATATTACCACATCAATGGAATTACCTTCTTCAACCCTTTCTGTTTCCTCTTCAAAAAGCTCCAGCAAGTTATTTAAACATGAGCTCACCTTTAGAAATCTATACTGACTCTTCCTAAACAACCCACCCTGTTCTATGTGACTATTAATTCCATCCTAAATCATTATTTCTGGAAGCTTTCCCCTGCTTAAGTTAAGTTGCAAGGTCTATAATTAGTGTATTATCCTTACAACTTTTTTTGAGCAAGGGTGTGATGTTTGCAGTTCTCTAATTCTATAGTTAAATTGTTGCACCACAACCATGATGATCATTGATGAACTGTCCCCTGACTTTCCAGCTGATGGGAACTATGGTGACCTGAAAAATCCAGCTGATAATATATTCATTGAATGTCAGACCAATAATTGTTTCTTTTTGGATGATGTAAACTCTATGAAAAGCATAAGTAAGGAAAGCATACACATTGACCTTGCTTATTTGAAACAATTGTTGAATTAGGGGGTACATACTTGTATCTCTGTAAATACATTCTCATAAACATGTGTAAAAGATTGACTCAAGTTCTATCCTTTAACATTTGTCTGTCTGGATTATGACATGAGAGAAGGGTACGAATGGGCAGCACATCAGACTTAGTTGTCTCTTCATGTGGTGTTCCCGCAAGTGTCTTTACCTATATGAGGTCATTGGATAGTGATCAGGAGCAGGAACACAGGATGATTTTTCCTTCTGTAATTCATGGGCACAGAAACTGACGATAATTCCCTTTCCATTTCCCTGGTAGGATTATGTTAACCCAGGATGATTGGAAATTAAATTATTCTGGTCTTCATGACTTTATTGGATTTTTTTATTCTTTCGTCTTGTTGTGAGGCCTGAATAATTTTCTTTTGAGATGATCCTTGCAATGTTTCCATTAATTGTCGCGAAACCATTTGAATTGATTTGCCCAATGAAGATGCAATTTTAATTAATTTCTTTCAGCCTTGAACCTCTTTTGGATGTAACCAAACCTTCAGAGAACCATCTTCCATCTTCCCTCCAGTTCCATTTCTCTCACCAGACCTCCATTTTGAGGTTGCCCAATTATGAACCAATTTACACTAGGTTGCAACAACAGTGACTTTTATCAAGAGCAGGCAAGAGTGACTTTGTACAAGTTGGAGAGCTAGACCCCCATTTTTAGCTCTGTCATTAATTTTGGCATAGGATGGGCATTAAGTCATTTTAATTCCTGCATTTTTTTTTTCTATCCTATGAGAGCCTACTCACTCCATTCTGACAGGAGTCCATACTTGGATTTGGGACCGAGGTAGTTTGGCAACTCCTGAGGATCTGATAGTAATCTTCACTGATCCTAGCCACAAAGGAAAGTATGAAAAAAAAATTCTGAAGTTAATTTCTCACCTAGTTCTGGGCTTTCTCCTTCCTCGCTTCAGATTTTCCTGTTAACTTTGGCACTGAACATTTGTTGCATACGTAACGTTTTACAGTCATGTCAAAATCTGGCTTATGTCAAAAGACCCTCACCTGTTGATCAGGGTTTCATCCTACCTGCTGTTAAATTAACAGCAATGATGAGAATGCTGTGTCTACCAGGATCTCATGCAAACTGTTGCTTTTGGGTGTGGGGTTGGGTGTCAGATTCGGACCAAGGGCCTTTCTCCTTGCAATGATATTAAAGAGAGAAGAATTTGTTTGCTCAGAATTGAATCACAAACCTAACCGCCTAATGTGAAGACCATTCATTTTACACAGTGAACTTAGCAAAAAAAATGCCCTGAATAAACTACTTACTGTCAGATAACATTAAGTCTTTTCATGCATTAGACTGTTCTATATCAGATGGCAGGCAGATAGGAAAACTGTCGGTGTGCTGACAAAGCAGTACTAGATCCAAGACTAATGGATTTTTCACATTCCACTGTAGATTATTATGGTTAACACACTACATAATAATAATCCTTTTCTAACATCTCATTTTTCCTGTTTCAGATGTTGATGAATGTGTTGAAGGAACAGATAATTGTCATATTGATGCTATCTGTCAGAACACCCCCAAGTCATACAAATGCATCTGCAAGTCTGGATATACAGGAGATGGCAAACAATGTGAAGGTAATATCATGATCTCTGTTAGAAAGCTCATAACAGCATCATCTAATGAATAAAGTTTTGACTTTATTTTCTTTTTGTTCTACAATGACACCAATTAATATTATAAGGAAAATTCATGTCAGTCTCGCCCTGCTAGATGTTTATACATTCCTGTTGTGCACACTTCCTATACTGGGAGTAGCCAAAACCAAGACTGTGGAGAAAGTGTTTGTCACACGATGACATGTCAACTGGAAATAGTTGAAACAGAAAGTTTCAGTCTGAATTATGTGACCACAGTACCGTAACATTCTGAAAAATGAATGAATAATACCAATATTTCCTGTATCTGTGTCATTGTATGCAATTTTTTCAAAAATTGTGGTCAGTGGGATTATTACTCTTTTCTTCTTTATAACTGTCTCCATATTTTTAATTGAAATAGATGTTGTTTCCAGATTTGTAAATTTTCCAATATCAACATGAGGGAAGCCAAATATTTTGACATATAGAAGCTTTTATTAAGGCGCTGTCATGGGAGAATTCCTTATGATGTTGATAAATCTAAAACATTAAGAAGCATTAGATTTCAAAGACAAAGTTGCCATATTAACCTACTCATCACATACCTTGCAGTTATGTTTGCATTACATTTGAAGAGCAACTGATTTTTTAGCCATTGCTTCACAATTATTATACCTGCATATTTCTGTATATGACAGAAATTACTATGGAAATAGTATCCAAGATAGTTATTATCAACTGTGAGGGGAGTAGAATACCTTCTTCCCAAAACAATTAGCCATAAAATGGAATCATTTGAAGTATAATATTATCAATTAGCAATAATAGATCCCTAACTTTTAGTTATCTATTATTTTCGAGTTGAAGCCAAGTTACTGATTTTTTTCTTGTGATGAGATACTACTCGTACTGTTTTACAATAGACAACTTGAAAGCTTTAGTAGGTAACATATTGCTTGGATAGGCTCACTGTTAACACAAAGATACCAATCTCTCATTGAAGCAGAATGTCATACTATAGATACAAAAGTCTTAAATGTCCCTTTTCACCTGAGGATTGTGGGGATGTTAGTGTGTTTTTGCCTTCGATTTTGGTTAACCTTGCAAAGTGCCAGCTACCAACTTTTGTGGCATATTGTAAAGCTAATAATTAGTAAAGCTAGTAACAATAGGCAATACTACTAAGTATAAGATTTATATAATTATGTATTTGAAACCCCAGTTGTGTTTAATCAATGTCCTGAAATGACCAAATCACTGCAAATGCAATTCTTCCTTATAATGTATTCATTTTCTTTTGTCAAATTATATGATATTAATTTGCTGATTCTAATCCATTATATTTAATTGTACCAATTTATTGATTTTTTTTAAAGAGCAAAAATATGTTCTTATTCATGAACTCTATATCTTTATTATGCAAGTCCCATCAGTTGTTAGTTGCTGCTAAGATATACAACATTAGATGTTCATTGAGTAGAAATTTCTTTGTGTTTAAGAATGGAATGAACTGCACGATTGATAGATATACAGCCTGCATTGTTGAATATTTTTGGTCAATTGCCTGGCTCCAATAATCACTGACAAGGACTTCCATTAGCTCTGTGCATAACCATAATGATGGGATACAGTTAATTGGCTCTGATGTAAATGCAACTTTCTTTAGTCCCTTAATAAGCACCACAAATGTGATTGGGTAATTCTCTTAGTTGTTAAATGGGCATATGATGGTAAGAACATCAAATAAATTAAATGGATAAAGTAGAATGCGAAAGAAATGTATAAACATCAATCTAAAGAATGAAAAAATCTTCCTGTGTTGCTTCTACTTGACTTAAATGAACTTCTTTTTTGTTTTTGCTTGACTTGAACTCATATTAATTGTCTTCCAGATATTGATGAATGTGACAATGAATACAATGGAGGCTGTGTTCATGAATGCATAAATATTACAGGAAATTATCGCTGCATGTGTTATGATGGTTTCAAATTAGCACACGACGGCCATAACTGTCTAGGTAAGCACTTAAATCCAATATTGACTGTTAACCCACTGTATGAGAAATTTTCATATGGCTAGTCCAATCTTCAAGAATTTCTACAAAGGACCCAAACTCTCATGTTTGCAATGGGACAATGGAATGAATCATCTTATTAAGGAAGTAATTACTTAGCCCAGGCAATGACAATATTCATCAAAGAATGTGATTATTATAAAGAACACGCATCATAAACTTTGTTATGATCACTGAACTATAATGTACAATTATATGGTGAAGAAATATTAATATGACATTATCCATTTTGCTGAGGGCTAATGCAATCTTTGAAAAGCCACTGTGCATACAGCTGGGATAGCACTATTAAAGCTAACAGAATTTCCACAAACACTGCCTTTGAGGATTTCAATAATGTGTTCTTCATAGGATTTGACCTGAGATCCTGCAGTTTAGTTGTAAGCTTTTAGAAGCATAGATAGATTTACAGAACTAAAAATGTCATTTGGCCCATTATGTCCATATTTTTGAGAGGAATAGTGGTGTGAATTGAGTGAAATACAAAAATGAGAAGATTCAATTTGGCTCACTAGACCAACTTAAATTCAAGTGGAGTATGATTTTGAAGCTACGGAGTGTATCGGCAGGCAGGAAGGTGGTTTGAAGTGTGTCTACTTCAATGCCAGGAGCATCCGGAATAAGGTGGGTGAACTTGCAGCATGGGTTGGTACCTGGGACTTCGATGTTGTGGCCATTTCGGAGACATGGATAGAGCAGGGACAGGAATGGTTGTTGCAGGTTCCGGGGTTTAGATGTTTCAGTAAGATCAGGGAAGGTGGTAAAAGAGGGGGAGGTGTGGCATTGTTAGTCAAGGACAGTATTACGGTGGCAGAAAGGACGTTTGATGAGGACTCATCTACTGAGGTAGTATGGGCTGAGGTTAGAAACAGGAAAGGAGAGGTCACCCTGTTGGGAGTTTTCTATAGGCCTCCGAAAAGTTCCAGAGATGTAGAGGAAAGGATTGCAAAGATGATTCTGGATAGGAGCGAAAGTAACAGGGTAGTTGTTATGCGGGACTTTAACTTTCCAAATATTGACTGGAAACACTATAGTTCGAGTACTTTAGATGGGTCAGTTTTTGTCCAATGTGTGCAGGAGGGTTTCCTGACACAGTATGTAGATAGGCCAACAAGAGGCGAGGCCACATTGGATTTGGTACTGGGTAATGAACCAGGCCAGGTGTTAGATTTGGAGGGAGGTGAGCACTTTGGTGATAGTGACCACAATTCGGTTACGTTTACTTTAGCGATGGAAAGGGATAGGTATATACCGCAGGGCAAGAGTTATAGCTGGGGGAAAGGCAATTATGAGGCGATTAGGCAAGATTTAGGATGCATAGGATGGAGAAGGAAACTGCAGGGGCTGGGCACAATTGAAATGGGGAGCTTGTTCAAGGAACAGCTACTGCATGTCCTTGAGAAGTATGTACCTGTCAGGGAGGGAGGAAGTGGTCGAGCGAGGGAACCATGGTTTACTAAAGATGTTGAATCGCTTGTCAAGAGGACGAAGGAGGCTTATGTAGAGATGAGACGTGAAGGCTCAGTTAGGGCGCTTGAGAGTTACAAGTTAGCCAGGAAGGACTTAAAGAGAGAGCTAAGAAGAGCCAGGAGGGGACATGAGAAGTCTTGAGCAGGTAGGATCAAGGAAGACCCTAAAGCTTTCTATAGGTATGTCAGGAATAAAAGAATGACTAGAGTAAGATTAGGGCCAGTCAAGGACAGTAATGGGAAGTTGTGCGTGGAGTCCGAAGAGATAGGAGAGGTGCTAAATGAATATTTTTCGTCAGTATTCACACAGGAAAATGACAATGTAGTCGAGGAGAATACTGAGATACAGGCTATTAGACTAGACGGGATTGAGGTTCATAAGGAGGAGGTGTTAGCAATTCTGGAAGGTGTGAAAATAGATAAGTCCCCTGGGCCGGATGGGATTTATCCTAGTATTCTCTGGGAAGCTAGAGAGGAGATTGCAGAGCCTTTGGCTTTGATCTTTATGTCGTCATTGTCTACAGGAATAGTGCCAGAAGACTGGAGACTAGCAAATGTTGTCCCCTTGTTCAAGAAGGGGAGTAGAGACAACCCTGGTAATTATAGACCAGTGAGCCTTACTTCGGTTGTGGGTAAAGTGTTGGAAAGGATTAGAAGAGATAGGATTTATAATCATCTGGAAAGGAATAATTTGATTAGTAATAGTCAACACGGTTTTGTGAAGGGTCGGTCGTGCCTCACAAACCTTATTGAGTTCTTTGAGAAGGTGACCAAACAGGTGGATGAGGGTAAAGCGGTTGATGTGGTGTATTTGGATTTCAGTAAAGCGTTTGATAAGGTTCCCCATGGTAGGCTATTGCAGAAAATACGGAGGCATGGGATTGAGGGTGATTTAGCGGTTTGGATCAGAAATTGGCTAGCTGTAAGAAGACAGAGGGTGGTGGTTGATGGAAATGTTCATCCTGGAGTTCAGTTACTAGTGGTGTACCTCAAGGATCTGTTTTGGGGCCACTGCCGTTTGTCATTTTTATAAATGACCTGGATGAGGGTGTAGAAGGATGGGTTAGTAAATTTGCGGATGACACTAAAGTCGGTGGAGTTGTGGATAGTGTGGAAGGATGTCGCAGGTTACAGAGGGACATAGATAAACTGCAGAGCTGGGCTGAGAGGTGGCAAATGGAGTTTAATGCGGAAAAGTGTGAGGTGATTCACTTTGGAAGGAGTAACAGGAATACAGAGTACTGGGCTAATGGTAAGATTCTTGGTAGTGTGGATGAGCAGAGAGATCTCGGTGTCCATGTGCATAGATCACTGAAAGTTGCCACCCAGGTTGATAGGGTTGTTAAGAAGGCGTACGGTGTGTTAGGTTTTATTGGTAGAGGGATTGAGTTTCGGAGCCATGAGGTCATGTTGCAGCTGTACAAAACTCTGGTGCGGCCGCACTTGGAGTATTGCGTACAGTTCTGGTCACCGCATTATAGGAAGGATGTGGAAGCATTGGAAAGGGTGCAGAGGAGATTTACCAGGATGTTGCCTGGTATGGAGGGAAGGTCTTATGAGGAAAGGCTGAGGGACTTGAGGCTGTTTTCGTTAGAGAGAAGAAGGTTAAGAGGTGACTTAATAGAGACATACAAGATGATCAGAGGATTAGATAGGGTGGACAGTGAGAGCCTTTTTCCTCGGATAGTGATGGCTAGCACGAGGGGACGTAGCTTTAAATTGAGGGGTGATAGATATAGGACAGATGTCAGAGGTAGGTTCTTTACTGGGAGAGTAGTAAGGGCGTGGAATGCCCTGCCTGCAAAAGTAGTAGACTCGCCAACTTTAAGGGCATTTAAATGGTCGTTGGATAAACATATGGATGATAATGGAATAGTTTAGGTTAGATGGGCTTCAGATTGGTTTCACAGGTCGGCGCAACATCGAGGGCCGAAGGGCCTGTACTGCGCTGTAATGTTCTATGTTCTATGTTTTATGTACATATAAGTACATCTATACACAAACCTCATCCTCAGAACAGCAATCCTTACTACATAAGAGAAACATTTTTCACTTCTACAACAACATTGAGTGATAATCAGAGGACTCAAGCAGTAATAATGTAAAGTTAATTGGAAATTCTAGCAAGTTATTTTGCGAACTTGTGACCTGGGCCTAAATTGAAACCCTCATCAACTCATTCTGCAATGATAAACCAGCAAAGAAAGGAGACTGAGATAACAAGGTGTAGAGCTGGATGAACACAGCAAGCCAGGCAGCATCAGAGGAGCAGGAAAGCTGATGTTTTGGGTCTAGGCCCTTCTTCAGAAACTTGTACCCTTCTTATTTAGACAGGATTGAACCTATCTTCCAGAGTCTGAAGTACCTAATTTCCAAAATCACACCTTTAAAGCTTTTCAAAACGGGGCAATAGAAAATGGCCTATGATTTCAGGTTAACGTCATAGTTGAATAGTACTGAGGATAAAATTTTCTGTGCACAAGAATATCTAAGTTTTAAAGGAGAAATTTCTGACAACAGAAATTTTGAAAATGAAATGTGGTTTAAATCTTGAGAGAATGAACCCATTTATCCACAAACTATTTTAGTCACCATTTTAGCTGTAATTCCAAAATATGAAGAACTATTTCAGAAATGGCATATTCCCAATCCCAGTTAGTGCTGTTCTCTATTAGCTGAGAAGGGCTATGTAAGAATGGCTTGGTGAAAACTCTCCATTGTGATTTCCCCAGTCCCCTGTCAACACTGCAAACTATGTATCCACAAGCATTTCATTGGAATGCCACAAAGAGCAAATGACCACTCCCTGTCTAAGGTTTTGAAGGTCAATCTGAGACATTTTTAAAAAATTGAAGAACAGTAGGAATTCATCACGTTCCTACTGAGTATGGAAATTTACCGTTTATCCTCCTTTTCAATTAACAGCAGAAATAAATATGGTGTTCCAGTGGAGAAATAGGTCAGTTGAGCTTCCTGAAAGTACTTGCTGCTGTGCCAGCCCTGGAATTGCGTGTTTGGTCAATGTATCATCTTTGAAAATGTGGCTTCTTTGTCTGGTTTCACTGACCCAATTTGCCAGTGCTGGTTGGAAGGTGAACTGCAACAGACAGAAGATTAATTTGAATGTGATTCACTGAAGTTTGCCATTATGCATCTGATACAATCAGCTGTCTGTTGGGAGTTCATGTTGAAAGCATCGTAATTATTGGGAAAGTTTCTGTTGATGCAGTCTGCAAAAAAGAAGTGCAGCTATGTCTCATTCCTGGATCACTTTCAAAGCAATTAAAGCGCTTCCTTTGCTGCATCAAGGAAAACCTTCAGGGGGCAAACATTTATTGTGACACTGATTCCTGGTACTACTGCTCTGCAGTTGCCAACCAAAAGCATGATCATAAACTGGTTGAGTTTAGTATGCAATTCTGAAGAAGGGTCACCAGACGCAAAACATTAACTCTGATTTCTCTCCATAGATGCTATCGGACCTGCTGGGATTTTCCAGCAATTTTTGTTTTTTTTTTGAGTTTAATATGAGATCAGGTAACTTGGGGGATTGTTTGAAGAAGCTTTTGTGAAGTGCAGTACTCACTTGTCCTTATGCATAGACAGAGTCTCTTATCTTTCCATGTGCAAACACAAGAGTCTCATCAGTGTGCCCAAATTTTATGGAGAAAAATGATAAGCAGGAATTAATCTTAATGTTAATATTCTTTGGAAATTTTATAAAATTCATTGGGATCAGATAACCTATTTAACCACCTGTATTTCATTTTTAAAGACTGGGTTCTACTGAACCCAAAGTTGAAAGGAAGTCACTGTGAATGTTCAATTTGGAATGAGCTATGGATATAACTATTCATATTTTAGTGGGCTTGGGCACTCCTTGGTGCTATTATCAACTATCTGAGAAAGTTGAAGGAAGATTTTATGGGAATTGCAAACTTGGTACTTTGGCTGTGGGTCTGTTGTGTGAGTCAGGCACTGAATGTTGCCAGCAGTCAAATCTAAGTATAAACTTCCTTCATTCTGTAGCATCTTTTTTCTGTTGCTAAGGGACAAAGGGATTCTAAACGCTGACGTAGCCAATGACGCCCACAACACATGGAAGAATACATAAAATCAAACAACCTGTTTTGTGTACCCAGGTTTTTTCCAATGAAATAAATTTGTTACATGGACATGAAATTGTAATCTTTTTCCTACTTCATTATCACAAATCTGTTGTTCAGAATGGAAACTCATCAATGTATGGTTCTTTATACTGCGTTTATGAAAGTCAAACTTTAAATTATGGCACTCTAGGCAATATTTAAAACAAATGCAATTCATGTGACGTTTTCAATATTCTAAGTTGTTTATGAGTTAAAGTGCTATAGGCTAGTGATAATAAGTAGCCCAATGATGCTTAAGTTGGCTATTCTCAGAGGACACATTTTGTTGGTTTTAGATAAGATTCCAGATGAAGAACATTAGGAACTGGTGCTAATTCAGGAAAAGGAATGATCCCTGCATCCCTTATAGAATAATATTTTGAAAAGGTATTTCTCTGGAGATTTTTGAGTGTGTTAATTTTTTTAATTTCCAAAAAAGCTTAAACTTCCATACAAAACAGTGGACATTATAACGTGTAAGATAATTGCACATCTTACATCCTCACAACCAATCACAAAGACTCTGTTCAATGTTAAAATACCATGTGACAAATGGAGGATCATGAATTGTGATAATATCAGTTTCCTGCCATTAGAAGGAGCTGGAATTTATATAGCTTGCTGAGGACACCTAGTGTTGAACCCCTACAGCACCAACCAGAATGCCTGAACCTTAGCACATTTGTTACTTTGCTCGATATTGGCGGAAAATGCTTCGTTATTGATCAATCTTTATTTGTTCAGCTTTGTCAGAGCGTGTGCTAAAACATGCATCAGGTTATATTGACTATTAATGATGGCCAATCTCTTGACATAGAGTATTTGTATTGTGATGTTTTATCAGATTGTTTTGTAACTTTAATATGCGTCAAAGTCTATTGAATAAACTTCCAGTTTACATAAGTTAAATTTGAGAGTTCATTAAAAGATCTGAGTAAATGACAGGTAAATTCTCTTTTGTTGAATAGTATATAGAACACTTTGCATTTGAAGAAAGGTAGTTTTTCCCATCTTCCACTGTTATGTTCTAAACACCCATAAATGTTTCATCTTTATTTTTCGTTTTCAAATGCATGGCCAGTTGTCCAAAGTTTGTAAGGTGCAACATACTTAACTGTTCAGTTCTGGTAATGGGATAAAGAACATTCTCCTTAAATGTTTTGAGGTGGGACATAAGTGTTACGATTACTGTTTTGAACAAGGACAAATTATTTTCCTACGTTTTGGTTCTCATGCACAAGGACTGATATGTAGCCATGATCCAGCTCCTGTTCTTGTTTGTTTGTAGAATCATAGAATGACTACAGCCCAGAATGTACAGCAGCCTGTTGTACTTCAGAACTAGGAGCAGGAGAAGGCAATTCAGCCCTTTGATCCAGCTCCACCATTTAATATATTCATAATTGATTTGATCTTGGCTTCAACTCCACTTTCCTGCTAGCTCTCCATGATCCTTCAACTCATTACTAATTAAAAATCTATCTGTCTCCTCCTTAAATTTATTCAGTTTCCCAACGTCCACTCAACTCTGGGGTAGTGAATTTCATAGCTTTACAAGCCTTTGAGGGAAGTAGTTTTTCTTCATCTCTATTTAAATCTACGATCCCTTAAGCTAAAACTATGACCTCTCCTTTCAGATTGCCCAACAAGGGGAAACATCCACCTTATGTCTATTTTGTCAATCCCTTTTAGCATCTTGCATACCTCAATTAGATCAGCTTTCTGAGCTCTGACTAGTACAGGCCTAAACTGTTCAATCTCTGCTTGAAAAACAAACCTTTGATCTCTGGAATTAATCTAGTGAATCTTCTCTGAGCTGTCACCAAAGCAATTACGTCATCACATGTTGTGTCTGTGTTGACTCACCAAAGGAACAATGTACCTGGTGCCTTTTTCCTGCCTTTTCCCTGTAGCCATGCAGATTTTTCTTCATTCAGGTAATAAGACAATTCCCTTTTGAAAGCTTGTGTTGACCTTGCTTCTACCACTCTCTCAGGCAGGTGCTCCAGGTCCTAAACATTCACTGCTAATTAGCTGCAATCAGTGCCCTTTTGGTCATTTTCGCAAGGGGTATATTGTCCATGGAGGAAGTACAACACTGGTTTACAAGAATGATACCTGGACTTCAGGGGTTAAGTTATGAGGAGAGATTATACAAATTAGGCCTGTTTTCTGTACCATTTAGAAGGTTAAGTGGTGATCTGATGGAAGTCTTCAAGATATTAACAGGAAACCACAAGGCAGATAAAGATAAACTATTTTTACTGTTTGGGGATTCTAGAGCTAGGGGACATAGTTCGAGAATTAGGGCCAGACTGGTCAGGAGAGATGTTAGAAAGTACTTAAACATACAAAGGGTGGCAGAATTTTGGAACTCTTTTACGAAAATCGAACTTGATGCTAGATCAGTTGTTAGTTTTAAAAATGAAATAGATTTTTTTTGTTGTTAATCAAAGGCACTGAGGGATATGGGCCAAAGGCTGCTTTATGAAGTTAGGCTGCAGATAAGCCGTGATCTCATCAGATGGTGTAACAGGCTCAAGGGGCTGAATGGCCTACTCCTTTACCTGTGTTATTATCTTTTCACCAATAGGAACAATTTCCACAATTTACCCTGTCCAGCCCCTTGCTGAGTTTGAACACCTCCATCATCTCAATCTTCTCTTTACCAAGGATAACCGAGCTGACCCCTCTAACCTTATTATATGACTAAAGTTCCTTATCGCTAGAACCGTTCAACAGATTCTGCTCTGCAGCTTCTCTGCTGCCTTACCATCCTTCCTCAAGTGTGCCACCCAGACTGAATGCAATACTCCCGCTAAGGTTGTTATACAGGTTTAATATGACTTCCTTGTATTATGTCTAGAATGATAAAGCCCAGTATGCCACATGCTTTATTAACTGACCTTTCAACTGTCCAGGCACCTTCAGTGACTTGTGCACATGCACACACAGGTCGCTGTCCTCCTGCAACCCTTTAGTTTATATTGTCTCCCTGCCTTCTTTCTACCAAAATGAATCACTTCACTGTTTGCAGCATTAAATTTCATCTGCCACTGCTCCCTTTATTCCACTCATCTGACTACGTTCTTTTGACGTTCTACACTATGCTCCTCCTAGTTCCCAATACTCCCAGGTTTTCTATCATCCCGAAAATTTTGAAATTATGCCCTAAAAGCCAAGGTATATGTCCCTATATCTTGGTCATTTTAATATATGTCAGGAAGAGTAGGGGCCTAACACCAATCCCTGGGAAACTCTTCTATTAATTTTCCTCCAGCCCCACAAAACAACCATTCACTACTACTCTCTGTTTTCCTGTCACTCGGCCAACTTTGTTTGCATGTTGCTACTGTTCCATTTATTGAGTTTTAACTTTGCTCATAAGTCTGTATACCACATCGAAAGTTTAATCTCTTGAATTCTCTTCTCTTGACCAGCAAAAGTTAGTTGAACATGACTTGCTCTTAACAGACCCCTGACGGATTTTCTTAAGTAATCCGTCTTTACTCAAGTTAATTCTGGCCTGAATTACATTTTAAAGCTTCCTTACAAGCAAGTTTAACCTGACTTGTCTACAGTTGCTGGTCTTTTCTTTTATACTTTATTAGTGCAAGTCTATAATATTTGTGATTCTCCAATCCCCTGGCATCACTCCTGAGTCTGAGAAAGATTGTAAAATAATGGCCAGTTTGATCTCAAAGCCTTGAGTATCCCTGGATACATCTCATCCAATGCTGGTGCCTTACCAATTTAAGTACAGCTAGCCTACCCGATTCTTCCTTTATAATTTGTAAATCACTCACTAAGCAAGGAGGTCCAAGTCTATTCTCACTGACCATTGATGAGTGGAGGCTGTTCTCCCTGAGTGTGCCTGTATTATGGTTAGCTCCATAAGCTAACACTGAAACAGGGGTCAAAACATAACAATTAGGATTGAAAGGCTTTACATTTCTTTTAATTTACATCTAGCATCTATACAAGAATCCTGAACTAATTTCAGTGTATTTCTACTTGTCTCACTACCAATTAAAACTGTAGGCCCTCCTGAATAGGCAAGAAGATGTGTGCACTCCATTGATGTCCTGATGTAGGATCCAAAGCAATAGTCAAACTCAAATAACACCTTTTTTTTTTGCATTGAATTTATTCTTAAAAGACTGCTGGATTCATTTAGAAAGTCACACAAAGTTGACATTGAAAGACTCAATGCAGCGAGACCCAACTTGGAATTTGTTAAGTGAGTGAGTTTTAAGGGTGGATGTATTTCTAAGATCTAGTCAAGTTTGCATTTAGCACTAAACTGTAACAGTAAATATTATTTTTTCTCAGTCTATCAAATCAAATTGCCAAAATATCTTGGAGAATGAGTGTATTGGGGTCAGTTTCTTAGAACAACATGTTCTGGAATCAACAGGGAACAAGCTACTTTAGGCCTGGAAATGTGTAATGAGGCAAAGTTAATTATTGATCTCATAGTAGAAGATGCCCTAGGCAAGAGTAATCATAACATGCAGAATTTCATATTCAGTTTGAGGGCAAGACATTTGAGTCTCAAATTTGAAGAAAAACAATTACGAGTTGATTAGAGTGGACTGGGAAAATTGATTGAAAGATAATATGGTGCAGAAGTGGTGGCAGACATTTAAGGAGATATTTCAGAACTTTCAACAAAGTTGTATTCCATGGTGAAATAGATTCTACAACAGGTGCACCATCTATGGCCAACTAAGGAAATTAAGAATGATATCCATTTTTTTTTTTAGAAATGTACAACACTGCAAGTATTAGCAGCACACTAGAAGATTGGAAGAATTTTAGAAAACAGCAGAGGGTGACAAACAAAATAAGGAGGAATAAATTTGCGTATGAGAGAAAATTGGCAAGAAATGTAAAAACTGCTAGTAAAAGAAAAAAGCAGCAGCTTTAAAGGTTTGTGTCTCAGGGTGACACTGGGGCAATAACAATGGGAAATGAAGCCGTGGCAGACATGGTCCTGCCTACACAGTAGAATACACAAAAAAGTCTTCCAAGAAAAGCAGAGGGCAAAAGGGAGACAGGAAGTTTGAAAAATATTACAGCAGAGAGATAATTGGGTAGGTTGACATCAGGGAGATCAATAAGTAATGATGGTGAGCTAACAGTTTGTGCTTAATCAAGAAATACCTTATCTTGCTTATAGATTGATCTAGGTATTTAATGTTTTTTGTCACAACTCAATTTGAGGTTGTATAAGGCTCTGAATTGACTGCATTTGGAATATTGTGAGCAGTTTTGGGCCCTTTTTCGAAGAAAGGATGTGGTGGTTTTGGAGGGGGTCAGGAGGAGGTTTACAAGAGTGAATCCAGGGATGAAGGACTTGTCATATGAGGAGTGGTTGAGGATTCTGGGTCTGTACTCAATGGAATTTAGCAAGATGAGGGGTGATCTCATTGAAACTTAGAGAATACTGAGGGGCCTGGATAGAGTGGACAAGGAATAGATGTCTCCACTAGTAGGAGAGACTTGGACCCGAGGGCATAGCCTCAGAGTGAAGGGATGACCCTTTAGAACTGAGATGAGGGGGAATTTCTTCAACCAGAGGGCGGTTAATCTGTGGAACTGATTATCACAAAAGGCTGTGGAGGCCAAGTCATTAATTGCATTTAAGACAGAGATAGGAAAGTACCTGATTTGTGAGGGGACCAAAGGTTATGGGGAAAAGGCAGGAGAATGGGAAAAAGAAACATATCAGCCATAGTTGAATAGTGACGCAGACTCTATGGGATGAATAGCCGAATTCTGCTTCTGTATCATATGGTCTCTTTAAATTCTCATCAATATAATTTTATCATTTGGATCAAAAGTCACAAAACAGCCACCCTTTGCATCTTGCTATCCTGAGCCCTATAAATACAATGGCCATTTTTTGCCATAGGCCAACCGTTAACTAAACAGTGAGATTTGTTAATGCCCAGGGAATTGTGTTCCAAATCATTTGCTGAACTTCGATTTCAAACTTGATGCTTTGTTTTTTCCCCTGATATTAACAAATTAAATCATATTGAATCCCATCTGCTTGCCTCAAGGTAACAGCTGTGAAGCTCCTTCTTGTTCATCTTGTCCTTACTTTGTGGTTGTGCATTAATTCAACTATGTACAATACTTCAAATGCAGTAAAGCATCATTCTTTGTGCCATGAGAGGTTGATAAGTAGAAAAATGCATAATTGCAATAAGATAAAAGCAGGTGCAGCAAACTCTTGCCCTGAAGCAGCATTTACAAAATCTACAAACTCACTTGTAAGCTGTTGGAGAATGATCTAATTCATGGCAAAAGAACAAGGTAAACACCATAAATTTTAAATAAATGGGGACTCCAGGTAATTGTGATTCAGTCTGAGACGTTGTTATTCCATCTCTTACCCTGCCCCTTATCTTACCCTTACCTCTTACCCTTATCCTGTGCTCTGATTAACCATTCTTCACTAACCAACAATTAAACAGACCTTTCTAAGAATCTTTGATAGCAAAGCAGAATGTTTGGTGATGTCATTGTACATGGTGTCACAGTTACCATTTATGCTGGTTTTTACATCAAGTAGGGAAACCTCTAGGAGTCTAAAATGTGTAAAGGTGAGTTAGGAATACCATTCATGCATAACAAATGAGCATGAATCTTTCTAGAATGTAAATGATGTTGTACAATCTGTTGGTCTGTCAATACATTCTCTTCTAACGTTTAAATTGGACAATAAGCTGGTGACAAATGCTACTTATTTCAGGTGAGCAGTTTTGTATTTGAGGTGTGAGTGTATCTAGAGAATTTGGTATTAGTTAGGTTGAGGTTTTAGGTGAGTTTAAGGACCAAGAGAAAATAAATTAAGAAAGAGCCTTTCAGCAGTGATTATTTATCTGCAGTTGTTTGAGCCCCACAGCAGGACCAACATCACCTGAGAAGTCCAATGCCCTGCTGAGTAGTGGTTAGAGGTTAAGGATGTGGAAGAAGAATTTTGTACATTAGAAAAGAATTAGAATTCTTTCTCGAGCATGACGTTTCCCGGGCAAATTTGCACATTCTCCTCATGGTCCGTGTGGGTTTCCTCTGGGTGCTCCGTTTTCTTCCCACAATGCAAAGATGTGTAGCTCAGATGTTTTGGCCATGCAAAATTGCCCATTGTGTCCAGGGATGTGCAGGCTAGGTGGGTTAGCCATGGGAAATGCAGGGTTACAGGGATAGGATGAGGGTGTGGGGTCTGGGTGGGATGCTGTTTGGAGGGTCGGTGTGGACTCAATGGGCTGAATGACCTGCTTTCTCACTGTGGGGATTCTATGATTTTTCTTAAAAAGCAAAGATGCAAAGGGTAAATCCTTTTGGCCCAAGGAAGTTTGCTTTGGTGCAGTGACAGTAAATAAGAACATATGTGTATTTTTGCCGGTCTGAAAGTTGTTAACATTTGTGTGAAGGAACTGTAACAAGTGCAGTGTACTGTGACACTCTTAACATGTGTCTGCAATCAGTGTGGATAAATGTATATTTTTCAATGGGACTAACAAATTTATAAGGTAAGCAGTAAGACTGCCATTCAAAACATTACCTCATGTGATAAACATGCTCTGAGGGGTTTCATTATATTGAAAATTTGAGAGCTTTGGTGTTGTTTCATATTTTCACTGTGAAATGTTTGTCCTTTGTGGTCCATCAAGACTATGGAGCTGCACGTGACTTTTGGCATAATGCAAGATTTTCTTTTATCTCAATCCAGAAGTATTTAAATGTTGTTCTGTAATAGCATTTATTTTTATCACCTCCAGATATTAAGGTATTGAAAGATTTTGCATTGATTTACTTTGGGGATTGCCTTTATCTTCTGAAGCTCAGATTCTGAGAGGTTGTCATGCTTGATGTTAACAGATGGCTTTTAGATTAATGAAACAACGTTATGAAGTTACCTTGTATTCATGAGCTTCTAATACTTTACATGTATAATGGGAGCAAACAGGCAGTAGATTGATATGGATATCGGGGGTAGGTGGAATTTAGAGGAGTAATATTCTAAAGGGGAAGTTGCAATTACGTGCAAGAATGACGACGAAGAAACTTATTCATTATCAATTGATGTCTCTCCTTTCTCCACCAGACCACAAAATCCAATCCAAATTACTAATTAGAATTGCTAAGACAAAAACAGGCCATTTGGCTAACTGGTCATTGCTGATGCTACACCCACACAAGACTCTTCTCACCGTCCTCCATCTAACCTTAGCAACATATTCTTCTGTTATTTTCTGTCCATGTAGTTGTTCAAATTCACTTGAATTGTATCTTCATCAAATACTCCACACAGGGATGAATTTCACATTCAATTCAAAAAGAAGTTTCCCAGGTACCTTATTGGATTTATTAGTGATTATGTTTACAACTGCTCATTTTGGACTCCCTCACAAGTGGGAACACCTCCGCATCTAATAGCATTACTGCAATTGGAATGTAAAGGCCAAAAGAAGATCATTGGGATTCATCTAGCAAATTCCAGACACTTAACAATTCAGCAAATCAGTCAAACCTATTCCTTCTATCTTGCGTAGATAGCCATGATCGTTGAGAATTGTGTTAAAATTTGATTTTGATCTTTGTGGAGTGACCTCACTTTGAACATTACGATTATTAAGACTTATTCAATGGATCATGTGATGTGTATAGCTTACATGGGTTTGCAGAAGGAAATTAGGTGCAACTTCTTTGAACATGATTCTGTTTATTTATAATTATGGAATGTTGTGTTTGGATCTTATGTTTGCGTATATCTTGATATCTTTATCAGAGAATTGATTCCTTCCAATTTAGTAATACAGATTTGAACAAAACATTAAATTTGCTGTATTTAATCAAACAACATAACATAAATTATGCTCTCATAATTACAACTCACTTTTAAATAACGCCTTTAATGTGGAAAGACATTCTAAAGCATTTCAAGGTGGTTCATTCAGATGCATGTAGATGCAGATCCAGCCAAGAGGGTTAGGCACTGTGGTTGAAAGTTTGATGCAAGAAAAATTGTGCGTATGGCTAATTTTGTTTTAAATTGACCTACTGTGTTAGAGATGATGATTCACTATTTTGCATCAATTCTGGGCCTTCCTGGTGTTATTATAAAGTATGATCTGACAGGGATGCCTGAGGCTAAGTGGAACTAGGGAGCACAGAATGGTTTTGTGTCAATTGACAAGAATTTGTTTAAAACTTGATTGGGTGTATATAATTGAGCAACGCGTATTCGGTGCGGTGAGTGTTGATGTGTGAGTTTGAATAAAACTCTAACCAGCAAAGTACATACTTGGACTCTGTCTAATCAGTATTTTAACCCCTGTTGTTTATCACCCAGTGCTCCAACCTCCTTCCCTTTTATGTTTAAATATCATCATCCGTTTGTATATGTAACGGGGAAGCAATGGCCTAGTGGTATTATCGCTGGACTATTAATCCAGAGATGCCAGCAATGTCCTAGGGACCCAGATTCAAATCTTGTCATGGCAGATGGTGGAATTTGAATTCAATGAAAAAAATCTGGAATTAAGAGTCTGATGATGACAGTGAATCCATTGTCAATTGTTGTTAAAACCCATCTGGTTCATTAATGTCCTTCAGGGAAGGAAACTGCCATCCTTCTCTGGTCTAAACCACAGCAGTGTGGTTGACTCTTAAAACTACCCTCTAGGTGATTAGGGATGGGCAATAAATGTTGGCCAAGCCAGTGATGCCCTCATCCCATGAATGAATAAAATGAAAACTAAATCATTTCAAAGCAGAACAAAATGCTTAGCAAATGGATGTTAAGAGTAGTGATTAAAGATTTGCTGTAAGTGGCAGGTATTAAAGAGGATTGTACAAAAGGGATTAGAGATGAACAAGCAGCCAGGCTCAATGAGGATGTTTGAAAATCTAGTGCCCAGATGAAGAAATGGCTGTAATTTGTGGCCAGGGAGAATGGGTCCAAGGCAAAATGGTGCTTGGTTCTCAGAAGGTCATCAGGCTGGAGGATTTGGCAGACATAAGGCAGAGGGAGACTATTCAAGGGATTTAACACAATGATGGGAATTTTAAATTTAAGGAGTTGGTGGATCAGAAGATCACATTGGTCTGCGAATACAGGAATGACTCATTTAAGCAACAGAGTTATAGATTAGCTGAAATTTAAAACTTGCAAAGATGGCTTGCTAGAACAGCATTGGAATTCAAACAGGACGTGACAAGTGGTTCAGATGGTGCTGGAGCAGTGGTTGGATTGGTGGTGGAACCTAGATGGAAGGAGGTGACTTTTGTGGTGGAGATAATGAGTTTGTGAACCCACCAAGGAGTCCAGTAGTACCTCTACATTAGTAACAGGCTGGTTCAGGCTGGTTCAGTCTGAGATAGTGGCTAAAGAAAGGATGAAATTGATGAGAATTGTAGTGAGTGAACCAAATGATTTTCATCTTCCCAATGCTTAACAGGAGGAAATTGCAGCTCAACCAAGCTGGAGGTTGAATGAGCAGTCTGACAGCATTGAGACAGTTGAAGACTCGAGAGAGAGAGAGGTGCTGGAAGTTGGTGCAGATTGTTCTCAGTCTACATGTGAAATGATCTTAACAGGAGGCAGGATGTAGATGACGAATAAGAATGATAGATTCTTTGTAAGTTCCAGAGGCAAGTCTGCATGTGCAAGAAGAGAAAACAACGATAGGGATGCTCTGGTACAATCAAAGAGTTAATCATAGATATAACTGATGCCGCATGAATTGATCTGGTAAACAGACGAAAGGTTTAAAGCTGGGTCACGTATTCAATTCTGTGAAAAGCTACAGAGTAACGTAGGGCCTAGAGTGAAAGGACACAGAATGAAGACAATAATATTTCATTGGTGACTTTGATTTAAAACAATTTCAGCTGAGGCTGCAGGGGAAACCTGATTGGAATGGTCCAAACCCGATATTACAGAGTAGCTGGCCAAAGCTTTATTAAATAGTTACGCTTTCACTGATGGATGTAGGAATTTTTATTTCACGTTTAAGGAAATGGTGATAGGATTATCTTATGTATGTTTGCTGCGCCATACTTATAAAAAATGTTCTAGATATGATTATCAGCCTGCAATGCATCAAATGATATTAGTTAGACAGTGGTCAGCATGTTCTCAGAATCCTATGTTAAGGAGATGAATTTGGCCCAAGTGAGTGGTTATCGGACGTATGATGTTGAGTGAAGATAGGTCCAGGTATGTCTGTGCCTCCTCCTGCAGTTTGACTGCCTGTTGACAATGTGACCTTTATGAAGAAAGCATCTGATGGCTGTGAAAAGGTGCCCAATAAGAATCCAGTGTCTTTCAGAAAACTGGAAAGGTTTGAGGAAAAAATTGACACCGTGAAGGAACAATTGGCAAGAATATCTCCAATTTATGAATATGAAATTGCTGCATCAAGTGATCCTCTAGATCTAGGGAAATTGAGAGGAGCTTGGAGCCAACCAAGTCTGATAGATCAAAATTGACTGAAAGTTAGAAAATAAATTAAACTAAATAATTTGGTTAAATGAAAATCAAGAGCCGAAAACACTTAGCAAGGTGTGTCGACTTCATGCCCCTGCCAAAGGACACCTTGTCAGCTTGGTCAGAAGTTGCCACCTGGTCATTGCTGCTAGGTCAATGACCTTGAAAGTGCTGAATGTTGGAAATATGCCATGAAGATGTGGTGAGGCTGGTGCCAGCTATTGTGGACCAAGGATGCAAGCAGACTATGGCCATGGATTTAGGGAATGTGGCCAAGGTGAATACCCATCAGCAAGAAACTGGCAAAATGCAGCTGGCAGGTACTAGCTGTGACTTTTAATTTACTGTCTCATCCCTCTCCTTTACCGGGGAAGAAAATAACCTCTTTAGAAATGAGGCAAGCTGAGTGAAACATTATTCCCTGCAAAAAGAGACCCCTCGATGGTGCTAGTGAGATTCTCACCGAGCCATTGAAACCAATTTGCAGAAAATTTGCCTTTATTTTTCTTGCTATTGAGAATCTCATTTTTCTATTCTCACTATATTTTCCAAATTGTGTCACCATTGTCAGGAGCCTGGGAAAATTCAGCACACTGTGAAATCAACACTTCCAAATTAGGTGCAGAATGACCTGATGGAAGTAAAGAAGCCTATGTAGTTGTATTATACTTGGTCTCAAAGGAATATTTATCCTGAAAGCACCTGTCTTCAGAGTTGTTTTTATTGTTGCTGTCATAAACTGAAAAATCATTGACAACACACACAAGTTTTGTTTGAACTAACTAGAAAGCTAAATAGAACAGAAATGTTACCAGACTTTAACCAGTTCAAATTAATAGTCTTTAAAAAGCATTAACTGGAAGTTCATAAACCTGTTTTATGAACTGTAAATGTCGATTATTGGATTTTGTTTTTGAAATGGTTGGTTTATTGGACCTCCTAGTGTGTGTGTGTGTGTGTGTGTGTGTGTGTGTGTGTGTGTGTGTGTGTGTGTGTGTGTGTGTGTGTGTGTATACATACTATGTGTCTATACTCATAACCTTCAACTTCGTAAGAGGCAAGGGATCACTGAGCAGAGTTCTCTATGAGCTGTATGTAGATCAGTTCGAGCACACAATGCCTACAATTTGCTTTTGTAGTTTCCAATCCAAGTGCTTTATAACGAAGAACTTGGGACCAAATCAACAGCTCTCCAATCATTTTCTCACTTGACAATACTGCCCATCGTATTCTTGGTTTCAGTTGTCCTTGTAAATAGTATCAACTTCACGTCCTCTTTGCCTGAAGTCTTGTCTTGTTGTGTAATCTGTAAATTATCTTAATCCACATATGCTGTTTTAGTGTGGTTATGAGTCATCTTCTGTACACAATTAAATATGTTATTACTTTATAAATGTCAAAAGCTTTGAGTAGCCTTCCGGTTGCTTAGCTGTTCAAAGCTGTATTCCATGGGACAATAACTCTCAATGAATGCTTTATCGTGACAAAACAGAATTGCTGCAGAAAACAACTTTCGAACATTTTAATCTTCCAGCAATATTCAAAAGAAAATCTGCACTTGCAATTGGGATTCAAAGAACATTCAGAGCAACTTCTCAGCACACTGCTACTGTAGTCTTTCTCAGCTCTTTTAATCATTTGCCAACAATTTGACCTTCCTTGGTTTTTAGCCAGAAAATAAAGACCGAATGTCATGCCATGACATGATGCTTTATTTTGGAAAATTGGGAAAGCTGACATCTTTGCTGAAGGACCATAAGCATTCATTCTCTCAACATTTGCCTGAATAACTACAGGTATAGAATTGGTCATGAACCTTCATTACACAGGAGAGTTTAGTTGCAAGACATTGGTTAACTCATTGCTCGTTCCTGCTGTCCTATTTCCCTCCAGATCAGTTGAAACACTGGTAAACCCTGGACAAGAGGCTGCAAATGAAGTGGGGTTAGGCTGCAAGTGGGCAATTCCAGTCTTTTGAGCTTATTCGTGAAAACTATGATCTGTTTGTTATTTTTAAAGACTTGAAAATGAGATAATATATGGAAGCACATAACAAACTGGCAATGCTTCACAAGTCAGAGTGTCTTTGGGTTGTCCTGTCGAAGGGTTCACAAGCCAGAAATGTCACCCGATCGACTTCTTTGTTCTCTGTAGGTCCCGTCTGGTCTGCTTTTGGCCCTTTTTATGCCATGGTTTTCAGCATCTGCAATAATTTTTTATTTGTTCAAAGAATGGAAATGCCATGCCTCAATGGGGAGCATTCTCACCTCTGAGTCAGAGCAGGCTGTTGAGCAAAAAAAAATGCCAAGCTGCCACTCCACTCCAGTCCTGAGGGGGTGCTGCATTGTAGGAAATCTTGTCTTTCAGACAAGGGATTAAACTGCGAGATAGTAGGAACTGCCGATGCTGGAGAATCTGAGATAACAAGGTGTAGAGCTGGATGAACACAGCAGGCCAGGCAGCATCAGAGGAGCAGGAAGGCTGACGTTTTGGGTCTGGACCCTTCTTTGGAAATATTAAACGAGACTCTGTGTGCTCTTTCAGGTGGAAGTAATGGATTGTAGGAGAGCAGAGAAGTTTTCCTGATTATATTCATCAATATTTATCCCTCAACCAATGATACTAAAAACAGACTTTCTGGTCATTATCGCATTGCTATTTGTGGGAGTTTGCTATTTTGCAACTTGGCTTCTGTATTTCCTGCATTACAGTGGGCTTGCATTCAGAAGTGGTGGGAACTGCCAATGCTGGAGAATCTGAGATAACAAGGTGTAGAGCTGGATGAACACAGCAGGCCAAGCAGCATCAGAGGAGTAGGAAAGCTGACGTTTCGGGTCTAGACCCTTCTTTCTGAA
>NC_063356.1:20647062-20668930 GCF_021869965.1 Rhincodon typus
TTCAGAAAGAAGGGTCTAGACCCGAAACGTCAGCTTTCCTACTCCTCTGATGCTGCTTGGCCTGCTGTGTTCATCCAGCTCTACACCTTGTTATCTTACATTCAGAAGTGTTCGGTTGGCTATAAAGTGCTGGAGACATCCTGAGGTTTGGATGCAAGTCTTTCTTTCTAATGGAAAGGGATGTGGCAGTAGAGGACAGGCAGGAGGTACACCTGAAATTATAGAGAGACGGTTGAGCCCTTTGGGAGTACAGAATTTGAAATTAATGACCCTATTTAATAATCAATTAGAATTTAACAGAAGTTTATCAACTCTGTAGGAACAGACCTGTTTGTTGGGAGGAGTTGGAAGCTTCAATATTGACTGTGTGCCTCCTGAAACTTTAACACCTTTAGGGACTGCCAGCACCTTCGCTTGTGATATTTGCTGAGTAAATCTAAACAGGCAGTTCAACATATTTTAGTTGTCTGATATGCACATGAGCCATTCAGTGTGCTTAAGACTCTTCAAGTCAAGCTACTAGGAATTGTACGCTGTGGGAGGTTGATGTTTAAGGTGGGGGCCTCTGACAGAGTGACTGCTGGTGGAGCTGTCTTCAGTAGTGATGTTAACTATTTTCTCACTGCTATGTGGTTGAAACTGTTAGAACCTGGATAGACAGGCAGTGAAGGATAGAACATTGGAGCCAAAACTTTCTGCACTTGGAAGTTTTTATTTGCAGAGAGACATATATCCTGCAGCTCCAACTCTTAGATTCAGTATGCTCCTACATGACACCAAGCAGGTCCTGTACTCCCAGCTTCGAAATGGCAGGCAAGCCCCAGAGGAAGCGTTTCAGTGATATCCACAAGGCCTCACTGATGAAGTGCAGCATTCCCACAGACACCTGGGAAATCACTGGCCCGAGACCGTCCAAAGTGGAGGAGGAGCATCCGGGAAGGCGTTGAGCACCTCGAGACTGGTTGTTGGGACAAAGATGAAGCCAGGCGAAAGGAGTGTGCTGCCACACCAAAGCCCCACCCACCCCTCCCTGCGACCACCTTCTGCCCCAAGTGTAACAGAGCCTGCAGAAGCCACAGCGATCTATACAGCCACCTACAGACTCACCCTGGGGGTGGAAGAGGGTCGTCCTTGTCTGCGAGGGAACGCCAATGATGATGATATATAGAGTATTTAGCAGTGGAGATTACCAGCAGTGTTGAGATTGAACAGTCGATTTTTGGGATGCTTGGTTTTGTCGGCTGATTGAAGTTACTTCATTCTGATATATCTTTATTTTTAACTGGTTTGCAGCACTCTGAGTGAGAGAGGGTTTTCCTTTGTCTGGCTGCTAGCTGGCTTACTTCCAGCACTCAGAGTGAGAGATGATCTTTACCTGCAACACAGGGAAAACTAGCTGTGCCCTCCACAACATGATAATACATGAACACAGGCTGGTATATGCGAGAGCTTTCAGTTGCATTAGTTTCCACAGAATTGAAACTGGCTTTTCAAGCCCTCATAGAATCACTACATTGTGGAAGCAGGCCATTCGGCCCATCGAGCTCACGTTGATCTTCCGAAGAGTTTCCCACCCAAACCCCATAACCCTGTATTCCCCCATGTCCAATCCACCTAGTCTGCACATGTCTGGATACGTCAGACAAATTACCATGGCCAAGCCCTATCCTCGTATAATCTTCAAGAAGAAAATGTGTCTGCAGTTTGGGAAATAATCCGTAGGGGATGGCTTGCTGTTGAACAGGGGATCATCAGCTAACATTTGCTTTCATCTGCGTTGGACCCCAAAATCTCTGCACAGCAGAGATTTCCAGAACCAGAAGTCAATGTCACGAACTTCAGTGTGCCATTCGCGGTGCAGAGATCTTCGGAGAGGGAAACACTGGTCATTAACACTCATTGTAGTCACACAAGATCACAATCTAGTCTGTTTTGACTTGCCTTTTCCTTCTGCCCCATCACCAGCCTTATCTGTTTGAAGTTACCTTTGCCTCCATTGGTGTGAAATGCTGTTGGTATCTCTTACTCCTGACAGGCACTTAATTTACATCCATAGCCGTTTCTGGCTGGAACTGAACTCTTTTGATAAATCATATTTTGGAATTACAAGTTAAAGATATCCATGCGTCAGGGTTGGGACACATGTCATGACATACCTCTGTGGTAAGGTGGGATTTGAACCCAGACCTTCTGACCCAGAGTTAGGGACACTACCAAAGCATCACATGACCTCATTGCTATATATGTGAACACAGATGAATTCTCAGCGCTTGAACGTCCATTAATTAACAGGAGCCTATTCAACTTTTCTTCCGCTTTTTTCTTGTATTGTCTCCCGATCCTCCCATCAGTCAATTTATTCACACGTTCTGAGTCTCTTAAAGTGTTTGAATGTGTTGATCAGTGCATCTGCCCTTTATCAACTGTTTCACCTTTTCTTTCATTTGATTGCTTTACAGGCTATTTTATTGTGTGCGTGTGGTATTTGCTTCCCCATCCCTTATTTGCTCAGTTCCTTTTTAAAAGTAGTATTAATCTGTGATTTTTTTCCCCATTCTGATGAAGAGTATTTACCTGAAATATTTATACACCTGTCCTTACCACAGATTGTTGGGGTTCTGCCGTAGTTTGTGAGCTTCTGTTGATCTCTGATGTGGAGTGAACATTTTTCCTGGAGAAACACTTACCTTTAGTTGGGCCCACAGAGATCATGCACAGACTGGAGATATGTCAAACAATACAATAAGTCAGAGCAACAAATAGTGGGGATAATTTTCATGTTCAACACTATCAGAGGTGGGTGGTTGCTGGTTGTTCACCTGTTATAAATCCCACCCAAAATTTAGACAGGCTGTCTGATTTTTCTTATGTTTCTGAAATAGACTTTATTCATAAAATATCTTTGTATATATACTTAGTCACAAACGCAGTTTGGTTCTGTACAGTAGCATATCACAAGAAAACAAACAGACGTTGAAGTTTGACTCTATCCAAACCAAATGCATTTCTTACTTGAACCAGACTATGTTTACATGAATTTGAGGCACCGGGAGGGTCTGATAACTGAACGGACCCCCATTTGCCTTCAGTGGTCTTTTCCCCACATCACCTTGGCGGCAGCTGTCCCAAGCTTTAGTGCATCCCTCGGCACGTAGTCCTGCACCTTGGAATGTGCCAGTCTGCAATACTCGGTCGGGGGTCAACTCCTTGCTGTGTAGGCTTTCTAATGGGTGACTCATCTGCTCCAATTTTTGCCAACAGTGAAAGTTAATTCGGCAGTCTGTTACTGGGAAATTAAGCATTTTGACCCCAGGTTACTGTATCAGACGTCACAAACTGCAATTTACAACTCTGACACCTCCTTTAGTTTACTCCATTTTTTTGTGAAATTCCTAGTTTAATGTATACTACATGTATCATTGGAATTAACACATGACAGAATAAGGCTGCTTTCAGCTTCCTTATCCTCTTCCCAATTAAAAACTGAAGGGGGCTGCTACATTGAGCAGAAGTCCTTACATAAGCAGCATAACATGTGGTTTAAATGCTGCCACATGGGACATCTGGGAACATTTGTTTTCAGTAGACTATCAATATGCTGCAGCGTGAACTGTTGTAATTTAATTTTCATTTTTGGAATTTCTTTTACATTGGAATTTATACAAACAAAGATGTCTAAGTGCTTCAGTAGGAGACTCAGTGAACATTGCTGTATCATTATCACATCTTTAATCATTGCCATTCTGTCTTTTCTTGCACAAACCCCCTAAAGTCACTACAAGGTTATGTGCAGCAAGACAACTAGACAGAAAGGAAAAACATGAGAATTTATTGCTGGGTTTATTTGGCCTTGGGAGAAGTTCCATATCTACTCTTACAGCAGTCTCCAAATTACTGACCTCCAATATGGTGTTCAAACCCAAAGTTATATTCCCTCTGGTCTGACAGAAACAGTGTAATGCAAGTCGCTGCTGTTATTTAGGTAAAACAATCTCAAGTCTAGATCAGGAGAAAATAATAAGACATATTCTCAACACAATTTGAGCAATATAAAGTTGGCAGTATCTGTGGAGAGAAAACAGTTAATATTTTGGTTCCAGTGAGCCTTCCCCAGAACCCAATGTTCCGAAAAGGGTTACTGCACCCGAAACATTAGCTCTGCTTTCTTTCTCCATAGATGCTGTCAGACCTGCTGAGTTTCTCCAGCAATTTCAGTTCTTTGTTTCAGATTTCCAGCATCTGCAGTTCTTTGTTTTATTTTTGAGCACTGATATGTTCTCCGAACCTCATTTAAAGAGACACTGGGTTGGATTAAACTATTCATGGGATATAGTGTTTTAAGAAATTTCTATCCAGCTTCAAAAGTTTAATATTAAACTGATGCCAACCAGTTCTGAGGTTGCCCTCCAGTGTCAGTGCAATCTCGGCCATCTTGGCCGTCATTACAGAAAGTTGGGTAACTCAGGGAGAGAAATGGTTGTTGGAAGTTCCAGGATTTAGATGCTGTAAAAGAAATAGGGAGGGTGGAAAAAGAGGTGGGGGAGTGGCATTGCTAGTCAGGGCGAGTATAGCAGCTACTGAAAGGCAGTTCGAGAATGATATGTCTATTAAGTCAGTTTGGGTTGAGGTCAGGAACAAGAAAGGAGCAGTCACTTTTTTTACAGACCCCCTAATAGATGCAGAGAAGTAGAGGAGCGGATTGGGAGGCAGATACTGGAAAGGTGCAGAAGTCACAGGGTTGTAGTCATGGGTGACTTCAACTTTCCAAATATTGATTGGGAACATTTTTGTTGTAATAGTTTAGATGGAGCAGATTTTGTCCAGTGCGTTCAGGAAGGATTCCTGACACCGTATGTAAATAAACCAACACAAGGAGAGGGCACTTTGGATTTGGTGCTTGGCAACGAACCGAATCAAGTGTTTGACCTGTTGGTAGGAGAGCATTTTGGCAGTAGGGGTCATAACTCTATTTCTTTCACGATAGTCATGGATAAGGATAGGTACATACGACAGGGTAAAGTTTACAATTGGGGGAAGGGTAATTACAATTCAGTTAGGCAAGAACTGGGTAACATAAATTGGGAACAGATGCTGTCAGGGAAGAGCACCACAGAAATGTGGAAATTGTTTAAGGAATGCATACTGCATGTGCTTGATATGTTTGTCCCTAGCAGGCAGAGAAGATGCGGTCGAGTGGGGGAGCCATGGTTCACGAGAGAGGTCGAACAACTGGTTAAGAGAAAGAAGGAGGCTTATATAAGGTTTAGGAAAAGAGGAACGGAAAAGGCTCTGGAGAGATACAAGTTAGCCAGGAAGGAGCTGAAGAAAGGGCTTACGAGAGCTATAAGGGGGCATGAGAAAACTTTGGCGGATAGGATCAAGGAAAACTCCAAGGCTTTTTACACGTACGTGCAGAACAAGAGAATGACAAGAGAAAGGGTAGGGCTGATCAAGGATTGTAAAGGGAATTTGTGCACGGAGCCTAAAAAGATAGGAGAGGTCCTTAATGAATACTTTTCTTCAGTATTCACAACTGAGAGGGACCTAGTTATAGAGGAGGACGTTGTGAAACAGGCAGGTAGGCTAGAGGAGGTTGATGTTAGTAAAGAAGATGTGCTAGGAATTCTGAGGAAGTTGAAGATAGATAAGTCCCCTGGGCCTGATGGGATTTATCCAAGGATTCTATGGGAAGCGAGAGACGAGATCGTAGGGCCTTTGGCGATGATCTTTATGTCCTCACTGTCCATGGGTATAGTGCCGGAAGATTGGAAAGAGGCAAACGTCAGTCCCTTGTTCAAAAAAGGGAACAGGGATAACCCCGGAAATTACAGGCCAGTTAGTCTTACGTCAGTGGTGGGCAAATTATTGGAAAGGGCTCTGAGAGGCAGGATTTATCATCAACTGGAAAGGCACAGTTTGATTTGTGATAGTCAGCACGGATTTGTGAGAGGTAGATCATGCCTCACAAACCTTATTGAATTCTTTGAAGAGGTGACCAAACACATGGATGAAGGTGGAGCAGTGGATGTGGTATACATGGATTTAAGTAAGGCGTTTGATAAGGTTCCCCATGGTAGGCTCATGCAGAAAGTAAGGAGGCATGGGATAGGGGGAAATATGGCAGATTGCATTCAGAATTGGCTGACCCTTAGAAGACAAAGGGTGGTAGTGGATGGAAAATATTCAACATGGTGCTCAGTTACGAGTGGTGTACCACAAGGATCTGTTCTGGGTCCTCTTCTATTTGTGATTTTTGTAAATGATTTGGATGAAGGAGTGGAAGTGTGGATTAGCAAGTTCGCGGACGATACGAAGGTGGGTCACGTTGTGGACAGTGTGGAGGGCTGTTCTAGGTTACAAAGAGACATTGATAGAATGCAGAGCTGGGCTGAGAAGTGGCAGATGGAGTTTAACCCTGAAAAGTGTGAGGTGATTCATTTTGGAAGGACAAACTTGAAAGCAGAATACAGGGTTAACGGAAAGATTCTTTGCAGTGTGGAGGAGCAGAGGCATCTTGGGGTTCATGTTCACAGTTCCCTGAAAGCTGCCAGCCAGGTGGATAGAGTTATTAAGAAGGCGTATGGTGTGTTAGCTTTCATTAATAGAGGGATTGAGTTCAAGAGCCGTGAAGTTATGCTCCAGCTATACAAAACCCTGGTTCAGCCACATCTGGAGTATTGTGTCCAGTTCTGGTCACCTCATTACAGGAAAGATGTGGAAGCAGAGGTGCAGAGGAGATTTACCAGGATGTTGCCTGGAATGGAGGGAAGGTCTTACAAGGAAAGGTTGAGAGAGCTAGGGTTTTTCTCTTTAGAACGACGAAGGATGAGAGGTGACTTGATAGAGGTGTACAAAATGATCAGAGGTATAGATAGAGTAGACAGCCAGAGACTTTTTCCTAGGGTGGAGGTAGCTTTTACGACGGGACATAGTTTTAAAGTGAAAGGAGGTAGATATCGGGGAGACGTCAGAGGTAGGTTCTTTACTCAGAGAGTGGTAGGGGCGTGGAATGCATTGCCGGAGAGGGTAGTGGAGTTGACCTCATTAGGGGCATTTAAGCGGCTATTAGATAGGCATATGGATGATAGTATAAGTAGCGGTGGAGGTTAGATAGACCTTAGGTTTAGGGTAAAAGTTTGGCACAACATCGTGGGCCGAAGGGCCTGTACTGTGCTGTACTGTTCTATGTTCTATGTTCTATCTAGAGGAATTCCCAGCCTCGTAGGAAGAAGGTCAGTAACTTTCTCGACTCCACCAGTGTTGGGCCATCATCATCTCTTCAATGCCACAGCTTCCTCCATCTCTGATATTGTACCCACCTCCCATCAAGGCTTTACCTCTATCACTATCATTATTATCTCCACCATCTTGTGCACATGATTTCACCCACCCCCAATGCCTGACACCACTAGCCCTGCATGGCCTCTGTACTGCCTGCTCACCTTGCCAAGGGCACCTCCTCACCTGCACCAAAAGTAACAGTTATATCACCCACTTTCATCGCCTATACCAGTCACCTCTCTCTCACTCCAGGGGGTAACAGCCCCTGATAGGCCAGAAAGAGTCAAGTTAGATGGTGTGCTGCCCATCCTTCGACAACTGATCCCTTATAAGGAGAGGATCCTGACACTGACTGCCTGAGTGGCTGTGTCCAAGCCCTTGGACTGGTATCAGAGACTGCCTTTGATTTACTGTGCCAGCACCTCCTGAGTGAACGCTATCTCCGTTGCTGAAGACCATGACAAATGTCCTGCCTTTGTGTCTGCACTAAATGGCAAGGCAATACAGCATCTCTGGCTGAGGGGGCAGAACACTCAAAGACAATGCAAGACAGGGAAGCTGTGAGCGTTCAGGTAGGCTCAGAGTGAGTTTATGCAATGACGATGACTGTAGAGCCCTGAGATGCAGCACTATCCAGCCCATGAACTGGGCATGTGCTCCTGAGCCCACTGAGCCGGTGCAGCCCAGAGTGGGACTTTGAAATACAGAATCATCCTGTAAGTGGATTAGAGATGTGCCATGAGGGTTGTTAGAGGCCGGCACATAGCAGATGCCAGTATCTGTGGACATGAGGTGCATGTGGTGGTAGCCTTGGAGTGTGCCCTGAGATGATGATACCCAGTGTCCAACATGAATGCTGGTCACACCAATGGCAGAGTGAACCCACTCATCCCCGTAAATAGAATGGCTGGTATTGGTGCAGAGCTGCCCCTCCAATCACAGGCTGGTTGTCTAACATGCCTCTCGCTGATAGGCTTATAGCGAGGTGAGTGGCACCTGTCAGCAAGGTCATGGCTGGGTTGCTAGGGCAACGGACGTGAGGCTGCTGGGCCTAGTAGCAAATACAGGAGCTCAATGCTAGAACCTGGAGTGAGGCCAGGGCCTGGGGTTTGAGGGCATGTCAGGCTGGAAAGTGCACAGTGTGGAACATTGCAAAAAAAGTCTTTCAAACTGCATTGTAAGGAGTTCACAATACTCCCAAATTTTATGTCATCTGTGAATGTTGAAATTATACTTTGAATGCCCAAGTATAGGTCATGAATATATTTCATAGAAAGCAAGTCTCTGCTGGAGTCCTCTCAATTAACTTTCTGGATTCTTTGAGCAGATCTTTAACCTAGCAAGCGGAATTTCATAAAATATTATCAAAATCCAAACGTTTAAAACCTACCAGATAATCCTCACCAGCTAATTATATGTGATGATGGGGCTGAATGTTGTGGAGGTCCTGGGGGGTGTTGGCTGGAGAGCTGGCTGGACTCTGACCTCACCACTTTCTGGAGCAGATGCAAATACAATTGCCCCCTGAGGCCTAGTGGGGACCGCGCACAGGTGAATGATGGCAGAGAAGGGCTTGCAGTGGAGACGTGTCAGTGGTGAAGCAAGGAGTGGCTCCCAGGAGGCACACTCTGCTGATAACTGCTTGCTCAGTTTGGCCTGGAGGGCCTTTGAATGAGGATCACCCCACTGGGTGCCTGCAAAGATCCCTGCGGAATTTGCTTGACATGTTCCCCACACTGCTAGGCCTCCTACCACTGGGTTTATACCAGTACAGGTAGGATGTGACATTAAGAACAGTTGACAGACAAAGCAGACAGGCAGTCCATAGGCTTTCCCATTGTGCTCTTAGTTATTGCTGAGGGAGAAAGGAAATAGGGTCTGCGCCAACCACCCCCTTCACTTATTAATTGCCTACTCTCACCGCCTAATATCAGATGATGGACAGCACAGTGATCCACCCATGGCTCTGTTCTGCTATTCCCTTAATGACCTCGGTGCTTTGTAAATGAACATTGAACGTAACTGATGTAATTTTCCAAATGTTGTATATTTTTCTTTTTAAACTCACTAGACCGTTACTATCTCTTTCAAGTTTTAATGAGTTATTTGAGAGTTTGCCCCCTGTTAATATTCACTCCTTGAATGCATTTTCAAATTAGGCAACTCTGAAAAGTTAGCCATTTTGGCTGCTTAATTGTCTGAGGATTCTGGGTTGTATCTCATTTGGTGCAGGTGCCTTGTGAGCATTAACTATTGAATTACTTCTTAATATTGTCTTCCACTAATCATTGCAATTTCCAGAGGTCATTCAATTGGACTTGGAGTTTCTCTATTCTTCTAACTAGTTATGAATTATTTGCTTTACTAATCTGCCATCTTCTGAATCCCTATGATGTTGCTAATTATTGCTTAGAAAGTAAGATACTTGCAAACGCCTGACCAAGATCCGGAACTTGAAGTGGTAGGGTTGCCACATTTTAAAGGAAGAAATAAAAAGATCAAACTAACCACACATTTCATTTAAAAACAGACAGTAAAACCAGAGATGTTTACAGCTTACTAGGAGGACCCCCAGTCTATTATGACTGTGTTGACTCATTGATGAGCCATTCTGAAACTAATGCCACTCCTCTGCTTTCAACCATGGTCTGAGGTAAAATTCTAATTTAATTTTCTTCACCCACCCCTTACTTAAGGATATTTTCACCACCAATAATGTGGTACCTTAAACCTTTAATCCTTTAGAAAGGCCTGACTTGCTGGGGAATAAGGAAGGCACAAAGAAACCTGTTAACCACCCTCTAATCAGGAGGGAGATCCAGTGTGATCACTAGGGTTCAGGTAGGTCACTCATTCCAGAAGGATTACTTGTCTGTGCCTCAACAATCCCATGTGGCAAAGCAGCCCAGTTATACTTTGTTCAAGCCTTGCTCTTGTTGACCGATTTAAATTGATGATACTTCATCATTTCTTCATCATTCAATAGTTATTTCCTAGTCGTCCCCATCAACATCCATTATAATTTAAAGGAACAATTAAATGTCCTCAGCCTTTTCTACTCTTTTAGAAAAAAAACCTAGTTTTTCAAATATTTCCTCATTATTATATTTCCTGATGAATTTGTGCTGTGTAGCTTCCATGAACTTCCAATAATGTGTACAAAACAACAAGTAGTACACTAACTCTGCACTAACCATTATCTTGTAAAAAAAATTATCGTATCTTTTTTGTATACCTTACCCACATACATAAAAATCACAACTTTATTGTCCTTTTGATTGCTTAATCTACTATTTCATATTTTCAAGGAATAGCAGAACTAAAATTCTGTCCCTCCCATACCATTCAATATACCCTCCTGTGTCACCTCACAGTTGCTCATGGTATCCGCTATGGGAAAACACAGGAGCTAGAGCATTTTCTTTGTGCATTACAATTTAACTGGCATTTCTTTTTTATTTAACTCAATGTTGAAAGCAATTTCGACTTAAACCAATCAGTAGCAAGAAATGTGTTTTGTACAAATTCCCCTGACATTGAGTGTTGCAATGGAGGTGTATTTGAACAGGAAATTAGCACATTTGTTCATTTCAGTGCAGATTTCCCAGGATATTACTGTCTGTGAGCCAAGGATCATATGGTGTGAGTGGCATGGTGGTCATGGCTGAGGATACTGGGATTTGGAGATAGGGAGGAATATACAATGAGCATGAAAGAGTTGGAATAGTTGTGAGCAATTTACTTGAATAGGGGGAAATAAGTTTGTTTAGATCAATTGTCAAAAATAAATGGTGTTTCCTAAATTGTCTGCGCTTGTAATTGTGACTGTTTCACACTCTTACTTTCAGCCACTGTATCAAAAATAACACAGTAAGCAATTATACATTATTTTGTGCCAAAAATTACCTCATAAACATATTAAAGTCCACGTTGCAGACGGTACTGAAATCACTTGGAGGAAAACTCAAACTTTTAATTACTGTCTAGCCCAGGGAAAATTCTGGCAATGATAAGTGTTTGAAAAGCATTTTGAGAGACTTGGTTTTAGCCTCTGTATGTGTTGAAGTAGACTTTCATCATTGCTCACAATTAGAAAGTTCCAATTGTCTCACATTTCACATTTGTAATCAGAAAACTATCTGGTAAACTGAATGGCACACAAACTTGCATTAATCAATGTTACACTGAATTATCCCTAGGAAGCGGAAAAGACAAAATGTGCATGTACTAACGTGTTTCTAACTTTGTGTGTCTTTCATCGTATCATTCACAACGAGTCAGAGGTTATATTATTACATAGAGGCTGAATAGTGGCCAAAAATTTATGACGTCTAATATTGATTCTCCAGCTAGTGGAAAGAGTTTAACCTCTCTGTTACCCTTCTCAATTGTAGGTGTTGCTATCACATTTTATCATCTTCTCTCTTGCCAAATTATATCAATCTTAGTTTCTGTAGCCGCTGCTCAAAACTAAAATTGCTTAACCGTGTTGTTAAATTAAATCTCTGCTGTATAATTTTCATTGCACATTGCTTCTGTTAGTTACTGCACTCTGTTTGCTTTAAATCTAATTTTCATGGAACAGGAATGAATTGATAAAGTGTAACATCAGACCTTTTGTTTCATTCATTCATTTGTGGGATATAGACTTTGCTGTCAAGGCCAGCATTTATTGTCCATTCTAAGATGTAGATTGTGATGAGACACCTTTTTAAGTGCTGCAGTGTGTGTGCTGAAGGTACTCTCCACAGCCAGCTCATTGAGGGAGGTTCAGAATTTTCACCCAGCAGTAATGAAGGAAAGGGTGGATACATGGTAATGCCTAACTTTCAGGAGGTCAATATCTCAACTCCAGGATATTTTTGCAAGAGTCCCTCAGAAGGGCAGCACTTTGAGGGCATTATAGCAGTGCTGTGGTTAGCACTGCTGTCTCACAGCACCAGGAATCCAGGTTTGATTCCACCATCAGGCGACTGTCTGTCTGTGTGGAGTTTGCACATTCTCCCTGTGTCTGTGTGGGTTTCCTCTGGGTGCTCCAGTTTCCACCCACAGTCCAAAGATGTGCAGGTTAGGTGGATTGACCATGCTAAATTGTCCATAGTGTCCAGGGATACATAGGGTAGGTGAGTAAATGTGCAGTTATAGGTTAGGATGGGTCTGGGTGGGATGCTCTTCGGAGGGTGATTATGGACTTGATGGGCCGAATGGCCTGCTCTTACACTGTAGGGATTCTATGATTCTAAGTGTTCTTAACACTATTCACTCCTGGGGTAACTAGAAGATAGTGTTGTTCCCATGTGCCTGCTGTCCTTACATTTTTAGATGGTAGAGGTCATTGGTTTATGAAATTGCTGCCAAAGGAGCATTGTTGAGTTGCTTCAGTGCATCTTACAGATGATATGTGCTGCAGTTGCTGTCTACCAGTGACGAAGAGAGTGAATGATTAATATAATGGATAACATGCTAATGAAGTATACTAGCTGTTTTGTCTTAGAGTTTTCTCAAATGTTGTTGGAGTTTCAGTCATCCAGGCAAGTTAAGAGTACTCCATCACACTGCACGACCGACTTATGCTTTATAGTTTGAGGAGCCAGGAGGTTAGTCACCTGCTGCAAAGTATCCTGTTTCTGACAGCGCTACACTGGCAGCATTTGTGAACAAACAGAGTTAACAATCCAAGTCCAACTTGACTGTTCTTTAGAACAATCTACTTTGTGTTCTGTTGTTCCCTGGGAATGACAGTTCCATTCATATAAGTAACCAAGACACAAGTTGTGTTTATCAGACTTCAGACAGATCCCTTAGTCTGTGGGTGGATAATATGAACATGCTCAAAGAATGAAAAACAATGAAAATTGTTTTGTTTTTGCAAGAGACTTTGATGGAAGCTGGAAGGAAGGAAGACCACAAGGGCAGCGCAGTAACCAACAGTTAAAGAAATGAGGACTGAACCGTAAATGGTAGAATTGCAGCCTTCAGCTTGGGAAGGCAATGAGAGAGATTGAATCCTTGGCATAGTTCATAACCGTCTATGCCTTTGTTTTGCCAATGGTTTCCATCAGTCCCTAACTAACACCACAGTTCAAGGCTGGACAGAGGTGGAGGAAAGAGGGGAGGGGGAGTTGCATTTTTGATTAAGTGGGGTATCACAGCAGTAGTCAGAGATGAAATAACTCAGGGATTATCCCGTGAGGCTTTGTGGGTGGAGCTAAGAAATGAGAAGGGGATGGTGACATTACTGGGGTTGTACTATAGGCCCCCACATAGTCAACGGGCAGTAGAAGAACAATTATGCAGGGAGACTGGGGAGACTTGCAGGAGAAATAGGGTTGTCAAAGTGGGGGTTTTTAATTTTCCTAGCATAGACTAGAACTGCCATACTGTAAAGTGCTTAGATGGGTTGCAGTTTGTTAAATGTGTTCAGAACAGTTTCCTCAAGCAGTATGTAGAGGGGCCTACTTGGGAAGGGGCAAAACTTGACCTACACTTGGGAGATGGGGCAGGACAGGTGACTGAGGCAACAGTGGGGGAGCACTTTGGGACCAGTGACCATAGTTCTATTAATTTTAAAGTAGTTATGGAGAAGGACAAAACTCATACACAGGTTCAAGTTCTAAATTGGGCAGGGGGAATTTGGATGGAATTAGATAGGAGCCTAGAGTAGTTTGTTTGCAGGTAAAGGGACCTCTGGCAAGTGGGAGGCCTTTGAAAGTGTGATAGCTAGAGTTCAAGGTCTGTATGTTCCTGTGAGAATGAAGGGCAAAGTTGGCAGGAGTAAGGAACCCTGGATGACGAGATATTGAGGCTTTGACCAGAAAAAAGGAGGCATGGCTCAGGTACAGACAAGGGAATCCCTGGAGATACATAGGGGATACAGGAGTTTACTGAAGAAGGAAATAAGGAGGACAAAAGCGGTACACAAGATTGCTTTGGCTGAGAAGATTAGGGTGAATCCAAAGAGATTCTTTAAGTATATTAAAGGAAAAAAATAACTAGATAGAGAACAGGACCCCTCAAGGTCCAAAGTGGACATATTTGTGTTGAACTGCATGAGATAGATGAGGTCCTCAATGAATATTTCTCCTCTGTTTTTACTGTGCAGAAAGACGTGAAGACTTGGGGACTTGTGGAAGTTAGTGGCAATACCTTAGACAGTCCATATCACAGTAGAGGAGGTGTTGGAGGTATTAGAATGTATAAAGGTGGATAAATCTCCTGGTCCTGATCAGATATATCGAAGAATCCTGCAAGAGAAAAAAGTTGTGGGGACCATGGCTGATATATTTGCTTCATCGTTAGCTACGGGTGAGGTCCCAGAAGACTGGAGGGTAGCGAATGTTGTGCCCTTATTCAAGAAGGGCTGCAAAGAAAAGCCTGGGAGTTAACACCAGTAAGCTTAACACCTGTGGTAGGTAAGTTACTTGGGAAGATTCTGAGGGATAAGATATACATGCATTTGGAAAGACAGGGTTTGATTAGGAGTCATCAGCATGGCTTTGTGCGTGGGAGATTGTGCCTCACAAATGTGTTAGAGTTGTTTGATGAAGTGACCAGGAAGGTTGATGATGGCAGGGCGGTAGACATAATCTACATGGATTTCAGTAAGGCCTTTGATAAGGTTCCACATGGTAGGCTATTCCAGTTAGAAGGCTACATTGCATGGAATCCAGGGAGATCTGGCAGATTGGATCACAGTTGGCTTAATGGTAGCAAGCAGAGAGTAATAGTGGAAGGATGCTTGTCAGACCGGAGGCGTGTGACTAGAGGTGTGCCTCAGGGTTCAGTGCTGGGCCCATTGCTGTTTGTTATCTATATCAATGATTTGGATGAGAATCTATAAGGCATGATTATTAGGTTTGTGGATGACACTAAAATAGGCGGTATCATGGACAGTGAGGAAGGTTATCAGAAATTGCAGCAGGATCTTGATCAGCTTGGGAAGTGAGCAGATGGAGTTTAATATAGACAAGTGTGAGATGTTGCATTTTGGAATGTCAAATCAAGGTAGGAGTTTCATGGTGAATGTTAAAGGCCTTAAGGAGTGTAGTAGAACAGAGAGGTCTTGGAGTTCAGGTGCACGGTTCTCTGTAATTGGAGTCAGGTAGACAGGGCAGTGAAGAAGGCTTTTGGCACATTGGCCTTCATCAGTCAGGACATTGAGTATAGAAGTTGGGAAGTTATAATGCAGTTGTACAGGACGTTAGTGAGGCCGCACTTGGAGTATTGTGTTCAGTTTTGGTCACCTTTGCTATAAGAAGGATGTTATTAAACTGGAAAGAGTGCAGAAGAAATTTACAAGGATGTTGCCAGGACTCAAGGGACTGAGTTATAGGGAGAGTTGGACAAGCTAGGAATTTTTTTCTTTAGAGCGTAGGATACTGAGGCGGGGGGATGTCTTATAGAAGTATATACGATCATGAGAGACATGGACAGGATGAATGCAGTCGGTCTTTTTCCCAGGGCTGGGGAATCGAGGACTAGAGAGCATCAGTTTAAGGTGAGAGGGGAAAGAATACATGGGAACCTGAAGGGCAACTTTTTTTTTACAGTGGGTGGTATGCATATGGAATGAGCTGCTGGTAGAAGTGGTTGAGGCGGGTACATTAACAACATTTAAAAGGCATTTGGACAAAGGCATGGATAGGAAAGGTTTAGAAGGATATGGGCCAAGTGCAGGAATGTGGGATTAGCGTGGATGGACATGTTGGTCGGCATGGTCTCGATTGGGCTGAAGGACCTGTCTCCGCGCTGTAGGACTCTAAGATTAATACTTGATAAAAGTTAACAAATATTGCTAATTAAGTAAAATACAATTGTGCCACATGAAACTTAAACAAATGCAAATATTCTCACTTTAATCAATTGTAAGGCTTACTGAGCATTTTTGAGTTTGTCATCATAGGACTTGATGTACATGCATTTTCATTACGTACAACTTTATATGTTGCAGCTTTAAAGTTTAGACAACTGAATGCAAAGAAGGCGAGAACTTAAAGCTGTTCTTTTCTTTAAATGTTTAAGGCTGAAGAGGGAAAGAGTTTACTACAGAACAGCTCTGATGTTTAGAAAGCTTTACAATAAAATAAGGGGAAATCAAGACTAGAAGTGGTTATAAGTGTATGTATATAAAACTGTCCCTATGTAGGCAGATGTATTAGTGATGAATTGGCATTTCACCTTGTTCACTTCTTCAGCATTTTCAGTTGCTAAAAATCTATCAGGGCATTTTTTATACAAATCTTCAGCTTTTTATTCAGTTTTAATGGAATTACTTGATTCAATGTTTGTTTTTATAGTTTGTACAGTAAAGAGAGAGACTTGCATTTATATAGTGCCTTTCATGACCTCAAATTGCATCACAGCCAATTAAATGCTTTTGAAGTATTGTTGCCAATGTACCGTAAGAAGCATTAGGGTCATAGTCATAGAGATATACAGCATGGAAACAGACACTTCGATCCAATCTAGCCCCAGTTGCCAGCATAAACCCTTTCTATTCATATACCCATCCAGATGCCTTTCAAATGTTGTAATCGTAAAAACTTCCACCATTTCCTCTGGCAGCTTATTCCATACACGCACCACCCTCTGCATGAAAAAGTTGCCCCTTAGGTCCCTTTTAAATCTTTCCCCTCTCACCTTAAACCTACGTACCCTAGTTATGGACTCCCCTACCTCAGGGGAAAAGACCTTGACTATTCATCCTATCCGTGCGCCCTCTGATTTTATAAATCTCTATAAGGTCACCCCTCAGCCTCTGACGCTGCTGGGAAAATAGCCCCAGCCTATTCAACCTCTCCTTTTGGCTCTGACCCCTGCAACATCCTTGTAAATCTTTTCTGAACCCTTTCAAGTTTCACAATGTCCTTCCAATAGCCCGGAGACCAGAATAGCATGTAGTATTCCAATAGTGACCTAACCAATATCCTGTACAGCCGCAACATGACATCCTAACTCCTATAGTCAATGCACTGTCCAATAAAGGGAAGCATAGCAAACACCTTCTTCATTGTCCTATTTACTTGGGACTCCACTTTCAAGGAACCATGAACCTGCACTGCAAGGTCTGTTTGTTCGGCAACACTCCCCAGGACCTTACCATTGTCTATAAGCCCTGCCCTGATTTGCCTTTCCAAAATGCAGCACCTCACATTAATCTAAATTAAACTCCATCTGCCACTCCTCAGACCATCGGCCCATCTGATCAAGATCCCGTTGTACTCTGATGTAACCTTCTTTGCTGTCCACTACACCTCCAATTTTAGTTAACTCTAGTTGTACATGTACATAACTATAAAGTTAGTATTGAATTGCTGGGATAAATAGATAAGCTAAACATGTGTTGGTGGTTCATAATATGGTTTGATGACCTCAATGGATAATAAGCACTTTTTGCTTAAAATCCCAAAATTTCTTTCAGAAACAAGCCAGCTTAACAAAGCTGGATGCAATGTAAAAATTGGTTCTTTTTCAGCTTGCTAAGTACCAACTAAAAATTGTCATTGCAAATCAATTTCTGTTTGCAATTCCAGTTAACTTTGTTAATGACAGTTGGTATAAAATTGGAATTACAGTAGCAGAAGGCTCCATTGGTCCAGTGCAGAATAGAAGTTATCATGTTCCTAATGAGGTTGGAGAGTGCCATGTGACTATCTAGTCCCACCACTCCACTGGTTTCGCTATAATTTTAAATGCTTTACTTTAAATGCTTTACTCAGTTACCAGTATTGCCAGTTATATACATTAGCTTTAGAATTGTTTAAAAAATCAATAAACAACAATAATTGGCAAAGATATAAAGCTGATTAATACCTAGTTTGAAGTAAGCATACATATTCAGCCTTCTTAATAATCCCCAAACACACATGCACATCAGTTAAAGAAAAATATGGAAACTTATCTGCAGAGATTAACTTCAGAAAAAATTACGCTTTGGCCAAAATAGTGGTTAATTCTGCAAGAATACAAAGGTAAGGTACCAAATTTTTTTGGATAATTTTCAATCCTGAGCCCTCTGACACTTAGATGGGTGACTAGACACAAACAATGGTCACTAGACACATGTGGTTAACCTTCTGGAATCTGTTTAGCTGCAATTCAGCCAGTATGTTGAGAGAAAGTCTTCTAGAAGCCTTTCAGGGTGAGTAACAGTTTCTGTTTTCCAGCTCTCTCTCCAGTCCTCGATGGAGTTTCTCAGAAAGGTAGCAAAGCTGAGGTGGGAGTTTTATCTTTTCAAAGGCTGCATTCCAACCGAACTCCAAAACAATATCAAATAGCTATACATTGGACAGACTGAAATTCCAGCATAGAACTTGCAGTAAGTTTTATTTAACAAAATGACGCATAGTGTCCTTTCCCCTTACTAAAACAAAAATGTCCAGAGATCTCTTCAGTCCAACAAATGACTCAATTTTCACAGTGTATGGCTTATGTGCCTTAACACAAAGGAAACCTTCATAATAATTGTTAAGAAGGGGGTTCTTGTGGTGCAGAGGTAGAGTCCCTACTCCTGGACCAAGGGGCTTGGGTTCATGTCCCACCCACTGATTAGAAAAATAGGTAAAAATTTAAGGAAACAAAAATAAACAATTGTCAGGAAGTGACTGCATTGTTTCAGTTTGCTGCAAAGGGTGATCAGCAAGACTCATTGTGTTGGGCAGATTGTTGAAGGAGGATGGTTATCATAGGTGCGCAAAACAAATTCCAGTATGTAAGAGGAGGTGGACTAGATTCCACTTCTAAGTAAGAGAACTATCTCTGTGTCACTAACAAGCAAATTCTGAGAAAGTTAGGCATCAACCTTAAAACTATCTAGTGATGATTCCCAATTAGTGAACAGGGCAGTGGGAGTAATAATAGGAATGATGACTCTCAACTATTTTGTCACAGGCTATCACCAGCATAGGTCTGTCAGTTTCCAGTTATGTAGTTTGGAGTACATATGTCACTATCAACCTCCTGATGAATGCATTGCAATGAATAGCAGTCACAGGAGAGACTGAAAACCTCTTAATGGATGAAATTAAGCCAATGTGGCCATTCAGATGCTGACACAGTAACAATGAAACTCACCAATTGAAAGACGCATTCAGCCCATTGTGCCTAAGCCAGCTGAATAAACTAGCCACCCCATTCTAATCCCCCTTTCCAGCACCTGCTCTGTAGCCTTGCAGGCTATGCTCCAGGTGCAAATCCAGGCACCTTTTAACTCAGTTCCAGGTTTCTGTCTCAATCACAAAGCTTGGCAGGGAATTCCAGACACCCAGCATCCTCTAGGTGAGAACATTATTCCTCACGTCCTCACTAACCCTTTTACCAATCACCTTCATTCTGTGGCCTCAGTAACTGACCTCTACAATAAGGGCGGTGGGTCTTCCCTGTCCAGTCTATCCAAGGCCCCCCCGTTTGAATTATTTTGTACATCTCTGTTAAGTCTCTCCATAGCCTCCTAATGAAAACAATCTCAGGCTATCCAATCTTTCCACAAGCCCTCAGTTTTCGAGCCCTGGCACGTCCAGGTTAACCTCCTCTGCACACTCACCTGAGCAATTATATCCTTGTAATGTAGTGACTGGCACTGTACACAAAATACCAGCTTTGGCTGTACCAGTGTCTTGCACAGTTCCAGCATTACTTCCTGTTTTTTGGATTCGGTACCTTGCCCAATGAAGGGAAGCATCTCATGTACCTTCTTTATAATTTATCTGCTAGTTCTGTCACCTTCAGGGACCTGCCTCTAACTTCCACTACCTCTCTCGATACCTTCCCATTTACTGTGCATTTCCTTGCTTTGCTTTGTCAAAAGCACAACCTCACACTTCTCCAGATCGAATTCCATTTGCCACTTCTCACCCACTCAACCAAACCATCCTACAGCCAATAGCCACCCTCTTCACTATCCACTTACTTAGCCAACTTTTATAATTTGTGCAAATTTCCCAATCATGTCTCCCACATTTAAGTCTAAATCATTAATATAAAAGGTAAAGTCACCATAGTCTCAGAATGTCACTGTCTCATTAGACAGGGACGACTGGTGGTGAGTTTAACCCGAGGGTTGCTACACCTAAGGTGAGGTGAGGGGAGCAGTTGAGAAAGTGAGACCATCACTCTAACCTCAGCCAGTGCAGGAACTGAACCCACACTTTTGACATCTCTGCATCGCAAACCAGTCATCCAGCCAACTAAACTGACTGTGAACCCCTGAACTCCATACAGCAAGGGACCCAGCGCTGACACCTGTGGAACAACCCTGGAAACCCCTTACCATTTGCAAAATAACATCTGTTGATCATTACACTTTATTTCCTGTCACTGAGCCAATTTTGGATGCACGTCACTACGTTCCTCTGTATCCCAATCCTAATTTTGCTAAACAGTCTGCCGTTGGGGACCTTGTCAAATACCTCACCGGAATCCATCTAGACAATATCTACTGCACTATCCTCAGTAATCCATTCTGAAGAAGAGTCATACCGGTCTTTCAACGTCAACTCTGTTTCTCTCCCACAGGTGCTGCCAGACCTGCTGAGTTTCTCGAGCATTTTCCAGGTTATATTTCAGATTTCCAGAATCTGCAGTATTTTGCTTTTATTTAAATCTCACTAAGCCTCTTTGTTTTTAAAAAAAAGGAGTGAACAATCAGTTAATTTAGAAGACACAACCTTCCCTTAGCAAAACCATGCTGACTGCCTCCTGATTAAGCCTACACAACAGTTAATACCGTGTCTCAATGTTGATTCCAGTAATTTGTCCACCACCATGGTCAGGCCTATAATTTTTTTAACGTATCCTCGCAGCCTTTTTGAAGAATAGTACAATGCTTCAGTCCTCTGGTACCTCACCCATATCTAGTGAGGATTGGAAAATGATCCTCAGAGCCGCTGTTGTTTCCTGCCTGGCCTCCTTTAACATCCTGGGATACAATTCATTTGGCCTTGGTGATTTATCTCCTTTCACGCAGCTTAGTCCCTCTAGCACTTCACTTCACATCATCTAATGTTTCCCACTCCTCCTCTTTAACTAGAATGTCTCCCTTTCCTTTGTGAAGACAGCTACACAACACTCAAAAAACCTAGACAACAAGGCGCAAGGCTGGACGAACACAGCAGGCCAAGCAGCATCACAGGAGCAGAGAGGCTGACGCTTCGGGCCCAGACCCCTCATCAAAAAACCTGCCCACATCCACGCACACGTCATTATCATGTACACCTCTGGCCCAATCTTTTCCTTAGTCACCCTCTTGCTCTTCATGAATGGATAACATATCTTGGGATTTTCCTAAATTTTACTGGCAAAATGTTCTTGTATCTGCTCTTTACTTTCTAATTACGTTTTTCACCTGAGACACTTGGCATGCTCAGAGTTCTGAACTTCAGACCTTATCCCTTATGTACAGTTTGGAGAAACCTGGCTCAATGGAAGTGGGTTCTGCACAGCATTGCTGCCTAATAAGACAAATAAAAACAAGAAGATGAGGAAGGAGCATCTGGTGGTGCAATGTAGGTGGACTTGTAACATAGGAAAAGGAGAAAGCCATTCAGCCCATCTAGCTTGCACAAAAACAAAGTTGCTGGAAAAGCTCAGC
>NC_063356.1:20669330-20699416 GCF_021869965.1 Rhincodon typus
TCCTTCACAGATGCTGCCAGACCTGCTGAGCTTTTCCAGAAACTTTGTTTTTGTTCCTCATTTACAGCATCCGCAGTTTTTTTGGTTTCCATCTAGCTTGCTCACACAATCCTTATAATCTTTTGCACCATTGGTAATCAGAAATCAATTTCAATTTTAAACATACTCAGTAGACTTGAATTTCCACAGCCCTGTAGGGTAGAGAATGCAAAAGATTCACCTCCCTCTAAGTAAAGCTATTTTTCCTCACCCCAGTATACAATGGTATCCCACTTACTTTTAAATTGTCCTCCTTAGTTCTAGACTCTCCAGTCATGGAAAACATTTTACCTGCATCGACCCTGTCTATCCCTTTAAATATTTTGTAGGTTTTAATGAGATTGCCTCTCATTTTTTTTAAACTGTAGAGAACGCAGGCCCAGTTTGTCCAAGTTCTCTGAATTCCTGCCATCCCAGGAACAAGTTCTAGTGAACCTAACTTACAGTAGTCTTAATCCTCCCTCATGAACATGGACTACGGTGCAAATCATCTTAATTCAACACCACCCACTAATCACACTTAGAAAGTGGCAAAGGTGTGGAAAACAGAAGAACGTGCCATATTGGTTTAGTTTTCTAAGGCTGTGGTGGAAGCATGTTGTTGAGACAGAGCAGAAGGGACTTTACTCTGCAACAAGTGCATGCTTTCATTATAAGTAAAACAGGAACCCTAACGGTTCACTAGATTGTGTTGTACCAGACCGTTCTTCATACAACGTTGTTCATTCAATGTAGAAAATGTGATTCAAGCTTTACAATTTATTGAATTCCAACATGAAAAGTCATTCAAAAGTTTAACAGAATGAGCAGTATCTTTATTAAAAAATGATAATGAATATATAGATGTGTTGAATGTGATCTGTTGCTGGAGAGAGTGGGAATCCTCCATCGCTTTCTGGCTGTAAATTGTTTAGTTTGAATTGGTGCTGCCTATGTGTTAAGGATAGACTTTCCTATTCCATCTGTGTAGCTTGTAGTCACAAGACTGGTGACAATTTGAGAGCCACATGCTTGCTTGAATATTGCGTTGCATGACCTTTTTGGAGATTGAGTCATTATATTGGTTGCTCCCTTTCAGAAGCTCTATGTACTGCCATACCATGAGATCCCACTGGCAATTTCCTGGAATCCGTTCTCAAGCTCACTGCAGATAGCTGTTGTTGATTGATGGATCTAGGCACCTTGACATCTTTAATGGAAGTGGCTACAATCATGTTTGCTACTGTTGAGGTCTTTTGATGCCATTGACAATCTAATGACAATTTACAGGGTGTTTCTTGGTCTCTCTGCGATTGTACAGATCTGGTAAATTGAATCAACAAGAACGACAAACCTTATTGATAAGATGGTCTGCAAGGAGGCAAATGGTTTGTTGATGTACCCTGTTTGTTCACAATTCCTAATCCTTGGTGCTGTAACAGCACAAACCTCACTCTTGTATTTGAAATCTCTGGATGAGCAACATTTCTAAAATGCAGTACAGATACTAAATGATAGTATCTAAATGAAATGCAACATTTCTAATGCTATTTGCTGACTGCTTTACAAATCTTTCTTATGGCATTAAATAACACCTATATAAGTTATTCTTCCCTTCCTCAAAACACCACCTACTCAATTTGTGCAAATTGTGCAATTTTACTCTCCATCTCTGAGTAAATTTCCCATAATCTGCAAGGATGTGTGCTTATTTATCTTTCCTTCCAATCTTTAAACCTTTTTTTCTCAGTTGCTTGTGATACAACAATTTCCTTCTTGTTCTTACTGGCCATAGTGGATGTGATCTTTTTCTGTAGTTGGTTATGTAATGCACTAAGATGTTTACTTTCTACCTTTGAGTAGATAATGAGCACTGGGTGACTGACTGAGACTGAAGTTACTGATCTTAGCAACAAACTGCTTATAAACAAGCTCCTCTGACCCTAGAAATAATGATCTCCTACCTACAAAGCATGAAATAACCTTATCCAGAAACAGTACCTTAGCTCAGAGTGTTTATGTTTAGTTTAACTGTTATTCAATGCTAAGAAATTAAATCTTTTATTTTGGGTCGACGTTTCTCATCTGTGTTGCACGTGTGTTTTGCAAATTTTCTTTAGTTTTCGCATGACAGCGGATAACTCTCAGCACACAGTGCACCATACGTGTCTCTCTCTTTCTCATACAAACTGGATTCATTAGGCATGGAACCCTGGAGAACAGGAGTATTACTTTAGTTTTGGTTTTTCCTTTTGCTGTACTTTCATACCTCACAACTGTTTGTATGTTTGTGACTGGTTGCTATTTGACTTTAATCCCTGCACTCCACTTCAGACAGGGTGAAAATTTCAAATTCTAAGATACATGAAACACATGTATAAATACAGTTTGCTAAGGAAGAACACCCTTTTGAAGAAGGAAAGCTTTGGAATGGAGCCCAACTGAAACCCCAAGCCAAATAGATCTTCATGAGCAGGTGTAGCATGCAAGATTTCAGTAGGACTGTCATAACCTATTTGGATGCTGTCACAGCTGGGATCAGATATCTGAAGGACTGAGCTGGGACTTTCCTGTGTTCCCATTGGCTCCATTTCACAGTGAAGCTTCAGGGGTGGGAGATCTGAGTTGAATTGATATTGATGGGACATTGGAGGAAGATATGAATGAATTAGTACATGGTGTAAAACAAGTCTGAACTTTTATGGAATTTTCCAACCATTGACTTCAATAAAACTCAGAATAACAAAGAAAAAACCTTTGGAAGCCAAGAATAACATATTCAGACTTCAAATGTGACAAAACATTTATTTTCCAGGAATTTTGTTTTCTATTAAGTAGTGTTTCCTTTGAGGTGTGTTGCTTTACCCCCTATTCTTTGCCAAATGTAGTATAAAAGTCTGCCTGACTATGTGCTATTAAATACTACTTCTGCAACTTCTGAAGGCAGCTAAAAGTGGCTGTGGTTTTTTTTTACCCAATGGAGTTACATGTCCAGGTGAATGAATTTTGTTCTAATTTGTGTTGGCTCCCTTTCACCGTGCTCTGTGCTTGGAGTTAATGACCCCCTTGCTTTTGTAATTCTCATTTAACACTGCTGTAACAATGCTTGGAGATGGAACTTGATCTGGTGCCTCTGTCCTTACTGTGTAAATAGAATTAAATTGATTTCAGATGAACAAGTATTCACTTGCCAGTTGTTACAGCAGAAAGATTTTATGTTGGAAATGAGTGACAGCATGCATGTGCAACCCTACCTCCAGATACTCATAAAGCAGATGATGAGGTTAACGGACATACTATAATGATGGGTAAAAGAGATAGGGTCCTAATCCGCTATGATCTAACCAAAAGTTGGAACAGACTCAAATAGGTGAATGGCCTACTCCTGTTCCAATGATTGGAGCTTTCAGTTAAGAAGTGCCAATTTTACATTGGTGGCATAAAATATACAGGACAAACAAAAAGACCTTTCAGCCAAATAAAACTCTTCTTTCATACATCCTGTGCCTTAATGGATACTAACTTGCTCTTTTAAACCCTAGAGGAAACACTTGGAAGAATGTCTCCTTGATTCCCAGAGATTCTTGCACAAATTTTCATTTTTGCATTTTACAGTTTCCTCACTGGACCATGATAAGATTTCCTTTGTCACTTTCCAGCCCACCAGCCTCAAGATTCTACAAATAATCCTCTGCCATTTCCATGACCTCTGGCCTGTTGCCACCACTAAGTGCATCATCCTATCTCTTCCCATATCAGCATTGTGAAGCGGTGATTCACTTTGGGGCACTCATCCACTCCTCTGTCACTCCCAAGACCTTCTACCCTTCCCACAGCACCTTCCCGTGCAAGCTCAGAAGAAGCAGTATCTACTGTTATACCTCCTCCCTTCCAACATCCTCGGCCCCAAACGTTGCCCCCAGGTGAAACACCAATTTGCTTGTCCTTTATTCCATTTAGTTTACTGTGCAGGATGCATTCTCCTCTACACTGGGGAGACCAAACATTATTGAGACCGCAATAAAAAAATGAAAGAACTGCAGATGCTGTAAATCAGAAACAAAAACAGAAATTGCTGGAAAAGCTTGGCAGGCCTGGCAACAACCTTGGAGAGAAATCAGAGTTAATGTTTGAGTCTAGTGACCCTTCCTCAGAACTCAGAGTTCAACTCAGATTTTTCTCTACAGATGCTGCCAGACCTGCTGAGTTTTTCCAGTAATTTCTGTTTTTGTTATAAATGAGACCATGACTTTTGTGGAACACCTCTGCTCAGTGATTAGGTCTAACCCCTGCCTTTCTGGTCAGTTTAATTCTCTTCTGCTATCCATCTCTGACCTTGGCCTTCTGCAACATTCCAATGAAACTCAACTAAGCTCAAGGTATCTTATCTTTGGATTAGTCACTTTATAACATTAAGCTCAATAATTTCAGTTCATTTAACCTCTGTTCCTGTTTTCTTTTTAGACAGTAGCTATTAGGAACAATTCTTCCAATTTTATATTAGCTCGAGATCACCTTTATTTGTTGTACTGCCATCACTTTTCACTTTGCATGATCATCCCTTTTGCCATTTAATCTCTCCTTTGGTTCTCTGGCCTTAATTCTATCATAGGTCTGTCTTTCTTTTTGTTCTTTTCTCCTTCCCGCTTTCATTGTCTCTGTATTTGCTAAAAACCTGTCACAGATAAGATGACCCAAAGCATTAACTTTGTTTCTCTCTCCTATGCGTCACTGCCTGACTTGCTGAATATTTTCAACATTTTTTGGTTTTATTTTGGGCCAATTCCTTTATTGTTTTAAAAAGAAATGCTCATAAATCTGCCTGTTTGTTGGTTCATCCTCACCAAACTGCTGGGATAAACTCAATGTTTTTATGTAGCCGATAGGATTGAACATTGTGTGATGATTTTATAATGACAGCTGTTTTTCAGAAGAATAATTCTATTGTAAACTTCAGATAATATTCATTTTTCAACTTGTTTGATATTTGCTTTGTAAAGGTGACTGGTTTAAAATCAACTTGTTGAAATGGAACAAGGAATTATAACTTAGAGAACACGAGGCTAAGACCCTCAAGCCTTATGATGATTACATAACCCTCTGGGTTAAAAAGCGTTGAATATTTACATTCCTTTTACTCTACTTTTCAGTCCTAAATGAATGACTTCTTATCCTGAGGTTCTCTCAAACCTCTTCAGAATTTTGTAGGTTTCATTAGAATCATGGAATAGTTACAGTACAGAACATTTCAACACTTTCTTGACAGCTTATGTCAGGCTAACTGGCCTGCAGTTCCCTGTTGTCTCACTCTCTCTTACTTCAGTAGCAGTGTTACATTTGCCAACTGTAAGAAACTACAGAAAGTTGTGAACACAGCCCAGTCTGTCACGCAAACCAATCTTCCATCCACTGATTTCAGCTATACATCTTGATTGATGCCTCAGAAAGGCAGCCAACACATCAAAGACCCTCCCACCCCACTTATCATCTTTTCCAACCTCTTCCATCAGGCCGAAGATATAAAAGCTTAAACACACGCGCCTACAGGTTAAACAGCAGCTTCTTCCCTGCTATTATTAGAATGGACCTCTCTAATTTAAAATCTGTTATTGATCTTGCTTTTTGTGCAGCTTCTTTGCAGCTGTAATTTTGTATTCCTTGCTCTGTTCAATCAGCCTATGATCTTTGTATGTTATGATCTGCCTATACTGCATGCAAAACAAAACTTTTCACTGTACTTAGGTACATGTGGCAATAATAAATCAAATTTAAAAACTCAAACTTCTAACTTACTGGGATCATACTAATATATGGAATTTTAATCTATGGAGTTTTGGATATTCATAACCAGAGTAACTTTCCTTAATGTAAAGCAGACTAAAAGCGAATGTTGAGGTAGTTTGCATTTTTTCTGAAGAAGCAGCCAGTGCACTCTGAGATTGTATTTTGTGTTTGAATTATAGTCATGCCTGTGAATTCGGAGTGATTTAACAGAATTCTGTTTGAGTAGCAGGTAAACTATACGTTTTCATATACTCTTTAGTGATTGCCTCCGCAATTGTTAATGGGTTACAGATTTTCTAAGAATAAAAAATCAAAAGAAAATTGTCATATGAGAGCCTATTCTCTCTGCAGAAAGTAGAATGAAATAAAATTGAAACGCATGTGCATATGTAGAAGAAAAAACATGATCTCGATGCTGAGTTCATGATACTGTATTTGATAGGGGATCAATAAAAATGAAATGCTTTATGCTCAGTGAAAATGTTTTCACCTTTACAATATGTGGATTAATTTTATAATAATCTTTGCTAAATAGTAGACCAATTTGTATATAGATGGCATCCTGAAGTGCCTGCCAGCATTATAGTTATTAATATGTGAAAGTTTGTCATGTACTTGTAATGCACAAAGACAGCATTAGAAAGATATATTTAAGGGGACAATATTAATTCATAGGAGTGAAACAACTATAGCCCACTGCATCTATCCCCTCTTACCAGGTCATGGCTTATTGTCTCCTTAATGCCATTTCCCTGCACTATTTCTGTATCCCTTAATGTCTTTAGTCCTCAGAAAACCTATTAAATTTCTGTGATTGAGCTTCCACAGCACCCTGGAGTAGAGAATTCCCAAGCTTCTCTACCCTCTGAGTGAAGAAATACATCTAATTCTAAGTTTTAAATGACCTGCCCCTTTATATTTAATGAACCCTGTCTTGAGTCACCAGTCAGGGGAAATGTCTTATCAAATTCACTTTGTCTGACTCTGTAAGAACTTTAAGTTCTAATGACGACATCACCCATTGATCAAATCTCGAGAGAATACAACCCAGTTTCCTCAGTCCAAGGGAGGTGATGGCCTGGTGGTATTATCGCTAAACTATTAATCCAGAGACCCAGGTAATATCTGGGGACCCAGGTTTGAATCCTGCTACAGCAGATGGTGAAATTTGAATTCAGTAAAAATCTGGGTCTAACAATGGCCATGAATCTATTGTCAGTTGTTGGAAAATCCCATCTGCTTCATTAATGTCCTTTAGGGAAGGAAACTGCCATCCTTACATGTGACTCCAACCCACAGCAATGCGGCTGACTCTTAACTGCACTCTGGGCAATTCAGGATGCGCAACAAATGTGAACTTAAAAACTCTGTTCTCCTAAAACAACCCTGCCATCCCAGGGATTAATCGAGTATATCTCAGTTGTGCTCCCTCTATGGCAGTTTTAACTTTACTTGGATAAGGATACAGAAGCAATACATGATATTCCAGGTTAAGTCTCATCAAGTCTGTATACAACTGCAGCAAAACGTCTTTAATTCTGTTCTCAAATCCCCTTGAAATAAATGCCAACAAACCATTTGCTTTTCTAATTTCTGACTGTACTTGCGTGCTAACTTTTACTGCTCCTCCGATGCTGCCTGATCTGTGTTCCTCCAGCTCCATACTGTATCGACTCTGTTTTTAAACTGTCAGCTCATGAAGAAAACAGCCTCTGAACTCCTTGTATATCACACTAGGCCATTTCCTTCCACCATAAGCTGAAAGCAACACATAGGCGGATATATATTTCAGTACATATGACAATTACACATTAGTGTGTTTTCGCATTCCAAATAAATGTAATTAATCCTTCAACAGAAAGGAAAGATGCTGGCCTGGGTGTGGGGGTGTTTGAGATGCTGTGGCAACCTGCACTTGTTCACGCACATTGTAGTCTGGCGTGGGGGTAGATGCTGCGTTGTTTTCCATCACGTGGCTGACAGGAATCTCTCCTGGTCTATTACATACTGTTGAGCATTTTGAAAGATTTGATTCAACTTGTTTTTCTTCATGGTATCACCACAATGCAGATAAAGGCCATTCAGCCCTTCAAGTCTGCATTGACCCTGTGAAGGGCATCCCACCCAGACCCACCTCTCTTTAACCCTGCATTTACCGTGGTCAATCTGCTAATCCACCTGCACATCTTTGGATTGTGGGAGGAAACCGGAGCATCTGACGGAAAGCCACGCAGGCACGGGGAGAATGTGCCAACTCCACACAGACAGTCACCCAAGACTGGAATCGAACCTGGCACTATGAGGCAGCTGTGGTAACCAATGTGCCACTGTTCCAAGCACACCTTACTTAGCTGACCATCAAGTTCAGGGGTCCGACTTAAACTCAGAGCTTCTGGTTCAGAAGCAGGGACTCTAACTGCTGTGGGTCTGGACTTGCATAGAAACCAGAAGTGAGAGGAGAATACAGAACAAAAACCAAAAAAACTGCAGAAACAAAAACAGAAATTGCTGGAAAAGCTCAGGAGGTCTGGTAGCATCTGTGGAGAGAAGTCAGAATTAACTTGATGGAAGTTTTATAAAATAACGAGAGGTATAAATAGAGTTAATGGTACCGTAGTTGTCTTTTCCCTAGGGTGGGGAATTTCAAGACTAGGGGACGCATTTTTAAGGTGAAAAGTGAGAGATTTAAAAAAGACTTGAGGGGCAAATTATTACACAGAGGGTGGTGGATGCAGGTACAATTACAATGTTTTACAATTACAATGTTTTAAAAGACATTTGAATAGATACGTGAATAGGGAAGGTTTGGAGGAATATTGACCAGGAAGAGGTAGGTGGGACTAGTTAAGTTTGGGATTATTTTCGGCATGGACTGGTTGGACCCAAGGGTCTATTTCCGTGTTATATAAGTCTATGGTCCGAAACTCTGATTTCTCTCCACAAATGCTGCCAGACCTGCTGAGAATGCTGAACAGACTGTCAAATGTTCATTTAAATTTACCCGTTGCAATCCAATATGTGGTCCCAATGGGATTAGGGCTTTTGTATTCCAATGAGCATTTGTGCATCTCAAAGTTTTGCACTTCTCAATCCACTTATTAAGCAGACAATCCATTCAGTGTCTGTGCTTTCTGTTTAAAGTGTGGTTAACAACGCAGATGTTCCCTTCTGTGTTTGACCGCAATGAAGCCTCTGTGCTGCATTTCTTAATGGACAATCCTAACTATCTGGTATATCTCATGACTGGGGACATTCTAACCTCTTATTTGCGATTCAAGTTCACTGAATCCACTGGTTCAACTGCAAGATGAACACAAAGGAAGGTTTGTGTTGAAACTAGATGAAAATTTAACCAGATTGTGCTTGCTTGCTTGCCTGTTCTTTCCAAAGAAGTTAAAGTTGTTTTGCAAGAAATAGAACCACTCCAAGTGTAAACTTAGCAATCTCTGACAAGAGTGCATCCTTGGATAACCTTCATACTGTTACCCTGAACCAGCAAACAATGGGGCCTCTCCTTTTGCAAGCCAGTTAATGAGCCCATAGGGCTGCTCTGTTTGAGAGGGATAACTGGTGGTGTTTACCGTGAGGGACATCATGCCTCAGGCAATGGTAGTGCTTAAGAAGGAGACCCCTTCATGGCAATCTCAGTTGGTGTGGCAATTGAACCATGCTGTTGGCATCCCACTGCATTGCAGAACAGTCAACTGAGCTAACTAACTGTCCTGTTCAATGGATAACCATTATGACAAGAAGAGAAGGAAAAAGGAACAAGAAGAAGGCAGAGATTCTGGCCTAAAGTTACTGTACTTGAACTGGACTTGTTGAGTGCCAAAGGATTAACTACAGCTGCCAGGAATAACATGGGGCGGCATGGTGGCTCAGTGGTTAGCACTGCTGCCTCACAGTGCCAGGAGCCTGGGTCCGATTCCACCATCGGACGACTGTCTCTGTCGAGTTTGCACATTCTCCTTTGTTTGCGTGGGTTTCCTCCCACAGTCCAAAGATGTGTAGGCAAGGTGGATTGGCCATGCTAAATTGCCCATAGTGTTCAGGGATGTGTAGAATAGGGGGATGGATCTGGGTGGGATGCTCTGAGGGTTGGTGTGGACCTGTTGGGCCGAAAGGCCTGTTTCCACATTGTAGGGCTACTATCATTCTATGACTTCAGTACCCCTCTGTTGTCAAAGTTACTCCTCACCAGTTTGATCTGAGTGCTGTATTTTGGGGTTTTTCTTTACATTCTGCTTCTTGAAATAATTATACATGTCGACTGCGGATTTAATTCATATGCAGCCGGACCTTCTCATATAAGTGAGATCGCTTTGCCAAGCACAAGGTTTAGTATGCCCAAAGAACATGTGCAAGGTTAGAAAAGGTCCAACACTTCAATTCTCGATGTCTGTGATGGAAAAGGATCAGACTTTTTGAGGGGAAAAAAAGGAATGCTGGAGGGCATACTTAAGAACTTTATTTGAACCACTCAGCCTTGGAAAGAAAACAGGCAATTGTGCTCAAGGGCAGATAATGGAAGATTAATCAAAATGACAAGATCAAGAAGTAAGAGAATTAAATGGCAACCACATCAAAAGTGACATTTCATCTCACAAAGGGTCTGTAGGCAGGCCAGCACTAGGGGAACCTACAATTTAAAATGCAATTAAAGACAGAAAGGTCTTTGTCTAATATCGCCTGCAATCAGTAGCCACAGAATGGAGTCTGTGCTGCCCATAGTATGTGCAGGAAACATTGCTTCCCCTTATCACCCTGCCAGTGTCTAATGTTCTCAGTTTCTTATCTTTGCTCGAAGTGGGTAATATTACTGTTTTCTGAAACAATGTATACATTTTAATTTTTTCTTGATTGTGAAAGCAGAATCCTCTATTCTCCCTGCTGAGGAGCTTTGAGACAGAGAGACTATTTAATTCGACAGGGTGCTAAATGTAGTCTTCCCAACTTGAGCAGAATTAAAATTTGCTCAGTGATCGCCCTTCCCAATTAATTCAGCATCATACAGGGGCCTTGTCCCACATCTGCTGGGAGGTCACTGGCCTTGAGGCCTGATTGAAGGATTGCATTTTTGGGAGCTGGATTACCCCCTGTCTGCCTCTCACTGCTATACCCATTCTGCCCCAGTCACATTTTGTACCTGTGTTGTTCTGTAATCCTGGGACTCTGAGACTTGTCGTTTGGCCTGCAGCTCTGGCCTTTCCCACTGATGCTGCTCAGCGCAGGCACAACCAGGCTCTGGCCCACAGCTCTCAGCAGGTGAGACTTCTGCCCCATGGGTCTGGATTCCCACCAGGGCCCTTGCCATTGCCTGATTAACTTGTGGCCTGCCAGGCCTTCCCATAAAGTGGTAGTGTGGGTCTCTCACAGCAAGACGCCTGATGACCCAGAAAGATTCCAGCTACTTTGTTTTGAAAAGACATACTTGCTCAGCTTGTTAATGACCTATGATCAAAATTGTTAGTTGTAGATTGGCCAAGATAGTCAAGGGGACTGTAAATTGCCCTGTAGTGTACAGACTAGGTGGGTTAACTATGGTAAATGTGGGTTATAGGGATAGGGTGGGATGCTCCTTGGAGGGTTGGTGCAGACTCAATGGGCCAAATGACCTCTATCTGCACTGTAGGGAGTCTATGTCACTCTTAAATTGGGAGGTACCAATACCGACTCCCCAAAGGAAAATAAAGTGTGACATTTTATTTGGAGATGTCATAATTTTTAAGGAGAAAATAAGGAGAAAATCCAGCCCAATATTTCAAAATGTGCAGCACTGTATCAGCAATGTGCTTGAAATGTGTGTCTGAATTAGCTGCTCAAGTCCTAGACTCAGATTTGAACTTGCAGAAGTCTGTCTGGTTGGCACATGCTGCAACTTTGTTAAGCTGGTACACTAAAGAACAAATGTCTGTGTATGTTATGTTAAAATGTTTGTAAATAAATGAATTTTCTGTCCACATTTAACACATGCTGTTGTCACACATTTGGTCAACATTTAACATTGAAATTGATGTGATAATGGGAACTTCCTATGTAAACAGGTTCTGATGCCACAACTGAACTGAATAATCTCCACCACGTGCACTACCCACACTTCTCATGGGCAAGCACCCATATCATGGGTGCTTTATCTTTTCACGTTGGAGCCAGAGGTAGCAAGGATACATAATTCGCTAAATGACAGGGAACAGCAGTGAATGATACACGAGAGAATTGTGTACAATACCATTTAATAGGGGCCCCACTGCTTTTCCTGATATTTATTTATGATTTGGATTTAGGCATTGTCTTCTTGACTTGTCTTATAGAAGGTAAACTCAGTCCACAGTATTGCAATTTACCATGGTCAGGGCAAGGAACAGGTCCTGAATCCACCCCAACTGGAACAAGAATCAAACCCTGTGCCATGGCTCTAATCTGACCTGCACCGGCTGCACTTGAGCTAACTAGTTCTCAAAGGAGTCCATGTTGCTGTGACAGCATACACTTGCACATGCGTGTTGTAGCCTGGACCTATGGATAGTGATTGTAGGGGCAGGTATGGATGAACTGGGCACAACCTGAAAGAACAATGAACTGTCAGGAAGATGCTGATGGACCTCCAAAGGGATATGGACAGGCTGGTGGAAGGGCCAGATGAAATTTAATGCAGAAATGTGGGAAATGATGAAGAACAAGAAAGGCCAATACAAATACCATTCTCAAATTCAGAAACAAAGACCTGGGAGTATACAGGCACAAATCATTGAAGCTGGTTGGGAAGGTCGGTAAAATGGTTAAAAAAACATATGGGATCCTTTTATTTATTATCCATTCCTAACTTCTGTTGAGAAGCTGGTGGTGAACTGTGCTCTAGAACCGCTGCAGTTCTTGGAGTGTAGGGACACCCACAGCACTGTTATAAACCCAGGAGAAAAACCAGTTCAAAGAATACACAGTAATAATTGGAAATGAACATACTTGTCATATTGGAGCTTTGTTCTGAAGTTTACATAGAATCATAGAATCCCTACAGTGTGGAAAAAGGCCCTTTGGCCAAACAAGTCTGCACTGACCCTCAGAGCGTCCCACCCTGACCCATCCCCCTATAACCTCCCTAGTCTACACATCCCTGAACACTAATTTAGCACAGCCAATCCAGCTAACCTGCACATCTTTGGACTGTGGGAGGAAACCGGAGCACCCGGAGGAAACCCACGCTGATGGGGAGGACGTGCAAACTCCACACAGTCGCCCTAGGGTGGAATTGAACCCAAGTCCCTGGAGCTGTGAGGCAGCAGTGCTAACCACTGAGCCATGGTGCTGCCCTATACAAGACAAATTGGATCAGTGTATGTCATTCGTACATTTTACTACTTTTTTTTCTTCAGGAGTGGGAGTTCTAAGATTCTAAGGGTCAGTGAAGAAACGCTGATATAGTTCTACATCCGGTTGTGTGCGTCTTGGAGGGGATCTTGTATATCATGGTGTCCCAATCTATCTGCTATCATTGTCATGGTGGTAGAGGTCAAGCTTTGGTAGGTGCTGGTTGTACATAACTGTGAAAGGATCTGACAGGGTTACCACTTGACTGAGTACAGAATGTACCACTCACACTCACCATTGACTGTGATAATGTCATGGCGATTTGGTCAGAGTGTATTGTAGGGGCTGGCAGAAGACAGACTGGAGGCCATAGTCCTCCCAACAATCTTTGTGGTAATGTATATTGTATTCATGTCATCTATGAATAGTTGCAGTCTTGCAGACGTCATCTTGTTCGTTAAATAAGACTCAGCTAGTTAAACCAGAAAGGTATTTATCATCATCCCTGCTAGACCACTTTGAGCATGAAGACCCAACAATGCTGACAATGGAGCCTTAGTAAGTTGGAACGTTACTTAGGTAATACATGCTGCTGCCAGTGTGTGTCGGTAGTGGAGAGAGTGAACATTGAAGTGGCTCATCAAATGGATGCTTCACTGAGTATCGACAGTATTGTAGATGCATTGAGCACAAAAGCAGGGAAGTTTTGATGAACAATTATAAAACATTGATTCAATGACAAATAGAGTATTGAGTCCAATTCTGGGCACCTCAATTAGAGAGGGTTCAAAAAAAGATTAACTAGAATGGATTCAGGGATGAGAAACCTAAAGTGAATAGATTGGGTTATTCCGCTTACAGAAGAGATGGATTGAGAGGAAACTTGATAGAGGTCCAAAGATGTGCAGGCTAGCTGGATTAGTCATGGGAAATGCAGAGTTACAGGGATAGGGAAGGGGTTGGTCTGAGTGGGATTCCCTTTGGAGGGTCGATGTGGACTTGATGGACCGAATGGCCTGCTTCTACGCCGTAGGAATTCTCTAACTCGGTTTTCAAAATCATTAGGGGTCTAAGTGGAACAAAAGAAGAAAGCTATTCCCAATTGCGGAATGGTTGCAAATCAGAGTGGGCAGATTGAAGGTGACGGGTGGAAAAACTAAAGGCAACATGTGGAGAAGGGTGTTTTTTTTTTTATGAAATGAGTCATTAGGATCTGAAATGCAATACCTCAATGTGTGGTGAAGACAGATTCAATTGTGATTTTGTAAACAATTTGCCACGTATATGAAGGGAAAATATTTGTAGGGCTGTAGGAAAGGACAAGGGTTTTGCTGGTTTGCTTTTGCAGAAAGCCACGACAGCCTTTATGGGTCACTTGGCTTCTTTCTCTGCTGTAAACATTCTATTTTTCTATAATTACTGCAAATAAGGTACTAAGCATTGCATTTGAGACTGTTCAATATGTCCTTAACCTACACTTAAACATTTAAAAGTCTGCCGATTTCCTGCAAAGTCAGGTCTCCTAAACAGTTTCATTCAGCTGTTTGCACCTTGTTACCTCAGCAATGAGATTCTGGATACAAATACACACAATTAGAAAATGCAGTTGTTAAGTGAAATTTCCAGCTTTTATTTTACTAGACACCTTCTAGCAGGCAAATCATGTTGATGTCGCCACGTATACCAGACAAACTCTGTTCACATCATTGTGTCCATTAGCTTGTGTGAGGACTGTACCAGCAAAACCTCTAACACTCTATAAAGCCACATTTTATCGATAAGTGGTAATAAACATCTAACTCCTGCAACTTCATATCTGGCTAGAAAGTGATTAGGAGTTTCACTAGAAACATTATAATCTTTTGTATTTCTACGATTTACAGTTTTTAATTTCAGATTTCCAATGCTGACTTTGTTCTGTCCTTCTCAGATCAATGTTAGTTTTGTGTTAAAAATGCCACAATGGGTTGGTTACCAATTATTCAAGCAAGGCTTGGCCATTAAATCCTGGATTTTTTAATGATATGTAATTATGCCTTTAAGCTCCATCTGAGAACTGATGTAGTTCTGTATTGGTGAGTAGTTAATGGTGTGACGAGACTGGACATTTAGCAAAAAGTAAAATGCGCAAATTGTAGCTGACAGCTGGCTTGAGATTTAATTCCCAGTAAAGGAGCAAACTGTTCCTTCCTTCGTTATCTGAGCTGCAACTTTCAGGGCAAGAAATTAGATTTCATTAGCTCCCATTTTGGCAGAAACAACTCCTGTTGGAACTCTAAACTGGCGCCTGTGGTGTATGCACACAGTTGAAGGGTGATTTGCCCAAGATATCATGCCGGTGAGGCTGTTACTACACTGTTCAGTGAACACCTGCCAGAAATATATGACGCACTCTTCTTAGGGTTTGAGTGATGCGGCAGAATCAGGCATCATACTTCATGGATATTTGCACCCACCTTCTGCCATCCCATCATGGAACCTCTCCAAAACACTGGTGGGCTGATCATGACTTTCAGCACAGGGCACAGCTGCAAATAGCGTTGAGGGATATTTTATGTGCATGGATATGGATCCAGCTCAGGAAAGGACCAGGCTGCTCCCTTAATGCTTACTCACTGCCTTCTTGTTGCACCATGCATGCCTTGCGTTGCCTTACCATGCCATGCCATGCTGTTAGTGCTTCACTTAGTGTCTCAGGAGGCTCTTCAGTGCAGACACCGTCTGTCTGGTGAGGTGGGGACCCATCCTAGTGAATGGTACACCGAGACAGCCATCTCACACTGACAGCATGTGCCAGCTGTCTGTGTGGCACATGCACTGCACATGCATTCAGCCAAATAGATATGGTGAAAACTGGTGGCAGATAGTCCTCAATTCAGTCAAGGAGGCAGGGGGTCCTGGTACAGTCAGTACAGAGAGTCCGGGGACCATGTCAAGGTCTGTTTGAGGCCACACGGTCCACAGATCAGACCCAGTACAGTCCGGGGAGTGTTCTGTCTGTCAGTGCTGGAGAGCCAGCTAAAGCAGTGAGGGGAATTGCGCATCCTCAGTCGGGGAATTACTACTGACCTGTGTACTCTGTTCATTGTCTAGAGGCTGATTGTCAATATTGCCCTCAGAGTTGGGGTGATCATAATCCTATTGGTGTCTGTCCGTCAATATTTCAGGAAAGTTTAAGGTGGGGTTCAGGTGAACCTATAGAGTCCCTGGGGGTGTCTGCTATGAAAGTAGAGGCCTGAGTAGTAGTGAGGATAAGGGCAGTAGAGAATTGCAAGTTGGTAAGTATGGGGAAGCTGGAATAGCATTGGAGGGCAGGCTGAATACCACTGTCTTCCAGAGTGCTACCCCAATGACTCCAGAATGCTGCTGACTTGCACGGGGAGACACTGGACCATTTCAGCATGGGCGACACAACCTCGTCTGGCTGAAAGGCAAAAGCAGCACACTGAGAGAGAACAGCACTCCTCTGAGGCAGTACCTTAGTCACCCTTATAATCAGCTGGAGGATAGATAGCTGGGACTGCGGTGATACCCTGAAGGTCTCTTTGCATACTGCAACCTTGCTGAAAGCAGTCTCTGCTTCCACTGCAGCATCTGGGAGTGTAGGTGGCTTCCCCTTGAGCTGCTGACACATCGACCATCAGGCGCTGAGTCATGGTGGGGTTCACAACTGTACCAGTGGAGTCAGCCACTGCTTCCATGCTGAATAGGATGAAATGTTGTAAGATTTGCACAAACCCTGTGCCAAGTTGGTGCCAGCCTCTTTCATGCTCCTCGACATTGTACTCCAGCTTTCCATTAGCCCCCTCTAATGCACTCAGTATTAAATTGTGGATAGTGTGTGCAGCCAGTGAACAGTCAGCTCAGTCTGCAAGCAACAATCATTCAAATGAGCTGACCAAATGAAACTGACAACATGAAACTGGCATGCATTAGCTTGGTGGATTGGTATGTTACAGGTCAATTGTGAATTGTGACCCCTCTGCCCATTTTCAAGAGCTATCCACTTTAGCCCTCTCAAGCTTACAAATTTTTCTTCCCTTTTAAGTCTTTCACATCTATTCCACAGTTTTTGAATTTGATCAAAATTCCCTTTCACAACAAATATTCCTTACTTGCCTTAGAATTTGCCTTGATTGGTAATCTAGAGGTTGAAAATACTGTATATTCTCCCTGGCGTTGGAACTTCTCGATTTTATTCCTGTTTTCTGGTCAACACGTATTCATCTTCTGAACTCTGGTCTCTTTACTTGAAATGGTTTGATGCCAAAAGGACTTAAATGAAAACAAAAATCGGATCAGAACTGATCAGTACTAGACTGTAGTATGCTACTTTTATTTGAAGTTATATGTTTGATCAGATGGTTTGGATGTGCTTTACTTAATCCTGGCAGTATGAAATATATTCTCACTAGGAGCATTGCTGTTTTATTGAATCCCTCGAAACCAATTTCATGACATTTTAAGATTAGCTTCAGATTTTTCTGTATCCAGAGGAAAGTCTGTGCCAAGATTTCTGGTGGTACATGCCTTAAGTTACAACATGTTGATGTATAGATGGAACTGAACTGCCCTCCACTTTGTCACCTGTACCCCTATCCTGCTGATAACTGTCTTGAGGAGTCTTTCAGTTGCTTCCTTGATAGAAAGGCTGAGACTCAGAGCACTCCATGTGGGGAAATAAGAACGAGCTGGATTCAACTTTGTTCCAAATGTTCCATGTTCCAAATAAGGTTTAATAGTGTGTTGCAGAGCACACCAATAGACATAACACTGTTATTTCTTCCCATAGTATCTGGGATGAGGGAGGGAAGAAAGTCCCTCCATTTTTCCAAATGTCAGGTCTTCCATTTGTCATAGGATAAAGGTTTCCTTGCCTTTGTGGAAGGACTATTTCCTTTCTTTTCGTTTCCATTCCCATTCCCAATCCCATGATCATGGAAAAATGATGAGAACATTTTTGGTCAGACCTGGTTAAGTTGCAGTGTGATGGAATAGTTTTTGGGTTTTTTTAATGGTGTATTTGTCTTTTTTTTTCATTAGATGTGGACGAATGTGCAGATAGCAATGGTGGATGCCAGCAGATCTGTGTCAATATGATGGGAAGCTATGAGTGTCGATGCCGAGAAGGATTCTTCCTCAGTGACAACCAGCATACGTGTATCCTGCGGCCTGAAGGTCAGACTCCATTTTAGTATAAATGTCATTGGATTAAAGGTAAATCAGAGTGGGTTCACTTAACTTTTACACTTTCATTATTTCCTGTTTCCTCAGAATTCCTTTTTCACAGAACTGATCCCTCCCAAAGAACCTGATTCAATCTGAAGGATTGACTGTTTTATATGGCACTGGGTCCACTGGCCAGTGTGTAATCCAGTTGACTCAGGACAGTAGGAGACTATTATCAGTCTCTCATTATTGTATACAAGGTCTGTGAGCAGATAGTGGATAGCTTCCATTTGGGTGTTTATGCCCAGTCTCTCATGGTATGGAAAAATAAGTGCCAGTATGTCAAGGGTGGCAACAGCTTTTTGCTTTTGGTTCCAAAAACGAGGAGAAACAGTTTCCACTGGCAGGAGGATCAGGAACTGCAGAGTCCCACATAATAAGATATTTTGGGGAGAAAAACTGGGAGTGGGAGGGCCGTGCAGTGGATAAGGCTGTGCTGGAATCTGCTGCCTGCAATGCTGGTGGTAGCAGATCCAGCTTCAATCTTCCTAAAGGGACTTGGCTATACGCTGGAAAAAAAAGAAACATTTGAAGTGCTATGGAGAAAGAGAATGGGATTGAACCAATTTATAGAACCCTACGATGTAGAGGAAGCCATTTGGCCCACACCGATCCTCCAAAGAGCATCCCACCCCGACCCAGCCCACTACCGTATCCCGTAACCCCGCAGTTACCATGTCTAATCCAACTCTGTGGACAATTTCAGCATGGCCAATCCGTCTAACTTGTACATGCTTGGCATGTGGGAGGAAACCGAAGCACCTGGAGGAAACCTACGCAGGTTTGGGGTGAATGTGCAAACTCCATGCAGACAGTTGTGTGAGGGACGAATTGGACCCAATTCCCTGGTGCTGTGAGGCAGCAGTACTAACCACTGTGCCACCGTGCTGCCTACATAAGCCTTGAAAGACACCCAGGCACAAACTAGCGGTTGAAATGTAGCCATCTCCTTAAAGTTTATCTGTGGATTTTCGCTCACTTGAACAATGATGTTGATTGTACTGCTGCTTATGAGGGGTGTTACTTTAAGTTGCTGTGTTGGAAGAAGCAAACACTCAGCACTAACTCATATTGTTATTGGATTTCCTTCCGAATTGTTCATTTCAGCTGTTAATGGCTTAGTAAAAAGTGAGTTCAGTGGATAACTTACAAGATTGGGTTAGGATATAAGATGCCTGAACCTCTCCCTGTGATGGCATTGTTGTTGTTTTATAGGTGAGAGCCTCGTGATCAGCCTGCCTTCCTAACTTGTTCTACAGTTAGAGCATCAGCTATAAATAAGATGGCAGATGTCATAGGGAGTACAATATTTCTTCTGATATTTTAGAGCATGAGAGCATTCAGTCCCTCCAGCCTGCTGTGCAATTCATTAGGATCATGGCTGATCCGACATTTCTTCATATCTACTTTCCAGCATTTCTCCATAACCCTTGATTCCTGGGCTAATCAAGAATCTATATATCTTGCCTGAAATATACACAAAGACTCTTTGTCACAGAGAGCTGTGGGATCAGAGTTCTAAAGACTCCCAACTGTTTGAGAGAAGAAATTCCTTCTCATCTCAGTCTTAAGTTGGCACCCCTTTATCCTGAGACAGTGCCATCTGGTCCTACACTCTCCCATGAGGGGAAACATCCTCTCTGCATTTACCTGTCAAGTCCCTTAAGAATCCTATATGTTTAGATGAGATCACCTCACACTTTTCTAAACGCTAGTGACTAGAGTCCCAATCTGTTTAGCCTTTACAATCCCACCATACTGGGGATCATCCTAGTGAATCTTCTCTGAACTGCCGTGACTAAAAATGATATCTTTCCTTAAATAAGAGGACCAAAACTGCTCACAGTGCTCCAGATGTGGTCTCACCAGCATTTTGTACAGTTGCAGTAAGACCTCCCTACTCTTATACTCCAACCCCCTTGAAATAAGGGTAAGCATTCCATTAGCCTTCCTGATTACCCACTGTACCAGTGTCATAAAGTTAAATGTGATTCACTTCTTATTCGCTGAATGTATCACCAGAAAGGTCTTCGAACATACCATTAGAAATATTTCTCCTTTTCAAGAAGAGGATACTTCTAAGGATCATAGACCAAAGACTAAAACAACATCAACATGGAGCGGATGCTGAAAGTCTGAATGTATAAAGAGAAAATGCTGGAAATCCCTGTTACGGCAGCATCTTCGGAAAGAGAGAAACAGAATCAGTGGATTGAATTTTCCCAGGTCTGCAGTTTGGAGGTGTGCTGACAATTGGAATGAAGCCTGTCAGGTCAGCTCCCTAATAGATTCCTAAACCCCTGCATTTTTCCTGGGGGCAGACTGGTGGGTTTGATGGCCACCCACCCAACAATGATGGTAATGAGTCGCCCATCTGCCATTTTTTCCACACTGCAGGAGACACACCCTGGGCTGCAGGAAGCTGAAAATGGATTGCAGGCAGTTTTGCAGCAGGGACATGAATCTGCTTCTTCCTTCGGAACATGGGAACACCACCACCTGCAGGTTCCCTTCCAAGTCACTCGCCATCCTGATTTGGAACTATATTGCTGTTCCTTCACTGTCTGGGGGTCAAAATCCTGGAATTCCCTCCCCAGTAGCATTGTGGGTCAACCTACACCAAATGGACTGCAGTAATGCGAGAAGGCAGCTCACCTTCTCAAGGGCAACTAGGAATGGATAATAAATACTGGGCCAAAGGGGCCCAGAAGAGGTGCTAATAGACTGACTGTGTGTTTCCAGGATTTTCTGTAAATCCTTTGGAAACCTATTTTGTATTTCCTTTGTCTTCCTGGCAAATCACTATTTGATATTTATGCAGGATCCTTGATTTGCCAGAAGTCATAACCCCTCATTTTTCTTTCATGCAGGATGGTATGGTGGCTCAGTGGTTAGCGCTGCTGTCTCTCAGCGCCAGGGACCCGAGTTTGATTCCTGCCTTGGGTGACTGTCTGTGTGGAGTTTGCACGCTCCCCCAGTGTCTGTGTGGGTTTCCTCCAGGTGCTCCGGTTTCCTCCCACAGTCCAAAGATGTGCAGGTTAGGTGGATTGGCCATGCTAAATTACCCATAGAGTCCAGGGATGTGCATTAGCTGTGGGAAATGCAGGGATAGGGGAGGGGAGTAGGTCTGGGTGGAATGCTTTTCAGAGGGTTGATGTGAACTTGATGGGCTGATGGCCTGCTTCCATACTGTACAGTTTCTCTGCATTGTCCATCCATCAGCAACTTAGCTAGAGTTCAGTGAGTATACTGTCCACAGGAAGCATAACCTAGCCACACAAATGTTGCTGAGTGTAATCAAGGTGAGCCTTGGCATGCTACCAGACACAGGCAGGATTGGTAGAGGAAACCTGGGCACTCCCAGGAGCATAAACGCTTTCTGAAGAGAGCAGTAGAGTGGAAGCTGCACAGAAGAAAAATCAGTGAAACAGAAAACTCAAAATCTGGTGCAAGTCTGAAGTAAAAGCAAAAACTGTTGCAAAACAGACAGCATCCATGGAGACAGAAGCAAAGGTAACCATTCAGTTCAATGATCTTTCATCAGAATTGCTCAAAAATGAACTCAAACATTTTTTTTTGCAGTTTTATAGAACAGTGAAGTTGACAACTGTGAAATATCATTGAATTTTAATGTTTGCAGTTCTGTTTCAAGCAACCAGAAGCCAATATGTTTCAATTGATGAACTCTTCGATCACCAGTGAAACTTGACAACTTGTGCACCCTGATAGCATACCTAGAGTCCAGGCTCCTAAGTGGGTAGGAGCCTGGACATCAGTGCAGTTTTCCCTGGAGTGAGGTGGATGAAAGGGAATTCGCTGTGTCTGAATAATGGTTTGGCACCTGGTACGTTGTGTTGTTCTTGACTAAGTAGCTTCCCTTTTTATCCAAGGCATGACATACTTGAAGGTTAGCTCTCGCTGTTGCTTAGGGAAACAATTGTTAGTAGATCAGCAAAGCACCAAGAGCAAATTTCCTTGGTGCTGTGAGGGGTCTTTGTGGTTGTTTGCCCTTCCCTTGCCTCCAAAGAAGCCATATCATTAAAAAGGTTGTTGACAACGAACACTGCATCTAGCTCTACATGCATCAGATCACCAGCACTCACCAGCAAGCTTTGAAATAACAAGGCCACTTTTTAATTCAATGTATGAAGCTGATCCTTGGCAGTATCAGCATGTGAACATGATGCTGAAATCACTGAAATGGCAGCTCAAGTGTCAGTAATACTTGGTGTTGATGGACTGTCTATCCCTGACTTGGATCTGGAGGAAGGCTGATTGCAGAACCCTTTGCTGCCTCATGTAATTTACAGTTGTGTGCCCTCTCCAGGCACAGCCTGGTACAGAAATCCTGATAAATCAAACAATTCCAGCTGCAAGATGGGGCAAAAAGATTGGCGTTTATTTTCCCTCTGCGTGGCTCCTATCCGTGAGCAACACCATACTTGTTCCAACTTATCAAGAAGATTGATGATGTTAACATAGCCTGATGCTTTCTTCTTTCTTCTTTCCTTGACTGTCTTTCAGACAAAGTTTGATAGTACCCAAGATTGGGATTCTATTGTATTGGTGAGTTCAACCTCTAGGTCTGTGTCTTCATTCAATTCACTATTAACCCCTTCTCCACCACTGCTTAGTAACTAGAGGATTGCCACTGTGATGTGCATTGGGACATTTTGATTGTCTTCTGAGTCAGCAGTAATCCTCATAAAAACTGATATTTTTTTTTAAAAAAGTACCAGTTCTTTGGTGTTTCAAATCCATGCCCCTGCTATAACAACCAAGTAAACCATCAGCACCAGTGCACTGCCCAGCTGATCCGAATCAAAATCCTTTCAAGGCTCAAGTGAGCAGCAAACTGTAACATCACGGAAATAAACTGTGGGATATATCAGTGGAAAGTTAATGTATTGAATTTGTATGGTTTAAAGAGACAGCATTAAAACTAAATTCACTGAGCATTTCATCATTTACATGTAAAATTTGTCGAAATTTCCAATTGGAGGTTGTCGAAGAAGCCTGAATTAAACTCAGTTTTTAATTCATTCATTTGTGACAACGCACCGGTTTGTCAATATCGGTGCAATACTTGTGGTAGTCATTGCACACAGCAAAACAGCAAACTTGTAGGTTTGAGTTGAAGAAGGAAAGGGAGGCTATTCAGAAGAAGTGGGTGTCTTGTGGACTTGCAATTGGCTCTGCCCCTTGTCACTGCCCCAGAAAGTGTAGAGAGTCAGCATCTTTCTACCTTTGGGTAGTTCTGCTGTTTTACAGCTTATTATGTGTAAAATATAGTGACACAAAATGAACAGAGCCTTATACTTTAATGAAACCTCCAATTCCTAATGGTTTTAACAGCCTCTGTAATGATATGTTCTGGGAAGCCATGGATGATTTATATGCTACTATAAAAGCCACCTGCACGATGGCTACATAGTAGCAGTGCAGAATGTGGGAGCATTTTACCTTATTATTGGAAGTTAACAAAATACTGAGCTTCTGATTACAGTTTCCAAGTGATACGTTGTAAATATATTTGGGAGCAAGTTCGACACTCATTTCAGGAGCAGGTTTGATGTTTGAATTTTTCTGCTGTTAATTGCTGTGGTACTAAATTCCTATCAAGGACAAGCTGTTTTACTTATAAACACGTTGTACTATAGCTAATGTACAGCCATTAACCTGAGATAGCCTTACACCTTTTCCGTCCTGTAGTCTGCAGCTTTAATTAGCTATTTAAACACTGGTCATATAAACCTCCAAAGGGTTCAGTTTCCCCTATTTAATTCACTTCAATTCCTTTGCACTGTATTTTAATGTCGTTGTTAAGCTAATGAAGAAATTTTTTACAAGCACATTAACCTGTACACTACCAAAGGAAATTTAACCCTGGAATGTGTAGATAGTCTGTTCCTATGTGACAGGAACGTGTAATATGTCATCTGTAGTTCAGTTGAAAGTACTGATTTTCTGATATGAGCATTGATTTTGATTTTAAAGGTAATTTTGTGATGTACACTGCAGTTGTTGCCATGGCTGGTACAGATTCAAATCCAGGAATACAAGGGAAGTCTAATGAATTAGCAGGGGTGGTGTCAACCCAGATTGTAGCTTCTCCCAGCAGGAGAGAGCAATAATCAGTGGGCACAAATTAATTCTGGGTATCGATAATGCAAGGGTTAGGGCTAGTTTTGGGTAACGTTGCTAATAGATTGCTATGGAGTGGTATGGTGGATCAATGGATAGTACTGCTGCCTCATGGCACCAAGGAGCTGGGTTTGATTCCACCCTCAGGCGACTGTCTGTGTGGAGTTTGCAAGTTCTCCCTGTGTCTGCGTGGGTTTCCTCTGGGTGCTCCAGTTTCCTCCTACAGTCCAAAGCTGTGCAGGCTAGGTGGATTAACCACGGGAAATGCAGGGTGGGGGGCAGTGGGTCTTGGTAGGATGGTCTTTGGAGGGTAGGTGTGGACTCAATGAGCTGAATGGCCGTTCCCACACTGTAGGGATACTATGATTCTAGATAGGAAGTTTAACTTGCACATAAATGGAGAAGATGTTTCTTTATATTTCTGGCTCCTAACGTTTATTTACCCTGTAAGATCATCATTAATAAGTCCAGCAAGAAATTCAGAGAATGGTTAGAAGTGTGGAACATGCTACTATATGAGTGGTTGAGAATAATAACAGGAACGTTTGATGGGAAGCTGGATCGAGCTGGGAAGACAGAACTAGAAGCATAGATTGATGGACTGACGTGAAGTAAGGTGGGAAGAGGCTCAGGTACAGCATAAACCAGTTGAGCTAGGATAACACAATATGGAGCTGGAAGAACACAGCAGGCCAGGCAGCATAAGAGGAGCAGAAATGTTGACTTTCCCGCTCCTCTGATGCTGCCTGGCCTGCTGTGTTCTTGCAGCTCCATACTGTGTTAAATCTGACTCCAGCATCTGCAGTTCTTGCTATCTCTCAACCAGTCGAGCTGAGAGTTTTTGCGTTGTAAATGCTTTGTAATTTTTCATTGGCTCCAGACAACAGGCAAGTAAATGATGGATAGGTTTATGGGAAAGGGTGTGTGAGGTGGTGAGGAGAAGGTGAAAATACCTGAACGTTCCCGTTGTAATGGCGTGTTTGTGCCACTGATTGAACCTTGAACCTTGAATCCTGCTCGAACTAAGGACTTGATTCTTCTGCTGTATAATAATTTTTAGTTTTGGAAACAATGAATGTCGCAGTTGAGGACAATGAATTTATTCACTCTAGGCCCATTGTTGAAAAGATTTTTGAAATTTGTTGACCACAATTACCATTGTCCAACCAAGCGTTGAACAGTAAGATGAAGTTCTCAAAACAATATACAGACCAAAACAATATACAGACCTTCAAATCCAAAGAGCGGAGGTGAAAATCAATTTTCCTTTTACATATTGCTGTTGGTGAAGAAGTCCAAAGTTCATTGAATCCGGCTTAAGTTTTCTTTTGAACACTCAAAAGTTCCCTTCCATTATGTATTGTGAACTGCTCTGATACTTAGTTCAGGATATTAGCCTTTATATTTATTGGACGGTTTCACTTTATTCATAAATTCTAATGAAAGGTCATTGACCTGATATATTGACTTGAAAGATCCTCCCTTTGCACATGCTGCCTGATCTGCTGAGTGTTTCCTATGTCCCTGCTTTAATTTCAGATTTCTAGCATCTGCAGTATTTTGTTGTAATATTTAAGTCTTAACATTGCTGAAGATTGTAAGCAATGGAACCTCTTAAGTAGATGAAAAGCAATCCTGCGACACAATTGGCTGAATTTCACAGAAATCAACTAAGTCTCAATTTTGCTGAGTTTCATGAAGGGTTTCTCTTCATGAGCCCTGGTGAGTTTTCACACACAATCTTCTCAAGCTCTCCATAAATACTACGCCCCTCTGGTGCCATGATCAGCATGTTCTCCCATCTGCCACCAGTTGAAGTACTGGCCACTGCCAGGACCTTGCAAAATTCCAGGCATCAATGTCAGATGTAAAACCCTGGGGTGCTGGCATTGTGGATCTACCCCGCACAGTTTGTTTTATTTGCATCAGGCAAAGGGTAGAGGGTAATTGGCACCCCGCTATGCTGAAAGGGACCTGGAGGTCCTACTGAATTGGGGGAATGGGGGCTGTGACTGCGTGTGGTCACTGCTGATGGAGTGTGCCTGATGGAGGTAAAGAGGAGCAAGTGGCAAACGGCAAGCTGGAGTTGTCAGGTACCGCTCTGATTTCAACAGTGTGGCTGCCTCATTTCAAAGTGGGGGTAGGAGAATGGGAAGCTCCATATCAACAAGGCAAGATGGCAACATCATGAGATGTTAATATGTGCAAATAAGCCTCTCACCGGTGAGAACTTCATCTTACTGTTCAATGCTTGGTTGGACAATGGTAATTTTGCTCCTCACTGACCATCTCACACAATTCTCTCAACTTTCTAATCAGTACCACCATGTTCAGGGGCAGGGAAGATTCTGTCCACAGTCAATCATGAGCAGAGAAATTCTCTACATTTTCTTTAGGCAATTTTGATCTCAAAACTAATGAGATCCAAATGAATTAATTAGTCGTTATCATATTGCTGTTTACGAAAACTTACTCGGCTCATGTTGGCTGCTGCAGCAGTGACCACAAAAGTAGTTTGTTGTCTGTAAGGCATTTTGGGGCATTTTGAGCTTGTGAAACATGCTGTAGAGATACAAGTCGCTCTTTATCCACTGCGTGAAGCAGAATATTGTTTTTATGTTTCAAGGCAGCTGGGTTCTTGTTGACACTGTGGTGTTAGATATTCTTCAGACTCTTGAACTCTTTCAGAATGAACAACATCCAATCATAAGCCAACAGTCCTAGCCAGCAGAGTTTGCTGGGTTATTGTGGACATCGTTCAATGTTTGCAGAAGTAACAACTGATCAAAGAGTTTGCCACAGTCTCATATTTCAATATTGCAGTGTTCAGGGGATGCTGTAAAATAGATTGTTGATGTTGTATAAGTCGGAAGAATATTTTTGCACTGTGTAAAATAGAATATTTTTGACATTTAAAAGAAAACCTCGCTGAAAGAGCAGTGACTTTGGGCTGATGTTTGACACTTCAAACTAGTTGCACTGCTCACTCCTTGGTCATTTTTTAAGACTCTTGACTAGTTGTGGAAACACTCTGCATTGACAGGTTAGAGTGGTGGCTGAAGGGGAGGGTCTATAGACTTTGTCATTGGCTTCTTGACAGTCCACAACATCTCAGCAGCTGGGCTGTACTCATGTTTGCTCTTGCTAGTATATGAAAACACAAGTCAGTACAATACTCTTTCAAGTAAACATTTACATCCACTCAAGTAATTGCTGAGTGAGTACAGCTGAAGTAATTATTATGGCCTGCATACTGCAAGGATAAGTGTTTACATCTGGAATCCTATTCACACAGCTCTATTGATCAAGTAGCTATGCCACTCTCTATTTTTGGTCCCTAGAAGGTCCAGCTCCAATACTGCATTTTCTCCTGTTGCAACAGCCCACAAGCAGCTGACACAGTGTACTGATAGAATCATAAAATCATTGAATGATTTAACACAGAAGAAGCCATTTGGTCCATCCTGTCTCTTCAATTTCTTTGAAAAAGCTATTCAAGTAGGCCCACTCCCCCTGTCCTTTCCCCAAGCCCTGCAAAGGTCTCATGTCAAGTATTTCTCCAATTCCCTTGTACATTTGTTTCCATAACTGCTTCAGGCTCCGTATTTCAGATTGTGGGGACTGTGATTTATTTTCTTCATGTCACTTCAGATTTCTTTTCCAACTATATTAGATCTCTGTTCACTGGTTACTGACCTTCCTGCCAATAATTTGCATCCACTGAAAACTGACCTTTCTGTTACTTAGTGACATTTTTTACTTCCTTTCTCTATCAAAACCCTGTATTATTTCAAATACCTTTATCAAATCTCCCTCTAGTCTTCAGTGCTCTAAGAAAAAATAATCTTAGTCTCAGTACTATCTTCACAAAATTAAAGTCGTTCACCCTTGTTATCATTCTAGTAAATCTCTTTAACAAACTCTCGTAGGTTGCAAAACACCTCCTAAAGACGTGTGCAGAACTGGATACACTGTTCAAGCTGGGGCCTGACCAATGGTTAATAAAGGTTTTGCCACATGCTTTTGGACTCTATGCTTCTACTGAGAAAGCCGCAGAATCCTTATGCCTAATTAATGGCCTTCTCAACCAGTCCTCCCACCTTCAAGGATTTGTGTGTATACACACCCAGGACTGTCTGTGTGGCACCCCTTTAGAATTGAAACATTTCCTTTATATTGCCTTTCCTCGTTCTTCTTTCCAAAATGAGTTATGTTACACTTCCCTCTATTGAACATTTCATCTGCCATGACTCTGTCCATCTTACCAGCCTGTCTATGTCTTTCTGAAGTCTGTTACCTTCTTCTTCATTCTTCAACCCATTTCTGAGTTTTAGTATGCTGAAAAGGTTAATTTATGCCAAATCTAGTTTGTTGATAAAAGTAAAAAATTTCAGTGGTCCCAACACTGGCGCACAGAGGTATGATTAGTCGGGGGTAAGTCATTGTGCAGAGGGTGATCATCATTGTTTAATCTCTTCGCTTTCCATCCCTCAGTTTATCTAATATACACCCAGCTATTGCCCCTTTAATCCCATGGTTTACAATCATGTGAACAAATCTACTGCGTCTCACTTCATGGAATATCATTTGGAACCTCAAATACATGATATCAATCATAATTAGATCATAAGAAATTAGGAACAGGAATCGTCCATAATCTGCTCCACTATTCATTGCTGAACTTGGTGTCAGAGCCACTTTCTTGACTGTCACCAATAACCCATGACTCCTTTGTCAAACAAAAATGTGTTTAGCACAGCCTTCAATAACCCCCACCTCGATTGCTGTCTATGGAAGAGAATTCAAAGACTAACGACCCTCTAAGAGAAGACATTCCTCCTTCCCCCACCCCCCATCTTAAAGGAAGTAACCCCTTGTCTTTAAACAGACCCCCACTTCTAGATTTCCCCACACAAGAAAACATTCTTCCAGTATCCGCATTGTCAATTGTAATGGAATCAAACTCCTGCCATATTTACTTTATCAAGGAATTCTGTGCACTTTGTCAAACATGATTGTGTTTGGAAAATCCATGTTTCTTTCTTTAACCCAAGGAGCAATTCAATTTGTCCCAGGTCATACACAGTTTCCCCTCCAACAACATTTAACTGACTGGCCTGAAGTTCCTAGATTTACCTCCCCCCACCCCCTCACTATTTTTGAGCAAAAGCGTAAAGTCTGCAGTCTATCAATCCTCTACCACCCGTCCCATTTCGAAGGAAAATTGACAGATTCTGGCTATAACCTCCACAATTTCTACCTTCTTTCAGCCACCAGAATGCATCCCATTCAGAACTTTTCTACTTTGGCATTGTCCATCTTTTGAGGACCTCACCTTTACCTTTGTATGTGTGTTGTGTGATGGCCTTGCTGAGATTTTCCTTCAAAACGGGAACTTACCCAACTCACTTCGATTTGCCAGTCTGAGTTATATACTTAGCATGGGGCACATGAAGAAAGAAAGTAAAATCAATGTGGAAGTCACAGTGTCTGTGTAAACTAATGAGTTAGAATGAGCTAACAAGGTGTAGAGCTGGATGAACACAGCAGGCCAAGCAGCATCATAGGAGCAGGAAGGCTGACGTTTCGGGCCTAGACCCTTC
>NC_063356.1:20699816-20830584 GCF_021869965.1 Rhincodon typus
CTGACGTTTCGAACCTAGACCCTTTCTAGGCCCGAAACGTCAGCCTTCCTGCTCCTATGATGCTGCTTGGCCTGCTGTGTTCATCCAACTCTATACCTTGTTATCTCAGATTCTCCAGCATCTGCAGTTCCTACTATCTCAGTTAGAATGAGCTGGAGGCTGGACAGAACTAACAACGGGACTTAATACAGTCTGTTTTCCAGCAAATAAAAATTTTACTCAACAGTAGCAAAAAGGTCTATTTACAGAGTCTATGCTAAACGCCTTCATGAACTAGAGCACCTGAGCTCAAGACTGAAACAGCCCAATTTTTCTCAATAAAAAGTGGGTCAGTTCTGCAGCAAAAAACAGTAAAAGGGGCATGTTACTTGACACAAATTATCTGTGTTCATTCAATCACAATCACTAATAATAGTTAAATCTCCAGCGATGATTCAGGGTATGATAGTGTCACTCTGTGCAGCCACTATTAATATATTTCTGATCTGTCTGAGGGGTGCAGTGAGATTTCTGATTGACCCACTCCAATAGTGTCAATCCAAATGAAATATATACAGAAAAAGTTTATTCCCTTCATACATAGGGCTTGATTAATGAGGATGAAGGATGGCTGATAGATATTTAGAAGAACCTTTTTGTACTATGTTCCTGGACACCTAGAAATCACTTCGATAATGGGAGAGAGATTAAAATAAATTCTCAGCTCCTCTGTGGATTCTGATAGCAGCTTACAGTGGATGCCGGAACAAGTATGATTTAAAAAAAAAACAGAATACAGACATTTTTTTAAAAAAAAACACATTTCAAGGCTTAAAACTCACGACTCCATTTTAATAATTGTGATTGGAACTCTGTTAACATTGTACCAGTGCTGAGTATGAATAAAAGATGCATGCAGTTGGTTTTATGGCTGATGTATATTTGAAGACAGCATTATAGCAACTTAATTCAAAGTGGGAATTCAGAAACTACTGAGGAATGGATGCTGCTCGGATTCCGACTGAGAGACTGTTGTGCTTTGGTTCAAAGTTCCCTCTGAGGGTCAGGGCACCACGCTGGTTCAGAGATGAACTGCACTGAAATATTTTGCTTGGCAACTTTGCTCCACAGACCTTGTTCAGTTAAGGCTTGTGATGTTGATGCTGAAGGTGGTTTGTGGAAGACCTGTTTTATTTTAACCCCTAAAAATAGAGTGAAAGAGTTTATGCTGATGGGTTATAAATCTTTGGGAAATTTTGAGTAGCCTCCTCTCTCACAGTCATGACTATCTCTTCTATAATAGAATTGATACCATAAGATATACCATAGCAACTCCACTACACATTGTATCAAACAAGTATAAACAACATTTTTTTTTGTTTTGTGGAGAACGAGGAGAGGTCAGTAATTTTTCTCATCCTAATCTGTAACTGAGGCACCAAAATTATGCCAGTCCCTGTGGCTCCAGGTTTTCTAGTCATTAACAATGTCATTGTGCATAGCTTATTTTTAAGCTGTGTTTTAAACCAAACAGACCCCTTGAGGAATTTACCATCAACTAGTTCCAGTGATTGGATCTGTCAGGTTTTGAGTTGATTGAAGTGCATCAGCAAGAAGCAGTTAATCCTGATCTGCAGTTTCCCTCAGAATGATGGCTGGAAGAAAGCTACAGATTGCTCAAAAGAGCCCATCACACACATTAAAAAATGTCAGGAGATGCGTCTACATCTGTGGCTCAAACTCTTTTGTATTGATAAGCATGGTGCATAATATAAAATGTATTTTGATACTTTTTGAACCATTTGTAGCTAACTTTTTATTTACAACCTGAATGTTGCTGCATTTTCTGTTCCCCTGACAGTGCTTTTTGTCAAAGTCTAAGGACAGGAAGCTGAAGATAAATGTTGTCTGACCTTATTTAATATAAGAGATCATTTCATTGTGTTTTTACTGAATGTGTGCAATAGCATTTGTTGTTAATTAGTGGCATGGACAATAAGGCAAATTGGTGACAGATGTGAGACTGACAAATGCCAATTATGACTAGAAGCCTGGAGGATTGACATTTCTTTGAACCTTGCAGAGCAGGAACATATTTTCCATAATCTAATGTTTACAATAATGATCACTTCTATAAAATAAAATGCTGAGGCAGACAAGAATAAATTAGAGAAAATATAACCATGTTCCTTTAGAAGAGTGCACAACCGTCTTACATTTTTGATGTATGCAGAGCAAAAAAGAGACACAGGTCTTTGTCTGCAAGTATAACTGTACAGAAAATTCTGCAGAAAATGTGGGACTTCCAAAGTACTGAATTTGGGCCCTATTTCTTGTACTTTTGTGCTGTCAGTTTTGAAGGAGTGATGGAACTGTGGGTGTTTTAGAGGGGAATTGATGTGACTGCATTTCAGAATGTTTTCCAGTGCTGACTGCGAGCAGTGTCAGGGTGGTTTGCAGGGGACTGTTAGCCACTCAGGATCCTAATGGAATCAGTAATATTACCAAGCTTCATATTAGTGCTTGAAAGTAGAGAAGCTGCTGTTAACATTAAAATTATTTCCACTTCCAAAATTGGAGTTTAATCCAGGATTACCAGCATTGTTTTCCATAGGTCATTCCTAGTGGTGTGACCTTTCTTATATTATGCAGATTTCACAGATCTTGCACAAATGTATGTTCAGAGGAGTTAACCAACGCTTTGTACTTCCTTTCCTGAAAGGCAGGTGGCAAATGAAAGAACTGGAGCTAATCTTTACACAACTTCATGAGGTTTTATTTACAGTATACACATTGCAAATAAGTACCTCCTCGACCAGAAGCCAGTTTCATTCATTTCCTATTTTTGGGGCCACATAGAATCATAGAGATGTACATCATGGAAACTGACCCTTCAGTCCAACTCATCCATGCCAACCAGATATCCTAGATAAATCTAGTCCCACTTGCCAGCATTTGGCCGATATCCCTCTAAACCTGTGAAGAATTTCAGACTGGAGGATGGGACGGGGAAGGTAAAAATAATGCCATGTATGGATTTAAACACAAGGATAAAAACTTTAAGTCAAAGCTCTGGAAGAACAGAATCTCAGTTTAGTGGGAATGTGAATGATGAATGACTCGGTGTAGCAGAGTATACACGCAAAAGAGTTTTGGATGAACAGTAGTTTATGGAGATGGGGAATCCCACTGGAGGAGCATTGCAGTTGTTGAGTGTGGAAGTGACAAAATTTCAGAGACAGATGGAGGCACAGAAATGAAGATAGATGATCTTTGAGATGAAGAAGATATGAAGTCAGGAACACAACTTGGAGTCAGAATGGATGTTAAAATAGTTTAGTTCAGCTTGATGCAGAGACTAGGGAATGATATAGAATGGATGGCACGTTTGGGAAGTTGAAGCTGGGAAATGAAGATGATTGGCATAGTCTTCCCCAAATTTGTGTTACTGACAAGTATCAATGCTTTCCTCATGGTATTAACCTATCCCGTCTATATCATATCATTCAACACATGATTTCACTTTTCACTCATCATTTTCCCTCAAATTGAACATCTTCCGTGCACACAGGTTCCATTGCTCTCATGGTGATTAACCCACACCATTCTGATCTTTTGCAAATAAAATTCTGCTGCTTTCAATCTTTACATAAACCATTTGCAATTTACAGTGTAGCGACATACAATTTGGCCTGATGGGTTTTTCTGGTGTCTCTGCCCAAAATGAGCTAACACCATTTCTTTGCATTTCTTGAAAGCCCAGTCAACAATTACGTTCATTTGATGGCACCGCAGTCCTGCTGCTAGTGGTGGAAGCTGGTTGAAAACATCTGGAGATATAGTGATTTGCACTTTGAGGCAGAAAGTTGTCATGAATTCTGTATTAAATTGCCAATCTGTTTAGCGAGGTTTGTGTGAGGGTATTGGAAGTCAAATTGGTACATTAGCAAAAACACTTTATTAGGCTGTGGCAAGAAGAACATTACCACTTTTTATTAAGCTACATGTTGGAACCAGTGGGGAGAATATGGTTGGGCATAGTAATTTTTTAAAAAACACATTCCTTTCCCCGATGAAGGGAAAAGCTGATATAAGAGTTAGAAGTTAAAAAAATCATCACTGAAGCTGGAATTTGCAGAATTTCTACCCAGGATAGACAGCTAGAAATTATATGTAATAAATAAATAATTTAAGGATCAATATTTTAACTCTGTAAAAGATTCTCTCTTTTGGAGGAAGCAACCTCAGCTTCTTGGTGAAATCAAATCTTTAATTTTCAATGTTTTTTGTTATTTTTATACTTTATGATCATTTATGGTTTCAATTTCTTTTTCTGAAATAAGGTGAACCGAACACATTTAACTATAAATTAAGGGTCTTGATCACTGTGATTTTAACTCAATATACATGGAAAAGTGATTACAATGCTGGGGCTGTTACATCGGAGTCTGGTTCTACTTTAGAACTGGCAGGATACCCTGAAGTGTGCAGATGGCTAAAAATATTCCCTGATTAATAAACCACCTTAATATTAATTTATTGCCTCACTGTTGCATTTCAAATTCACTTCAACCAATGCCACTACTGACTCGTATAAAAAGAAATTGCCCAATAGGGATTTTATGTCCTGTGCTAATTGCTGACCATTCATTTTTATATGTATACAATATTACTTGCAGAAAAAATGTCCTTTCAACTGAAATCAATACATTCTTTTTGCAGTTGTGGTAAAATAAAGCAGAGCATTTTAATACCCAATATTATGTATTACTGCTGAGTTTTTTAAAATTGAGTGAAAGTTGTAATTTGAGTTTGCTTGTAACAGGTAGGTATGTGTATGCCATATGCAAATGTTTTCATTATCTCCAGCCAAAACAGGAGAAAGGTTTTGGAGAGATTGGAGGGGTTTGCATTTACATTTTGCTTTTTCTTCACTCCTTAACAACCCCTTCACCCACTCCAAAATGCAGATCAGTCATTGCAAGTTATTGTACATAGCTGGCAACTACTTCAGTCAAAACTGCACAGGTAAGTATCTGGTCCAGTCAGGAAGCAACTATAATTAGATATGTCCACTTATTCTCATCGTGCCGTCAAAGTTCTCCGATTCCATGAAAGTGTCATTGGATTTTCAAATCAATTTCTGTCTTTTAAAAACAAAATCTAAATAAGTTCAATGAATGTACACCACAGCAGGAAAGCAATGAAAGGAATAAAAATAATATATCATTTACATATTACCCACTCATTCACTTAGGAATCACTTAACAGCGGTATGACTGACTTTAAACTCTTGTGTGATTCTAAAGTAATGTTTAATGAACCCGGGCAAACACTAGTTGAATTGAGACAGTATAGGGAAGGATAGTAACAGCAGACAGTAATCTGGGAAAAAAAAACTTACAGGTAATGACACAGTGGGCAATGGGGCACAACTTAATTGGTCTCAATACAACAACAAGGTTCATTTGTATAAGCAACCAATTTACAGAAGCAGCTCCCATGTGATAGTTGTCAGGTAACCTACATTCCAATATAAGAAATGAGAGGAAGAGATGATCTTTTGGCCCATTTAACTTGCTCTACCATTAAATCCAATCATAGATCATCTTTAGCTTCAGCTCCAATTTCCTGTCCACTCTTCATATCCCTCAATTCCTTGAGAGACCAAAAATCTATCTCGACTTTTATACATTCGATGTTGGAGTGGCCACAACCATCTGGTGCAGAGAACGTCAAAGCTTTACAATCTTCAGAGTGAGGAGATTTCTTCTCATCCCAGTTCCATCCATGGAGTCCATTTACACGGCTCGCTGCCGCGGAAAGGCAGCCAACATCATGAAAGATCCATCGCGCCCCGGTAATGCTCTCCTACAACCTCTTCTGTCAGGCAGAAGATACAGAAGCCTGAACACACACAAGAGCAGGTTCAAGAACAGCTTCTCCCCAGCCGTTATTAGACTGATGAATGGAGTCTCTAGCCTCAAATCAATCAATCAATCTATAAATGATTGGCCCCATATCCTGAGACTCTGTCCCATGTTCTAGATTCCTCATCCCGGGGAAACAATTTCTTATTGTCCATCCTGTCAAGAGTCTTCAGTATCTTGTACATTTTTAGTATATTCTACATTTCAATGAGATTCTCTCTCATTCTTCTAACCTCCAAAGAATATCGGCTAAATTTACTCAGCCTCTTATCGTAGGACAGCAGTCTCATCCCAGGGAGCAATCTCGTGAACGTTCACTGTACTGTTGCCCGTTTGCTGGGGTTTATACAGCTGCAGCTTTACTTTAGATTCACACATGAGTTTCATATTAGTCAAATAAGATTTCAATCGCCCAGAGTTTTGAAAAGCCTTGGGTTTCTTTTCTCATCTAACTAATGCTGGGATACAGGTCTAAAGGTGTTGGCTGCCCCCTAGCACCTTCACCAAGTGCACTCTTCATATGTGCGCATCAGTAGTCATTGTCACTTTGCAACCCAAGAAGATCACTTGAGCCTGGTAATAATCAGTCCTCAACTGATATCCATATACATGCACACTTTCCAGCACAATAACCCCATACTGATGAGCAATGAGTTAAATTTTCTTCCCTTCCCTCATCCTGGAAGCTACAGGAATCACCTCCTGGCATACAACAATGTACTTGGGAATTTCCATGGTACTTTTTAATAACTGCTGTAGTTGTTCTGCACCCAATCTCTGGAATAATGGCGTATCTTGAGTAACTGTGTGCATAGACTCCAGCAGTTAAATGCAAGACAGCTGTTTTCTACTGTTCTCCATCAACAATGGCCTTATAATGAATGTATGCTACTGTTGAGTGTTTCTAATGAGGCTTACATTACAGAAAATGATTGGCTTTGTTGTGATCCCAGTGAACATATCGTTAAGATTGCTGCCTGTTCCCCCAGCACAATCAGGAGCACATGGCTTGTTGCACCTTGTGAGCCTAGCTCATGAATCACATTTAAACAATTCCACTGTCCTTCCTGGGGATTGTGAAGGGATCACACACAGTAGACATTGGATAGCTATGGCATGGTATGCAGTGAGAAAGGAGATGAAAACGTAGGCATACGTGCCTATTTGATCCCAGCCCTGAGAGCTGGGAACATGCTGTCAGTATAGCACTACCATTAGCTGTATGGTCACCTTGTCTTCCATTCTTATTTGGTCAGGTTGGCATTTCATAGTCTTGAAGAGGCTGTTACCTTCTGTCTTTGACAGGTTGGTGTGCCAGTCTTGTCTGACTTGGGCGGATGTCTGCTGGCCTCCTTGTATTTTTTTTTCCATCCAGTACCACATTTACTGTGAAGTATTTTATACTGAGCAGCTAATAACAAACCAAGAATTAGGAATCGACAAAAACTGGCACCAACAAATCAGTGCTAAAATAATATGAATAAGCAAACTAAGAAGACGTATTGAAACATTTCCCAAACGAAACACCATGAATAAAGTTATCCTGTCAACCTGCCATCAATTAAACTATGAGCACTTTGTGTATTGTGAGATCTTTGGCACTTGCTTTTGTTCCAATTGTGTGTGAAACGAGAGAGCTGTTGCTAAGTTAAAATGGATAATATGAATAAACCCAGAATGTTCAACATGGATTCACTGAAGGGATATTCATGAAACCTTTACAGAAATGGTGTCAATAGCTAAAGTTGGCTATTCATGGTATTTTGGCTACAGCGAGACTGACACGAGACTCCTCAATCAGGTGCTCTATTCCCAGCTCTGAAACAGCAGGCAAGCCCCAGAGGAAGCGTTTCAGTGATATCCTCAAGGCCTCACTGGTGAAATGTGACATTCCCACAGACACTCGAGAATCACTGGCCCAAGACCATCCAAAGTGGACGAGGAACATCTGGGGAAGGCGTCAAGCACTTCAAGACTTGCTGTTGGGAGAAAGCGGAAGCCGGGCAAAAGCAGCACAAGGAGCGCGCTGCCACACCAATACCCCACCTACCCCTTCCCACGACCACCTTCTGTCCCAAGTGTAACAGAGCCTGCAGAAGCTGCATCCGTCTGTACAGCCACCTACGGACTCACCCTGAGAGGGGAAGAGAGTCATCCTCGTCACCGAGGAACCGCCAGTGATGATGAATGACTGCTTGGCTACAGCAGTTTGTTTTGAGATAGATTCCCAAGATATGAAGATCAAAAAGTATGGGGAAAAAGCAGGGAAAGGGTACTGAGTTGGATGATCCGCCATGCTCATATTAAACTGTGTAGCAGGCTCAAAGAGCTGAATGGCCTACTACTTCTATTTTCTGTTTTCCTTTGTTTCTATTTCACAGGAGCATTTTTTCACTGAAATTTGACAGTGACTTACATACTGACAACTGTTATGATTAAAGGAGCATTGAAAAGGTGGTGAGGAAGAGAGGCAGAGGAGTTTATGGGGCCCTTAGCAAGCCTCTCCCCATGCTTATGGCCTAGACATCTTAAGGCACAGCTATCAGTGAAGGGGAAAGGAAATTTGGATGCACATGACGTGAGAATACAGAGTTCCTAGAGATTATAGGATGGAGGAGGTACCTGAATTAGGAAGGGACGAAACCATGAAACATTTTGAACACAGAGGAGAATTTTAGACATAATTACTGGATCAAGGAGCCAGTACAGGCTGGTGCGTAAAGAGGTGCTGGGTGAATTGGACTTGGCATGTGGAATGTGCTAGAAGCTTGGAGAATGTTTTCTACGTTTCTTGCAATTAAAGAAGGTTCAAAGAACCTCTTAGAAATGATTACCTGTGTATGTATATGGACATACTTTTGTTAAACTATTGTAATTGGTGATGTGCCAGACATTCTCAGACACCCCGAGATTGTTAGGTTGCAAAGACTAGCTGAATTTACTGTGGAACCTTCCAGCTCTGTCACAAGTTTAAATTCCAGTCCCAATACTTTTATGTAATTCTCCTAAATTGTAATTTCTTACATATTCATCAATCATTTCACAAACTGACATTTACTTCTATGAGGTGTTATGGCACGTGGTCTCCATTTGTGGTTGAGCATCGTTCCACTAAATTACCACTCCTTCACTCAAAGGAGCTCTGCTAATTAATCTAAACTTCCACAGATCCTTTGCCTGCACAAGTCAAACGGTTCCAAGTTCTGCACCTGGTCAGAGGAAGCCTGCAGGGGCTTATCGTGAAGCATGATTCTTTTTAAAAGTCACAAAGGCTGGTATTCCTGTGGTGTTAACACGTCCGAACAAGCCTGATCAGCTTAGATGTGCCCAGTGGGGCATTCTGAGAATGGGAAGGTGTAATCTTAAACTTGGAACCACTTCAGGCAGCAGCTAATAAAAGAAACAGCATTTGCAGAGAGAAACTGAGGACGGAATTATCCAGAATGGTGGTGGGGCAGGAAGAGCATGACATTTCAGATCAGCAGGACTGCTGCCTGTGTCTGATTCAGCAAGGGGTGGGCAGAAAGTCATTGCCACCATTGTAACCTCACGGGGTCAAAGACCCCATGGAGGTGCAGGGACAGGCAGGGGACTGTCCTGGCAGAGATGCCATGCGCAGACTCGAGCGAAAGGTGGAGGAGTGCATTCATGTTTTGACTGCTGTCACATGCCCTGGGCCAGTACAACATACAGCCCCATTACAGTAGTCGTGCACTGCAGCGTTGTCGAGGTAAAAGGGAGATCAGGCACCTCGGGGAGCTCCCTCCTGGAGCTGTTTATCCCTAAGGAGTCTGCGAGGTGCTACTGCACAAACAGAGAGGAGCAGTGCCAGCTGGGCACCCTGGGCACATTATCTCAGGTATGATCCAGCTCCCTCTTACTGGTGGCTTCTTCACCTCCACCTGCTAAAGCCAAGGAGGATACCTACTCAGGAAACCCTCAGAGGCTGGACCTCTCTCAGCCTGGGCCCATCAGAGGATGCCTGCCAAAGTCATCACAGTCAACAGGCTTTGGCACTTAGAAGGCTGCCTCCAACTCAACTCTGAGTCTCAGCAAGTGTAAAGTTAAGAAATTCCAATTGCAATTAAGGTGTCAGTTCATTGTATCAATGGATCCTACTTGTAAATATATGCCTGATTGCATGTTATTCATGTAAGTTGAATGGTCATTATGTTGTTAGCTGCTGCAATGGTCATGATCATTTAAGGATACTGCACTCCATCCCGATTAGTGCTGGATGATGTGGGCCTGTAGGTCCATCATTTATTGTGTCACACTGTACACTGTGGTGTCTCTGAGTATCCTAACTTCTGAAGGTTTAAACTTTGGGAACTGTTTGTAATGTTGGAGTTTGGAATGCAGCTGGCAGCCCAGCAGATCATATCTATCCTGCCTCAAGGATTGCTGTCTGCACTTGAGTCAATCCATATACTGTCAGTACCTGTACTACCGGGCTTTTTAAGGGACATTGCCAACCTTAGGAGAGAATGTTGGTGAGACATATGTGACTGCCTGCCAAAACCACCAATAAATACGGCTTCCAAGACAGCATGCAGATAGACTTGCTTGTGCCGAGGGCTCATAGAAATATACCCTCCAGAAGTCATAGGAATGTACCAAAACATCCAGGTATTTAGCCTGCATTCTAGCCTTGATGGCTCTGATGCAGCAGTTAAGTTTAACAGCACAGCTGGAGATGTTGTGGTGCCTGACTCAGCCTGGAATCTGTTATAGTGAGGGTGTGGAGGGCCTGTTTGATACAGTGCACCAACTCCATGGTATCTGCTGCTGTAATCACACAGTTTCCTCACTCATCATCAGAATCATCTCCCAATCCTTTAACTGCCACCACCCTCCCACCCTCACAGCTCCTCATTGATTGACCCTGGCTTCTTTTGGACTATCTCTCTCCACCCATCAATTCCTGAAAGTCTCTCTTTGAAGGATATCACTATCTCATGTCAACGATTGAAGACATTTTGCCACAACTTGTCAAAACAGAAGTCTTTACTGCTCTCAATGTGAAGAATGGTAACTGGCAAGTGGAGTGGGATAAAACCGACAAGTTTCTACTTACTTTCTAGATGTCATTTTGTTCATGCTGCTTGATATTTTTTAATGCTCTGGAAGACAATCGATGCAGACAGCATGACATAGTGTGAGTTTTGCAGAGTGGAAGCTGTTGTGGGTGATTGGTGGTCTACAGATGTAGTATTGTGATGGAAGAAGCCGTCATAGACCACAGTCAGAATCTAATGTGACTATTCGAGTTTACCAGATGAACCTGAAGCTGAAAAGGTGCAATATGAGATGCCTGAAGTCATGTACATAGGTCCTGTAGTAATGGCAAAAAGACTTCACCCAGATGCTGATAAAGGGAGAGCTGTAACAGAGTTGCAGATGTGAAAACAATACAAAGGCTTATTGGACTCATGAGCTTCCTAATGAAGTTCTTGCCTAACTTGTCATCGGGCTATGACCCTCTACGAGTCTCATTGCTAAAGGACATGTAGTGGTACTGGGGGTCAGAACAAGAAGCAACTTTCACTCGAATTACATAACTAGCAAGAACAGCTCAACATGCATTAGAAATCACCAAGCCAGCAATGAAATCAAGTCTAAAAGGAAAGTGTCTTGCTCTGTTCAAGCATTCGCCACAGGAACAATACTTCATAAAAATGGAATATTATCCCACGAACCAGCAGATACCAGACAAACTGCCAACAGTAACTTAGCCAGACACCATTTTTAAAAAAACCTAGCATCTTAGAGATTATGGATGAAATGCATGTGCAGAGTCTGATAAATGTAGGACTGACTAGAGCTAACAGTTTTCGCCCATGGATAATAATTCTCTTTGTTTACCATGTATGTTGGTTAACTTAGACATTGCTAATTGGAGACTTGATGCTGAAGTTTTTCTAGTCTCCTTTTATTGGATAACTTGAGTAACTAGTAGTTGCCAATGATAGTGCATGCACTTAGTTTAGATCTTCTTCTGTAAAAGTGGAATTTTTGGAGAAGTGCACATAAACTTTCGACTTGCCATGGTCATGTAACCTCTATTGGAAGTTCCTTCCATTTCAGAATGAGCAACCATTTCATAAAACTCATGGGAAGTGGAAATCCAGAAATCTTTCCCCCAAAAGCTTGTGAATGCTGGGGAAGGTGGATCATTGGAGCTGAGATACAGTCCTACCATGAATGGTGGAACAGGCTTGAGGGGCTGAATGGCCTACTTCCTTTCCTCTACTTTTCAAGAACTGATTTATGCCTCTTGCCAGAGCATTGTGGTATCTGAGAAAATTTGAAATTAGTATTTAATTGGACACGGACTGTTGCATTCAGTGTTCCAGTGTTATTGTAGTTTGTAGTCAGAGTCAGTTTAGAATCATTTCGACCTATTCGAAATCAGTTTGGTGCATTGATGGATGGTTCAGAGGAATGGTTTCCTCCATCTGCTCATGAACAACATGTTAAAAGCAGTGGAGTGGAAAGAAATTGCCAAATTGTGAACTTTTCATCAATCAAAAAGAAAGTCTTTCCTATAATTACATGAGACTGACAAAAAAAATCACAAGTAACTACTTGAGTGCAGGCCAGCAGTGTGGAAAACGCGTGTGTATCCAGGATATGGGTACCAGAGTATTTCTGTGTGTGTGTAGGTCGGTTAGCAGGAGGATATCCGTGCCCAGTGTATTTTTTTAAGACCAATGTTTATTTATCTTTTGCACAGAGCAGCTTGGTTCAGCTGAAAATTAATTTCCAGTTTCCTGTTGAGGGACCTTGACAGAGGTAATGAGAGGGAGAAAATTACACAGCCGTGAAAATTTCTTAAGTTCTTAGTTTACAGTTGAAAGTACATGGACGTTGGTATTCGACACTCAACCAGCCCATTCAGCATTTGCTACAGGCTGCTTGGAAAAGCAATGAGGAAGAAGGTGAGGGTAACTGTATCATTGACCTTAGGACTGTGCAGGACAGCTATATACCCTTTTGCATCGAAGTGATGCCATGATTCCGTAACTCCACATTGAAGATAACAGCATGTTCAACCCAATTATAACTGCATTAACACACAAACAAGAAAAAAGACTGTACCTTCTAGTTATGTTGTAGATCTATCATGTCATCTCATCATTAATGATGGCTACCAACAAAGCACCAGATTAAATATATTTCCCTTTCCAAACATTTCAGGCTCAAGTGAGTTTGGTAGCTTTGCATTAATGACGCCTATCGAACAAAATAAAAATGTATGCAAATTAAGGATCAAGGTTGCTAAAATTGTACAGTTCTCTCCATGTGATGTAGACTTTGTTGTTCTGTGTGAATTTAATATCCAAAATAATTTTTTTCAAGCAGCGACACGGTGGCTCAGTGGTTAGTACTGCTGCCTCGCGGCACCAGGGACCTGGGTTCGATTCCACCCTCGGGTGACTGTCTGTGTGGAGTTTGCACATTCTCCCTGTGTACTCTGGGTGCTCCAGTTTCCTCCTGCAGTCCAGAAATGTGCAGGTTAGGTGGATTGGTCATGCTAAATTGCCCGTAGTGTCCAGGGATGTGCAGGCTAAATTGATTAGCCATGGGAAATGCAGGGATACAAGGGTGGGTCTGGGTGGGATGCTGTTTGGGGGGTCAGTGTGGACTTGATGGGCTGAATGGTTTGCCTCCATACTGTAGGATTCTATGACATGTCCAGCTCCATATGAATGCCAGGCAATTTTTTTGATGGCTGAGCAGCAGTTTGAGTTAGAAGCTGCTCTAGAAAGGCCTGGAGGTATGCTACTTGGATGTGGAAGTGGCACAATGACTGCAGGAGGCCATGAGATCGTGTGGCACTTCAGGTCTATGGCAGAGGAAGCACAACCATTCCATATGGGATTCTGTTTAAAACGTGCCTTGTGGCTCTCTCCTGGCCCTGACCCATTTCTGCACCAGCTTGGCCTGTTGGGAGACTCACTGCTCTGGTTCTGGCTGCCCAGTTAAAATTGCAGATGGAGCTTGAGGTCATTAACACTCACCCTGACTTTGACTGGGATGGACTTGCCTCTTATTCAGTTGAACAGTTTAAATCTGTGATTGGGCAGCTCTGGAATGTTCCAAGATGGGCAAATAGACTGGGTTTTTTTAATTGCCAAGTATTTCTTGGGTAGATAAGGTCCTGTCTCCTCCTCCTCCTCCTCCTAGTTGTATAATATGTGCTTGTGTGGTTGAAGCTTTTTGTGATGTTTGCTGCTGAACATGTAGGTGTCGTAGATTAAACTCTGTGATTGGATAATGTGCTGCAGTTACTGCAGGGCCTTTTATTTACAGACTCAGTCGTAGCCTTTTCAATCTGCACATTCTTTCTTCAACAAAATCTGAATGCTGCTGATGCTGAAAATCAGAAATCAAAACTGACCGGTTGAGTATTCCCAGCGTCTTCTGTTTTTATTATACTGAACCCTACTTGCTGTTCTTATCACTGCTACCAATATTCATGCTTCAAAATAAAAGAAAACCCTTTCTCTTCACTGATTCTTTTCTCCACTTCTGGAGTCAGTCTCATTGAACCATGGGTTCTCTGGTACTACAGCTGTTGGTGGGCTGTAACATGTGTTTGATGGTGGGCTGTAAAGTGTGTTTGCTGGGGTGTATTTCACCAGGCAGGAGGCGTGGCAAACCTGCTGCCTATCGACCTCTATGTCCCAATTCGTCCACTGGTACGAAGTCAAATGAGAGGCCAGCATGAGGAAATCTGAGATAACAAGGTGTAGAGCTGGATGAACACAGCAGGCCAAGCAGCATCATAGGAGCAGGAAGGCTGACGTTTCGGGCCTAGACCCTTCATCAGAAAATGAGGAAATATGGTGGCTTTTGAGAAACAACTCCTGCCAATCCCCTCCTCCGTACCATGATCCCTCTTCTGACATGACCTAGCTGTCCTGGGATCCAGCAACAAGTCTAGGCTTCGGATGGGTGATACACCTCTAACAGGCTGGCACTTCGCGGCTGGTGAATGGAGCACGCACGCGCAAGTGCGCACACACACCCCAGTTATGTCCATCGAAGCTAACCCTTTGAGCTACCTCCGCACCTGTGACCCAGGAAGATGATGAGAGCTGGCTGTTTATGATGAAGCGTATCACCATTGATTCAGATCTACCGTCTGTATGATCATAGCAAAGCAAACAGGGCCAGGCACCTCAGCTATTTTTCCTTTTCCAACTCCCTATTTTGCTACACATACTGCCACTGCAAATGAGACCAAGCATGTGGAGATTGAATTGAGACTGCCTTCATTCATCTCTCTCCATTTTAACTTGGGCATTAACTTGACCATTGGAGGCATCACTGAAAGTACATTTTAATAATTAAAGAGGCTACTTTAATTTCATTGATCTGGTTAATGTGCAGTCAAGTGACTGGTAGAACTTCAGCCTAAAGGAACAATAAAATATTCCGAAATGTTCAGCATTCAGTGAAGATGTCAAAGATCTATTAAATATGAACGATCAATATCATTTCATTTCACTTCCCAGCTGATACCATTACAATTCTTGCAGAATCAGATTACTTTTCAAACGTCATTTGAATTGTCAGTGACTGACTTAAGAAACTGAACAATACAATGTTGCATTTTTACACTTTTACTATAACAAACGCAATAAAAGTAGCATTTGCTAAATGGTAATTAGTGGGCAAATAATGCAAGCAACAGAAGAGATACCCCACTTTAATTTCTAACAAAACTGAAACCCATTTATGTAATCACACCACATGGGATTGTCAAGTCAAATTGCCATAGTCTTACCAGACCACTGGGCTGTCTCATTAGAGAGAGAGATGACTGGTGATGATTTAACCTGAGGGCCACCACACCTCAGGCAAGGGGAGATGTTGAGAAGGAGAGTCCTTCATGGTAACCTCAGCTAGTGATGGGAATTGAACATGTACAATTGGCATCACACTGCCTCACAAACCAACTATCCAGCCAACTGAGCTAAACTGACCCCCTCTAGGATTATAATCTTCACAGGCACTAGTCCATGTTACTTCCAACTTCCAGTGGACTCACTTCCTGCTATTTCACTGAGTCATAATCTCCAGTTTCAAATGAAAATAATTTCCTCAATCTCATTACTGACATCCAGCCCACTGTTGTTTCCTTCTCCAGGTCACTCCATGGCAAATCTTCTAGTGCCCATAAATCCCTGCTGGTTGTGTTTCTTTAAAGTGCAGAATGAGCTCCCAACTACATTTCACCTGGTATCTAATTAAGATAGTTCCTGCTGCTCACACCAGCTATATTTCCCGGTCTTCTCTCCCTCTCCACCTGCATATCCATCTCCCACTCTCTCTTTGGGATTCCCCACCAGCCCTCCCAACCCTCTGATGACAACCAGGTCAGAGTGGAATGACATGTGCTCCATTTTGCCTTGAAATAAGTGAGAAATTTTGAACACAATTGTCTTATAATGTAATGGCAGTAACAATAGGAATGTTTTTTATTAAACTGTAGATGGATCTACTGTTATTATCATTACCTGATAACCTCCTGCACAGTCAAACTGCGTGGAGGAAAGAGAATTGTCAGGGTAACTTCTTGCTGGGGGATAAGAACGCTCGCTGTAGAGAATTGAGGCACATTGAAATCAGAGAGTTTGAGAGACACTTATTGTGAAACGTAAGACTAGCAGAGACAGTAAACGCCCTGGCAAAATTACAATAGCTGGCAAATGCATTGTGTATGAAATAGAGGACTGGAAATCAAATTACAATCCATAATCATACCCTGGAAGGGGAAGGAATAAATCAGCAATTCATTCCATCTTGTCATGTGTTAATACACAGATATATAGCCAGAAAGTGGTGACTTGTATGTTACTGTAAATCTTAAAAATGTCAGGGAGTCTGGCTTACAGCCAAATGTGAATACATCACAGGTACAAACCTGAAAACATTATAGTTTTATCTCACACTGACTCCAAACCGCAGAAACATGACCAAGTCCCTGCGGTATTTGGTGCATCAAGTGTCAAGGTGGTTTGCTGCATGTGCTTCACCATCATGAAATTACAGCTGTTGTAACCAGGTTTACAGTAAGGATGCAGCGGTTGAAGAGGTGGAGGATGATGTGAGAGCTCACTGCCCTTTCCATCTGAATTGTCCACAAAGAACTCAACCAATTGTGATATCAGGGTGAATGTCATCCCAAATACCCGTTCATCAGCAGTGTAAGAATACACGCTAAAACAAAATAAACAGTGCAAATCAAATTGATAAGTTAAAGCCTGCTGTATTGCCCAAGCAAGTGAATAATGACCCTTACATATTCCCTTTGCTGGTCTTCTCCCTGCCTTTGCCTGGCCTAGTGCTTTGTCAGTGGCAGGACAAAGCCACTGATGTTTTGCAGGAAAGATTGTTGATGACCTTGGAGAATGGCCTTGAGCCTCTCTGGACCCTGTTTCAGCCCGAATCATTTTGGCACAAGTGACAGCGGTTTGACAGTATAGGGCATGGCAGAGTGGTGGGTGTGAGAAGATTAATGCTGTTATTGCTGAAAGAGGACAGCAGGTTTACACTTCATGGCGTCACTGCCACTGACAACACAACAATTAATCATGTTTAATCTATTGGAGAACATAGTGCTGGGCTACGTTTGCTCCAAATGTTTTGGATTTTCACTGCCATGGTGGCAACAACTTGCATGACCTCGAATCAAGTTTGCAGTGCCGCTCCCAGACAATGGATGGTTTCTGTTTGTGCTGGAGAAGAGGTTCAGACATTGGCCATGTGGCACTGCATCATGGTCAATTCCAAGGTGTGTTAATGGAGTCATCTATCACGTCTCCCCTGAAAGGATGGCTTCTAGCTCTGTGCAAAGCCCTGTATCAAGTTGGTGCTGACCTCCTGCATGCTCCTTGGCATTGACTCCAGGCTTTCTGGTGAGTCTGCCAGGGTACCAAGAATTTCATTGTGCATACCCGTCTGCTATGTGTAGCTACACAGCAACTTGATTTGCACTGGCTGTATAACAACTAGGAGCAGGAATATGCCATTCAGCCCCTCGACCTTGCTCCACCATTCAATACAATCATGGCTGATCTCATCTCGGCCACAACTCCACTTTCCCTGCCCAACTCGCTATAACTCTTCAACCTGTAAGCCAGATTTTTTAAATTATTATCTCCTCCTTAAATTTACTCAATGTCCCAAAATCCACCACATTCTGGGGAGTGACTTCCACAGCTTCACAACCCTTTGAGAAAAGTAATTTCTCCTCATTTGTTTCAATCTGCTCTCCCTTAGCCTAAAACTATGATCTCTAATTCTAGATTGCCCCACATGAGGAAACATCCTCTCTACATCTATTTTTGTCAATCTCTTTTCGCATCTTATATACCTCCATTAGATCCCCTTTCATTCTTCTAAATTCTGGGAAGTATATTCATAAACTGCTCAATCTGTCTTCATAAGACAAACTCCTTGCCTCTGGAACTAATCTAATGAATCTTCATTGGACTTCCTCCAGTACAATTACATCCCTCTAAGTATGGGGACCGAAATTGTATGCACTACTGTAGCTGTTGTCTCATGACTCCCTTTGTACAGTTGCAGCAACACTTCCCCACATTTATATCTATTCATTCAGCTATAGATGCCAAAATTCCATTTGCTGTCCTTATCACCTGCTGTACCTGCGTACCAGTTTTCTGTAGTTCATGCACAAGGACATCCAGATACCCACCTTCTTCAAAGCACTGTGAGGTTTCTCTCCATTTAGATAATAATCAGCTTTTTGTTCCTCTAACCAAATGGATAATCTCGCACTTATCCAGGTTAAACTCCGTCTACCAAATTTAGGCTCGTTCACCTAACCTATCCACAATCATATTCAGTTGTAAATTTCTAGTTTCTTGATTGCCTTCCCACTTATTTTTGTGTCATCTGCAAATTTGGCTACACTACCAAAAACGTGTCCCTGCATCCACGTCATTAATATAAATTGTAAATAGTTGAGCCCTCAAGAGCCAAACCCAGTGGCACCTCGCGAGTTACTTCTTACCAACCAGAAAAAGATCCATTTATTCTGATTCTCTGCTTTCTGTTCGTTAGCTAATCCTCTATTCAAGCTAATAAATTACACTCAACCCCATGGGATCTTAGTTTGTATATTAACCTGTTGCGCAGCACCTTATCAAATGCCTTCTGGTAGTCCAGAGATACTACAGGGTCCCTTCCCCCATTTTACTGAACTCCCACATTTACTGAACTGCCACTCGCCACTCATTGTTGTATTCCTTGCTGGATGCACAGGAGAGCCTTTATTAAATATATTCTGCCTCAGCTGTTTCAGGAACTGGTTTAAACTATGTTAGCCCCAATTAACTATTCAAGCTTCTGCAGCCCCAGCCTCTAGGAGAGATTGTTTATACTCTTCTCAGCCCTAAAAGAGATTTAATGGCCTACACTTTAAAATGAAATCCTATTAAACAGTTGATACTATCAAAAAACTAGCTGTATGCAGCAATCATGTTAATTAGCAAGCACTGCAATATTAGTTTGTTACCTGAATTGAAAGGAACGGGTGCAGTTTAATTGCAAACTCCATGCCTCTTTTTTTTCTGTGATTAATTCATCTTGCCTCCGATATATGTAGCCGCACACTGGCCAATTTGGCTGTGACTGTCATTTCATTGCATTGCAGACAAGTTCAATCCTATCTGATGTAGGGTTTTATGAGCATGAAATGTCAGAGATCTGACTTCCCCTGCTGACCTGCCATGGTAACGTCACATTGTGCATCACTTTTATCCAGCAAGTTTCCCACCCGGAGGTCAGGCTGGTTGTCAGACTTGGCTCGCTGTTTGCTGGGCCTCTTCGAGAGAGTGCTGAACCAGGCTGTCATAATCCAGCAACATGTGAATTGTTTGCATACTGGACTCACGTGGACTGGGAACTTAGTTGAGACTGACTGAGAGAGAGACAGAGAAAAAAACACATCTCTTTTCCATTAGTTCTGTTGATCTTGTAATGAAGAGCTGGTCTACTGATGAATGCCTCTCACTGAATGGGGGAAGTAGTTGGCCTTTCTTTTCCCAGAGGCATAACTGAGATCTGTAAATTTGTGTGTAAACTTACATTTTTCTCTCTCATATTACTTAGACACTAAGGCTGCAAATCTATACCCTGCCACCCTCTAACATCTTCTCTGCACTATGCATCTATGCTGGCCTTCATCGGTCGAGGCATCGAGAATAGGAGTTGGAACATTATGTTACAGTTGCACAAGTCATTGGTGAGGCTGCATTCGGAGTATTATATACAGTTTTGATCACCTTGTTGCAGGAAAGACTTAAACTGGAAAGTGTACAAAGAAGATTTACGAGGATGTTGCCAGGTCTAGTAGGCCTGAGTTATAGGGGGAGGTTGGCCAGGATAAGACTTTATTCCTTGGGATGTTGGAGAATGAGGGGTGACTTTATTGAGGTGTATAAAATCATGAGTGGCATAGCTAGGATGAATGCACGTAATGTTTTTTTTCCCCCAGGGATGGGGAATTGAAAACTAGAGGTCATTGGTTCAAGGTGAGAGGGGAAAGATTTAAGAAGGACCTGAGGGGCAACTTCTTCACACAGAGAGTGGTGCATAAATGGAATGGGCTGCCAGAGACAGGTACAATAGAACATTTAAAAAACATTTGGTTAGGTACATGGATGGGAAATGTTTAGAGGGTGATGGTCCAAATGCAGGCAATTAGAACTAGCCGAGTGGGCAGCACGGGCCAGTTTGGGCCGAAGGGCCAGCATGCTGTATTACCCTATGACTCTATGTGCTTTATCCAGTAATTACTGGACTTTGTGGTTAACCTCCCTGTGAGTCTATGCTTGACCCCTCACTGGATTTTTTCAGTTCATGCTCAATTTAGAGAGCACTGCTATTGTTTTGAGTTTCTTAACAACAGAGCCACTTTGTTTTTTTTTTAATGTAAAATTCTGGTCCAGTATTCGACATGGGACACTTATACCATTCACTAGCTAATCTTGTATACAAGTCTGTCTTGAAATCACCAATTAAAGGGACAGCATCCTTTTTTTTTGCTTAAGTTACTCAGGTTGCATTCACAATAATCATGAGGAAAATCAACTCAACGTACTTAAAATGTTTAGTAAGAATGTTTCTATAAAATAGACCATAAGAACAAAAACCGTAAGATAGAGAAACAAAATTAGGCCTTTCGGCCCATCAAGACCTCTCCACGATTTGATCATGGCTGATGTGTTTCTCAACCCCATTCTCCTGTCTTCTCCCTGTAACCTTTGATCCTTTTACTAATCAAGATCCTATCTGTCTCTGACTTAAATACACTCAATGACTTAGCCTCTCAACCTTCTATAGCAATGAGTTCCACAGACTTACCACCCTCTAGCTGAAGAAATTCCTCTTCATCTCAGTTGTGAAAGGTCATCCCTTCACTCTGAGGCTGTGCCCTCAGGTCCTAGCCTCTCCTACTAGTGACTGACAAAGGGTTTTGGCCCGAAACATTGACTTTCCTGCTCCTCTGTTGCTGTCTGACCTGCTGTGTTTGTCCAGCTCCATAGTTATTGACTAAAAGGCCAGTAGACTTGGAGTCTATCATCAGGAAATTGCTAGAATTTGCTATTACAGAAGTATTAACAACGCATTTAGGAAATGCTTAGACAGAGTCAACCTGATCGTATGAAAATAAAGTTGTGCTTAACAAATGTAAGGATGTATTTTGAGGATGTGGGCAGATATTGGGAAACCAGTAGGTGCAGTACACCTAGATTTTGAAAAGGCATTCAATACAGAAGAAGCATATGGAAGATGCGGATTAATGGAGTTGGGAGCATAGCTGGAGAATTGATGGCAAAACAGATAGAAAAAAGAGACTAGGAATAAATAGGGCAAAATAAGGTTGAAAATGTTGGAAGACAGTGCTGGTAGTTTAGATATTTGCCACCTGTATTAATAAGTTAGATACAGAAATCAAGAGCAATGCATTCAGGTTTGTTGACAGTAGAAGGCTAGGCAGCAATATAAGTTCAAGAACACAAATAGGCTGGAGGGCAGGTTAAGTGACTGGGTTAGAGACAAAAAAACTTCAGAACTGAAGAAGGGTGATACCTGAAACGTTGGCTGCTTCTTTCCTCCAGATGCTGCCTGGTTTGCTGGATTCTCCTAGCCTCCCATTTGTCTGAGTAACTGGGTACCAAGTTGGAGGTGTAGCTTAATGTGAGGAAGCATGAAGTTGTTCATTTTAGTAGTAAGAATGGAAAAGCAGAATATTTTCAAAAAGTGTGAAGCAGTTAAATGTTGATGTTCAGGGAGACGAGGTATACTTTTCTAAATAATACAGGTAGAGCAAGTAGTTAGAAAAAGAAAATGGCGTGTTGGCCTTTTTTGTAAGGCTGTTGGAGTACAGAAATAAGAAAGTCCTGCAACAGAGAGTATAGAGCCTTGGTGAGGCCACGACTGGAGTTCTGTACAGAGTTTTGATATGAAGAATGAATTTGAATGAATTAGCTTTAATTGTCACATGTACTCACTCGCATAAGTACAGAAAAAGTTCACAAGCTACCATTTACAGAGCCATCTTAGGCACAAATATACCTAGGCACAGCATCTTGGTACAAAGCAGGAAAATAAAGAAAACAAATTAAGAAGTTAAACATTACAGTCCTACTTACTAAAATGCAGAAAAACAAAGAAACACAGTCAATAGTTCAACATCACAGTCCGTAAGCGCGTGGCCACGCTGGGCTCACACTCCTCATTGGGGCTTAACCTCATCCTTACCACCTGTCAGTGCTGCCCGCCCCCCCTCCCACCGCCTCGGGGTTGCCGCTCCCCCCCTCACCGTCACTTGGGATGACTGCCATTGACTTCCTTGCCACAGACTCACACCTCTCATAAGGTAAATAGATTAGACTAAGGAAAAAAGTAGTGAAAGAAGAAGAAGAAAAAGTGAAAGAAATAAAAGTGAAAGCGGACAGAGCAGATGACCGCGTGTGAGCAGGAGCCAGCTACGCTACTCCACCGCCATCTTCTTGCCTTGTGACTGAGAGAGAAAAGGTTCTTTAAATTGGTTCTTTGGCTGAGAGGGCTGTTCTATTGTGATAGGCTGAGTAAGTTGTTCTTATGCTCACAGGCTTTGCAAAGGGGTTTGACAGGGCACCTTTCCCTCAGCTGCAGAATCTAAAATAGTCTCATGATAAAGGGCTGATCACTAGGACTGAAATGAGGAGATATTTCTCCACTGCAAGTTTTGGGAATCTTTGGAATTCTGTACTTCAGAAATTGCAGATGGTCTATCATGATCCCAGCTGATATAATTACTGGACGAAAATCTGGTTTGATCAATCATATTTTGTTATTTTGGTTTTAATCAGGTGGTCTTTTGCTGAAACACAAGAATGCAATGCTGCAGATTTGATTTTAAGAATATAACAGAAGTTTGTTACACAAAAGAAATGAGAAAAAATGAAACCAAACTATTTGCAATAGCATGAGTTTAAAACTTTCAAAACACATCATAAAATATAATACCATTCATCACAACACCACTACTTGCAGTACTTAGCCAGAGACAATTTCCTACTCATATCTAAAGCACTTCCTAGTCTTGATAATCTGATTGCCTCTTCCTTGAATTTTCATACAACTGAGCTTAAACTTTCTCAGCACAAATAACCCCTTTGTTTTAATCAAACACTTCTGGTCTGGGACTTTCAAATTAAAGTCCTTACGTAGAGGCAACTTATTTCTTAACAGTTCTAAACTACCTTCCTTCTTGAGGAACAGCTATCTTATACATTCAGCTTTGGCCAATACTTGTGCAAAACCTGAACTGAAAAGGGTTTTCTTCAAGTAAAATGTGTTTCCCCAAGCCAAAAAACTCCAGAATCTTCCAACCAAAGCCTAATGCACAACTCTTTGCTGGTAAAACTCATCCATTATAGACAAAACCACATTACTCTCCAGGAAACCGCTCTCTCACACACTGTATTTTAAAAGAAATCACCATGGCTATAAAAATACTTATAAGTTAATTATTACATCCCTCATAGACAGAGACCAAACACACATGCAACTGGTTCAAAATCCAAACACTAAAATAACTGGCACTAAAATATATATCAGTCACACACCTTACATCACGTTGATTGTAAACTGAGAAGTAGATTTTTGATATCTCAAGGGATATATGAGAGGTTGGAAAAGCGGAGTTACAAAAAGAAAGGCGTGCATTTATATGTTGTTATAACTTGAACACTGGACTGCATGGATCCTACTCAGTGTGCCCTATGAACCATTCACATTTCATGGTCCCCTATGTTCTTATTTATGAAGGGGATAGATTATACTTGGTATGCAGAAGGAACAGACTCAACTGGCCAGGTAGTCTTTCCTTCCTCTCTTGTTTCTTGTTTTCTCATACTCTGAGAGACCTTTTTTTTTCCAGTTTATTACCAGAGCATTCACTATTTTCCAGATTGATTGCTGCTCTGTTGCTCATTTAGGATCTTTATGGAAATAGTTTGACACAGAGCCATGAGTAGAGGTACAGCCATTAACCCAGGGTCACATCAGCGATTGTGCTATTTTAATTATGAGTTCATTCAGCTCCTGTGCAATGTCTAGCTCAATTTCTCTTCAACCTCATTCACATGGTAATCTCCACAATACTCACAGTTAAACGCAAATAATATCCCAAAATCAATACAGGTGGACAGAAGAGGAAAAAACGGATGTTAAAGTTAATAAGCTTTGTAACTTTTTTTTAGAAAGGTTCCTAATGGGCAAACCCACTGTTTAAAAGCCTGTTATTTCACTGGGTTTTGTGAGGTCAACAAAAGGTGAAAGATTTTAAATTATAAATGGCAGCTCCCAGCAATGGAGGTTACACACTTTTCTCTAACCTAAAAACTTCAACCATTAGATAAATATTTATCTGAGACTTTCCTTCTGCATATTATCTTCAGGAAATGGGCTCCTTTCAATAGATCTGTTTAAAAAAAAAATCCAAAAATGAACTTGAGCAACAGTCCCTTCCTCACCTTTCGAACATGCATCACAAGCTTTGGACAGATCCAAAGGGATGCAAAACATTTTTTAAAAATGTGCCTACGATATAATTCATGGTGAGATAAGCTCAGAAGCTGCTGTTTAAATATTTGATAGATATCCTTTCACAGAGTTGAATGCAACAATTGTTGAAAGTGCCTCAAATGTTTTAAAGTTTCTCTTTTAACATCTTAATTCAGATAGATGCGTGTACATTTTGGAAGATTTGCACAAACAACAATTTGCATAGTGTTATTAATTTCACAATTGTTCCTTCACGATACTGGTGTTCCTTATACTCTGCACACACATCAGACTTTTATTTTCTTCCAATACCGTTTCTCCCATGACAGCCAAAGCTGTCGACGACCTGTCGGTGGTTGTTCCAGTTGATCTTCGGTATGTCGCTCTTATGGCTGTCTATCATTTAAGAATTTTAAAGTCAATGTGCATCAGGAAGCTCTTTAATTTCAGGTAACATCACAGTTAATCCTGATCCTTTCCTCATCCAACAATCAAATACTGGACTTCTATCAGACACCATTCAATAACAATTAAGGTTTGGAAGGAAATCTACATTCTCCAACCAAGGTTATCGAAGCTACTTATCACTTGCTCACCATCTCAGCTGAAGCTAAGTAACAATGGTCTTGAATCAACATTAAACTATCCTGCTCCGTATGGTTCATTTATTCACCAAACCAATGGAAGATAGTCTATACATTTGAGAAAGAAAGGCTGACCTGGATTCAGTTTGATCAAGTTCTGAATTCCCATAATAATGCAAGAAGAATCTGGTTAATTTTCATATAGAATCATGGAATGGTTGGAGCACAGATGGAGACCATTCAGCCAACAAGGAAGCCTCTGCAGCAGCAAATTAGACGCCCCCACATCCTGGCCTTTCCCCATTAACCCCAAGGATTCTTTTTTATTGTGCTTATCCAATCACTTTTGAAAGTAAGAATTGATCTACCCTCACCAGAATTTCAGGCAGTGCACTTCAATTCATAATCACTTGCTGTGTCAAAGTGTGTCTTCTCAAATTGCCTTTTCTGTTTGCACTTGCTTCAAATCTGTGTCCTCTGTTTCTCAGCCCTTTTTGCAACAGGAACGGTTTCTCTCTCTACTGTACAGACCTCTTTGTGATTCTGGATACCTTTACCAAATCTCCTTTCAGCTTTCTGTCCTCTAGGATAAACAACCATAACGTCTCCAATCTACCACATAACTGAAGCCCTTCATCCCTGGGGCCATTCTTTTCTGCACTCTCTCAAAAACATTTATATTCTTCCTAAAGTGCAATACCTAGAACTAGTTGAGTTGGTACAGTTGAATCCAATCCAGTTGTTTATCAAGATCCATCATAACTAATACTTTTCTTGTTTTTTTGCATTTGGTTTACATTAAGAACATGCACAGAGACAGACTAATTTTTGCTTTGACATCTAGGATGACATTTGAAATCTCATTCCATATTTTCACGAGTGATTCAACCATTGATTTACAAAGGAATATTTATAAGAATTATATGATATAATTTTATAAGAATTATCAGTCTTTTGTTTTATTCAGTACATGCATGTTCTCTCATCCCCTTTATAACAAAAACACAATTGTGTAAAACACTCCTCCATTTACTAATGTGAAATTCAATAAATGTTTTAAATGGATTTTCTCTATTTGGAGTTCAGCTCAACTTTTTCACTAGCATCAATGACTAAAGGAAAATCTGAAATGTTAAATGGCTTCTTATGAGTTGAAAGCTGTTACACAGCTCACACAATTTTCCTTATCGTCCCATGTTTTATGTTGATAGCTATAATTACACTCATTGTCCTCACCAGGGAGGATTAATTCCCTTAGGCTATATTTGCATGTGTTTTGCAGCTAAACCTGCCACTGGAGCTGTCACTGATGGATTGTGTAGACTGCTGACTATGAGTTTTTGGCTGTGCAACACAGCAGGTCATCACAATAAGCCATCCGTCTACTGGGCAATTGAGACTGAGTTTAAAACCTCTCTCCCAATTTGGGATGCATCAGGTACTTGAATAAACGTATAATCTGATGCACTGAGAGTGAATAATTTATCCAAAATATGTACCATCAACCTAAAAGATGTGTTGGCCTGTACACTTTCCAGTATGCTTCTGTATTGTGTATTGTTTTGGTAGAAACAGTATGCATTCCTCCAGTTCAAATAATTGTTACTGCTGATGACCATACGCACCTGTTTTTAGTTTACTGCCACAGTTGCTTGAACTTTCTGTTTTGAATTATATGAAACTGACTCCTTTAATAATTGCTACAAAGCCTGGAACATTCTGCTTTTTAGAATTAAGTTTATTACTGGAGTGCACTGCAGGTAGCATCAATCACTATTTAAAGACTGCTTCCTGTGTTGTGACATCCTGTCTTTGACACACTCTACTCCTTTCAGTCATTTTACAAGGAAAGATTTCAAGAAAGAACTTGCGATGGAGTCAGTTTGGCAGCAGATCAGCGATGTCAGAAATTTTCAGAGAAACAGTGTGTCACTAAATTAAAGGGCATAACTTAATAACTCACCAGCAAAATATTAAACTGAATGCTGTATATTTCTGATCTTCCAGAACACCACTTTAACTTTGACTAGAGACTCACCTAGTTGTTATACATTGTTCCAAACCAAATTGTAGAATGTCACAAGCCCTCAAAATCTTAAGATGTATCCATATCCTGACACCTAAGGCAGATTACGAATGTACCCAGAATAATCTCTAACTCACCCTGAAAATTTGAATACTGAATTAAAGTAATCTGCTGAACCACAGACTAGATTTTATGAGAAATCACTTTATGGAGATTTCACACAGATTTAATTCTGCTGTTATTTCTATACTTCTAGAATGTGTAGACCATATAAAGTGTGTAGCCATATAAAGTAGGTAGAAATGACTGTTGGATGTGTACTGTGCCTTTAACAGAGTTCACCATTAAGAGCACCATATACTGTGTGTATACAATGTTTGAACTCTGCTGGAAATTAGTTTGCTTTGTGTTTGCAAGCAGTATACACAGAAATCAGTTTGTTTGCTGTAATGTCTGCTTCATAACTTGTTATGTGCTTTACTTGTTTTAAGGAAACAACCTTAAGGAGTTAGTCAATGCCTAATGTTGACAATGTATCCCAAGAATGATAAATTCTTTGGGGAATTCACACTTGTTGTTAAAGGTGGGCCCTTCTGCTTGTAAGTATCTTAGGATGACATGCAGTTTCTGATCATACTCCTCAAATGCTTTGCTGTGTATCAATATGTCATCATTTGGCATGTGACTCTTAGATGACCTTGTAATATGGTGGACATCATCCATTGAGAATCCCTGGGGTTATGATGATCCCAAGTGGCAGCCTGTTGAATTAGAACCCCAATTGAGCGATCAATGGAGTAAGCATCTTGATTGCTTGTCTAGTGGCACCAGTCAGAATCCACTGTTTGTGTTGAGATTCAGCACAATTCAGTTTTTGGATAATCTAGTCAAATTCACATCAACGATAACATAGAGTGTTTAATATGTTAATATGTTTAATCTTAAGTGCTATACATGCTGGACCATGTGGTTGCACTGCTGTCTGTTGTAAACAGGTTTTTTTCAACCATGGTTCACTGTCTGATAAGACAGTGACACTCACACCAGTGCCAAACTTGAAATTCACAAGATGCTCAATTCTGTGTTTTATTTAGCACATTTCTGAAACTAAATCTCTCTGACAGCATTATCTCTGATGTCATGGCTTCCAAACGTGATTATTCAATTTTCTTGCTTAAAGGGTTTTAGTCTTTCAATAATAGCAGGACTACCACCCTGTGCTCCAGAGGGGTTTCCAATGATTTGGCAATCAAACTAGAGGATTCCCACTTTCTGCGTCTAAAATGGATGATAATTCCTTCTATTTAAGGACCTAAATAAATGATCCCTGTTTCCTTAACAGCTTTACTGAATGCGCCTGCAGTGTCAGTCACTGTGCCCACCTTAATCACAGTTTTCTTTTCTGGCTGATTTCCACTGTCTTCAACTCTAATAGTAATCCCAGTTTCTTTCATGGTTTATCCTGAATGAGTCCAACTGTCTGTGCTTTCAGTAAATGCTTCCTGCCTTCACCGCAGTTTAAATAATGAATCTTCTGCTTTGTCTGTGGCTTTACTAAAGCGTCCTTACTTTGCTTTTCCATTAGATTTTGCATTCTAGGGTTTTGAATATGTCTCTTTATCACGTTAGTTCTGGTTTGGCGATATCCCTGTAAGTGGAGCTTTATCAGGTTCTGAGCGATATGGGTTATAGCAAGCTGTAGGATCAGTCAAGATCTCAACGAGACCCATCTCGATGTTAAGATCATCTTACTGTATCTTCTTTGCTTTGCTCAAACAGTGTGGCGAGATTCTCACGAGACAGTGGTACATTTCTAATTGAAGCCCATTATAACCATTGACTGTAGATTCTGCTAAATCTTGCCACGAGCATTTCTTCTTTCGGGTTCATGAATATTGAGCTCTTCCCGGCTGCTGATTTGTCTGCATGAGCAGGATTCTTACAGCTTTGTCTGAAGAAATCTTCAGACCTCCACCACCAGCAGCATGTGAATGAGGCTGCTGACCCCGTTGTATGAGCAATCACTGACCCCAGCGCTAACCACTCTTTAGTGTGAGACTGTCTGCACTATTGCTCACCATTCAGTGGGTTTGCTGCCATCATCTTCTATTAGGGAGGCATTTTCAGGACCTAGTGTGGTAGAGGAAAACCACTTGTTATCCTAACAAGAAGAAGCACTTATTTTAAACAAGGTGCAGTTTATTGCGTGTTAGCAACTATGTACACATTCCATTGATATGGCAATATCTGTCTATAAGGAAGACGTGGATGGTATCTGTTACTCCTTTGAGATTTAAGTTGTTTTTTCCACCAGGTAAATTTGACAGCATCTTAATGGGTGGAAATTGAGGCGATTCATCATGTGGATTACACTCTTACACTCTAATACAACAGCTGGATTGGTGTTGAAGATTAGCTGGGATCTTGTTAAATGGCAGATCAGGCTTGGAGGGCATGAATCACGTACACTGAGTGTGAGTCCACACAAACGAAAGAATTAGAACCAGAACTTGAGTGCCTTGAGTTGCCAATTGTACACAAGATCCTTTCTACTCTATCTGGAATGCACCTTACTCCCGGCTCAAATACAGATTAATACGCTGTCTGATTTAGTCAGTTTCCTGTACCTGTAATATTTACCAACCCTGAAACTGAACTGTGAAACATCAAACTGCTGTGCTGTTTAGTGGAGACACCACTTATTTATGATGAATGGGTTACCTCTTGGCTGATGCAAACAGGAGAAGGTACTTCAGACAGGTATATTAAAGTTTTGCTAGTATTTCAAGTGGCATCCGAATCAAATTGTGAACCTGAAGTTTTGAGCTTTTCACCTATTACGAGACATGTGGTTGATACAGCACCAGTTAATTTAATGTCAAAGCCTGATAGTTACTGAATATACTTTCACAGATTTTGTTGAGTCATAGAGAAAGGACGACAAAGTATCTTGTTCATCATTTGTTTCTTTCAGCACACTATCTTTGATCTGTGTTCCAGCATTAACAAGTGAAGAATGGTGGTGAAATTAGGAAGGGAATGAAGGTGACAGTTGCTAGAGTAAAGTTAACAGGAATTTGTATTTTATAGAGTGCCTTCAACCAAGGATAACAAGCAAAGCACTTCATGCGAGTGTAATAAGCCAAAATTGGGCACTGGATCAAAGCAAGTATAAGAAGGCATGACCTCAAAACTTGCTGAAATAGGTAGGCTTTGAGGAGGATGGTACAGAGAAGTGAGGAAATTGCACAACTTTACATCTAGAAAGTTGAAAGAACTACTGTGAATGATAGGGAGAAGGTTGGGACTTGTGTTTTAGAAGAGTTCTTAATTATAGATTATGAGGAAGCTGGGGATGTTTACAAACACAGAGAAGAGAAAGACCATGTTGAAGAATATTATTTGGTGGGTTGTTGAACCCAGGATAGATAGGATGCTAAGGTCTGATGCTACCTGTGCCATTGGTCAGAAACAGGGGTTGAATTAGTGGCGAGAGTACGCATGGTGAGGTTGGAGACAATGCCCTAGACTTCCCAAGATTTCACCAAAGGAACTTGCCCTCATCACATTTGGGATGTCAGCTGCCTGAGATCACAGAAACAGTGGAGATATCAAAAGAGTTAGAGGAATGGTAAGGCTGGATGTTGGCAGGATGCAAGTGGAACCCTACCCGACGTTGTTTGATGACGTTACCAAACAGCAGCATGGCAATAGAGATGGAAGGGGGAAGGTTAATTCCTTAGGAGATTGCAAAGGTAATGATGTGGGAGTGGGAAGACGAGTGATTGATGGAAATTATAGTAATTTGTAGGATTCAAAGTTACAAAACTTTCATTGAAGTACTTCAGTCTTACAAAACAAAAAGAAGTGTTTTAATTGATTCCATTGAAGAATAAGATTTTACTATTTAACATGATTTACTGTGGCCGTAATGGTCTATTTTGAACCAATTAAAGATTTTAAAATTATAAATAATTGCACTTCATTGTGTAAGATTACATTTAATGTTTGTGATTTTGCCGTTTGATTTGGCCTGATAAATACATTTTTAACCTGTCAGTGGCAGAGAGTTTCAAAAAAAAATGATCCAAACAACATACCCATTGTATTATAAATCTTTTTTTATTGCCCTCCAGAGGCACATAATGTCTTTCCTGGCTCCCTGCCAGGGGTTTTCCATTTGATAGATACATATTGTCTAAAGACAACTCTACAGCTATGGACTTCAGAATTCCCAACAATTATTTTTGACATGAGTGCATGGAGATGTGGAAATGACAAATAACAATCCAGCCTAGTTCAGGCAGGTCAACCAGAGGAGACAGTGGTGTCACTCAAGCTGCAGTGCCCTGTTATGAACATTGGGCAACAGCTGAACACTTTCGTTTGACTAAGGTTCTAGTTTCAGCAGTGCAACCATTTCTGTCTTTGTATCAGGCAAACGCTGATAGTAACCCAGATATTACTGCATTACAGACAGATTGAACACTTAATTCTGAACAAAAACATCAAATATGATGATGAGAAAAGCATCAGTTCTCCCAAAAAAAGCACAAGAAACATACTCAACGCTCAGTCTTTACATCAAAATGTTTTGGGATGTGGGTGACATTGGAAAAACCACACTTATTATTTATCCCGAGTTTCCCCATCAAGTTGATTATGGACCTGCTACTTGAGCTGCTGCTTTGTGTGTGATGATGGTGCTCCCATAATCTCATTGAATGGGGAAATCCCAAGATATTGACACAGTGACCATGAAGAAACGGAAATATTTCCAAATCAGAATGGTGTGTGAATGGAGGGGAATGGATAAGACACAAGAGACATTGAAAAATTGAGGATTCTTTTGATGGATCAGTCTTTATGTTCCAGAACTACATTGTAAAATTTAATCCCCTGTATCTCTCTAACATGGAGTATAGCAGGTTAATGAACTTAATCAGTCACAGGGGAACAAAAATGCCTGGTTCTTTTCCCTCCTAAGTACACCCATCTTGAATCAATGAGCTCTCTACTGTAATAACTGAGAGACCAGATATTTTTGTTCCACCATCTGTTTCCAAAAAGACATTTAAACCAAAACAAGCTGAAATAATTTGTGAGATGAATCATTAACCCAATACCACAGAACTCCTTCCAAAATTAAAAACATACATACCTCCCCCCTCAATATAAAATATATAGGAAGTGAAAATCTGCCAAAAGCAACTCTTTAACCATTATTAAAAAACACACACACATCAAACACCATTCCAAAAACTTTTTACATTACTAAACCTGTTAGAATTTCTGTACCTGAGTGCAGCGTAACATAGATATTAAAGTGAAATTATAGAAAGCTGTTTTGGTGTTAATTGAGATGAATTAGTTTTAGCTTCACTCAAAGCTGGATGGTTTATGATGGACGGGCATGATGTTGCAGCAGCTGGATGGTTGATCACCCCCTCCCCAGCAACAGCATTTCTTCAAGATTGGCCTATGTGCACAAATTATAGAGTCATACAGCATAGAAACAGACCCTTCAGTCCAACTAGTCCATGCCAACCATGTAACCAAACTAAACTAATGCCACCTACCTACCTTTGATCCATGTCTCTCCCAATCTTTCCTATTCATTGTACTAATCCAAATGTCTTTTAAACGTTGTAACAGTACCTGCATCCACTACTTTCTCTGGCAGTACATTCCACATATCCTTTTTTTAAAACCTACTCCTCTTACCTTAAAAATATGCCCCCTTGTTCTGAAATCTCCCACCCTAGGGAAAAGACACTTGTCATTCATCTTATCTAGGCCACTCATGATTTTATGAACCTCTATAACGTCACCCCTAAACCTCCTACGGCTTCAGTGAAAAACGTCCCAGCCTATTTTTATAACTCAAACCCTCCATTCCCAGCAACATCCTGGTAAATCTTTTTCGAACCCTCTCCAATTTAGTAATGTTCTTCCAATAGCAGGGCGACCAGAACTGCGCACAGTACTGCAGAAGAGACCACACCAACATCGTGTACAACCTCAACATGACATCCCAATTCCTTTATTCAAAAATCTGAGCAATGAAAGCAAGCTTGCTAACTGTCGTCTTAACCACCCTGTCTACACGTGATGCAAATTTCAAAGAATTATCGACCTCAGTCTCTCTGTTCTATGACACTAACCAGCGCCATACTTTTTAAGTGTGTGAGTCCTGCCCATGTTTATTTTACTAAAATGCCTTGCATTTATCCAAATTAAGCTCCATCTGCCACTCCTCAGCCCATTAATTCAATTGATCAAGATCTCTTTGTAATCTTAGACAACCCTCTTCACTGTCCACTATACCATCAATTTTGGTGTTGTCTGCAAATTTACTAGCCATGCCTCCCACATTCTCATCCATTTATATAAATGACAAACAAAAGTGGACCCAGTACTAATCCCTCTGGAACACTGCTGGTCACAGGTCTCCAGTCTGAAAACAGCCCTCCACCATCACGCTCTGTCTCCTACTGTCAAGTCAATTTTGTATCCATTTGGCAAGCTCACCCTGAATTCCATGTGATCTAATTTTACTAATTAGTCTACACTGTGGAACCATGTCAAAGGCTTCTCTAAAGTCCATATAAAAAATGTCTACTGCTGGCTCTGCCCTCATCAATCTTTTTGTTTTCTTCCTCAAAAAACTCAATCAAGTTTGTGAGGCATGATTTCCCTTGTGCAAAATCATGTTGATTATCCCTAATCATTCCTTACCTCTCCAGATGTATATAAATTCTATCTTTCAGAATCACCTCCAACAACGTACCCACCACGATGTCAGGCTGACCGGTCTATAGTTCCCAGGCTTCTCCTTACAGCCTTTCTTAAACAAAGGCACAACATTAGCCATCTTCCAGTCCTCCAGCACCTGACCCAATGTTATAAATGATACAAATATTTCTACTGGGGTCCCGCAATTTCTTCCCTAACTTCCTACAACATTCTGGGATACGCTTGATCAGGTCCTATAGATTTGTCCACCTTTATGTTTTCTAAGACCTCCAGCACTACTACTACTGCAATTTGAGCTGTTTTCAAAACATCAATATTTATTAGCCTGAGTTCTCTAGCCTCTATTTCTTTCTCCACCGTAAAAATTGATGCAAAATATACATTTAATATCTCTCCCATCTCCTGAGGCTCAACACATAATGACCACGTTGAACTTTAAGGGGCCCTATTCTCTCTCTAGTTGCTGTATTGCTCTTAATGTATTTGTAGAATCTCTTTGGAATATCTTTAACCTTTTCATCCAAGGCTGTCTCAAATCGCCTCTTTGCTGTCCTGATTTCCCTCTTAAGAGTGCCCTTAAACTCTTTATACACTTTAAAAGATTCATTTGATCCAAGTTGTCTATATCTAATATGCAATTCTTACTTATTTTTAACTAGAACCTCAATATCTTTATTCATCCATTTTTCCCTACTGTTGCCAGCCTTACCCTTCACTCTAATGGGAACATAATGCCTCCGAACTGTCATTATCACACTTGTCACTTGTCCTTTACCTGCAAACAGTCTACTCCAATCCTCACACTCCTGGATGGGATACTTTAGAAATTTGGAGATGGTATCTGAACTGTATGTCATTGACCTCACTATAAACAAATGGAATGCTCTAAGACTTAAATCTAGCAGTTTGAGTCAGTTTTATTTTTTAAATAAATACAAGATTGTTGAAATATCATTTCTTCCAACACCTTCCCACCCTATGTACAGAATGTTGCCTAAACATCAAATGTATCATTTGTTTTTGAAGAGTTATTATTTACTTCAAGAAACCATTGGGGGTAATTCTAACTACAAGAACAACTGGAGGTGTTTGTAAGTGTTTTAAAATATCACTGAGCTGAACTCACCTGCATCTATCCTGACCACTTCCTGTTTTAATGTGGCATGATGGGTCAAGCTAGCAGCCAACCCACTGCCAGAAGATGACCTGGCCATTTGACTATTACTGTGAGCTTGGGATGTCTCCAATTTAACCTGTTTTCCAGGTTAAAGTCTGACAGGCTGAGTCTCCCATGTCCCAGAAAACTTTACAGTCAGAAGGAGCTGAGGACTGCTTTGTGGGAATGGTAAGTACTTTAATAGCACTGCTCATGGGCCAAGAGGAACAGGAATGAGAACTACAGTGTCTTGTCCCAATCTCCCATAGCTTCCAGTGCTGGATGTTTGAGGTTCCTTAATAATACTGTTCCCCACCATTCACTGACCACCCCCCTCAAATTGCCCTCCAACAGAGCTGTCTGTTTGGAGAAAAACATCTGGAGCTGACTGCAAACCCAAAGGCAGGTAGGGAGCCAGACGCTGACACTTTTCATTAGAAAAAGTTATTGTTACACAAGAAAAAGACTTCCGAGCTAAGCAAATGCAAACAAGGTTCATATCTGACATCACAATGTGGGATCATCCTGTATCTTATCGTCTATACAAATCCCATTGTCTGTGTGGCCTTGGAATTGTGCTTTCTGTTTCAGGGACAGGGCAGCCTAGCAATTTGAAACATTTTAGCCAGAGTTTCAATTTGGTATCCATATTCCCTGTTCTGATGGCTGACCATTCGTACAAAGATAAAATTAAAGCACAGTCTAACTGCTGAGACAGTGGATATCTACACATAATAAAAAACTTGCATTCTTAAAATGATTGCTATCACTTATCGGTTTTAAAAAACGTTCCCGTGTGGTTTATACTAGAATAGGGGACTACGAGCTGGTTGAAGAACAACACTTCCAGTCACCTCTTGACCTCTTATGATCCCTGCTGTTCATTATTCCTCTTCTCATCATGCAGTGAATCTGTCAAAAACCAACGTTTGCCTGCTAGTCATCGGCAGATTTTTCTGACATGTTTCCCCTGAGTCTTCTTTCATCCCTGTACTGAATATGATGTAAACATTTTGTATTTTCTGGACACGCAAGGAATTTTAATGTAAACTTTCAGAGATATTCTTCATTTTTCTCCCCGCAAGCACGCTCAGCTGTGAAAGCCTATGCAAATATTTGTAAGGAGCTTCAGATATCATGGAGCTCTGAAATGGCATTGAGTCAATAGCACCAGCACGGTGGCACAGTGGTTAGCACTGCTGCCTCACAGTGCTAGGGACTCGGGTTCAATTCTACCCTCGGGCGACTGTCTGTGTGGAGTTTGCGCGTTCTCCCCAAGTCTGCGTGGGTTTCCTCCGGGTGCTCTGGTTTCCTCCCATAGTCCAAAGATGTGCAGGTTAGGTGGATTGCCCATGCTAAGTTGCCTGTAGTGTTCAGAGATGTATAGATTAGGTGGGTTATAGGGGGATGGGTCTGGGTGGGAAGCTCTGAGGGTCGGTGTGGACTTGTTAGGCCGAAGGGCCTGTTTCCAAACTGTACGGATTCTATTCTATGATTCATTGCATTGCACAGAGCACAGGGCAACGGTGCTCTATTGGAAATTGCAATACTCTTGAAATTAGTTCAGACTGGCATTAGTAGGGTTAAACAGCATATGCAAGGTTGTATCAGTGTATAGTACTCTAAGGGTTAAATCAATTCAATAAATTAGCAAGATGGATCATGCCCCAAGTACTCAAGAGTCAAATCAGAACACAATACTTGCAGGTTACATCAAAGATGGGTTTTGAGAAAGGGTTACATATAAAGCATTCAAATCATAAAATCCCCTAAAGTGTGGGAAGAGGCCATTCAGCCCATTGAGTCTGCACCAACCTTCTATACGGTGTCCTCCCCAGACCCAGCAACCTAATGACCAATCCATCTAACCTGCACCCTATGGGCAACTTAGCGTAGTCAATACATCTAACCTACATATCTTTGGACAGTGGGAGGAAACCCAGCAGAAACTCTCACACACACCATATGGGGAAAACATGCACACTCCAAACAGACAGTGATCCAAGGCTGGAATTGAACCCAGGCCCCTGCCCCTGTGAGGTAGCAGTGAGCCACCGTGCCACCCTAAACTGACTCTTGTCTCTCATATGTTGACTGAACCACTGTGATTTCAGTATTTTCGATTTACCTTTCAGATTTCTAATATTTGTATTTGTTTTCTTCTACTTCAATCAGAGCAATGGCTGGGTTCTTTCAATTTCTTCTCCTGAAATCCTGCACGGCCGTTGTTAATATTTGTACAAGAAAAAATATAGAGGAATGATATAATGCCAAATTTCACATTTGGACTCTTGTCTGTCAACCTGTGTAAATAGTTTTCATCTGTCTATTATGTAATGTGACCTTGTGAAGCATTGAGTTTGAAATTCTGTAATAAATTAGCCTTCAAGGCTTACAATGACATTGATGAATGTTTTAAAGGGGACTCTCCCTTTTGGAAAGAAGAGACTGTTTCTTTCATGCTCAGATTTTCGGTACAACATGTAAAAGTGATGGACGGAAAATCAGCAATTAGAAAAAACAATGTTATCTAGCCTTCACTTTTAGAGACCAATGACTTTGGTTAAAATACAGGTGATTGCATCTCCCTCTCTCTGTGTCAGGGAATGAAAGTTCCATCTGAATCCAGTCAAGTGGCACATTGCATGTAAAATACGTTATAAAACTATGACCAGATTTGACATCCTGTGAAGCTATTCTATTTTATTAAACACTGAGGTGATGTAAATAAGCCCTAGAACAACATTGTTACATTAATATTTAGAAAAAGGTGTGAAAAGGTGCTTTGTGCGGAACAGTGAAACAGTTGTTTCTCAGTGTCTCAGTGTGCTGACCTGACATACAGTACCTGGCTATGGTACTTCCACTGCGAGACTCATAAGTACAAACTGCCTATTGTGGATTTGCTAGTGCTAGAGATCAGTGCCTGGAGGGACCATTGAAGAGAAAGGTATTCCCCTGATCTTACTGCTGTTCTCCTTGGAGATTGGAGTTGCAGTGAAAGGAGGTGCTGGCAAGTACGCTTGTCAAGTTTCTGCCTCACATCCTGTATATACTTGACTACAATGTGACACTTAAATGGAGGACTGGACAGTGAGCCTGGTGACAGAGGCATCAGATGAGCATACTGATCTGTCCTGAATCACATTGAGCTTCCCAAGTGTTGTTGCAGCCATACCCATCCAAGCAATGGGCACGTATTTCATCTTATTCCTGACTTTAACCTTGCAGATAACAGGGAGGCTCTGAGAATTCAAGAGGCGAGCCACTAGTCATCACTTAGCCCTGTTCTTGTAGCCAAGCTGTTGATGTGCTGAGTCCAGTTCAGCTTCTATTCGTGGGATCTCCCAAGGTGTCACTTTTATCTTAGCAATATTGGCACTGTTGAATGGCAGGGGTAAGCGCTGGGAGTTTCTCTTGTTGAGATGGTCACCATCTAGTACTTGTGACGAAAATGGTACATGTCACTTTTCAGCCCAAGCCTAGATGTTGTATAGATCCTGCTCTAGGCTGTATGGACTGTTCTATCATCTGAGGAATTGAGGGTAGAGCTGAACACAGTTGTTAACTCTTCCTCTAACCTTACAATGAAGAGAAGGTCATAAATGGACCACATAAAGAGAAAGTCATGAACAGACCACAAGAAGATGGTTGGGCCAAGGGCTTTGCTCTTGATGTCAGGAAAGGATGGCAATTACTCCAGCCAGTGGAAGCTTTTCCACTATACTCCCATTTTTACAAAAGTGCCTTGGTGACACACAGGCAGATCAATAAAACAATGAAAGAAAGATTCCCATGTATATAGCATTTTACATGACGCTGCATGTCTTATTGCTCTACAGCCAGTAATGTGTAGTTATTGTTGTAATGTAGGAAAATGCAGAATGCGAAAAATCAAGGCTGTGAGGAGTCTGGAGCCAAGCAGTTCCATTGAAACCCAAATTGCGCAGAAATGCCGAGGTTATTGGTGAGCCAGCATTGCTTGATGGAACTTTCTATCACTTACTGATGAATGGAAGGAAATTGGTATTGTGTGGCACTAATTGACGGTCTGATTTTTGGAGGGATGATATGCCATACTTAGACAATTTTGAATTTTGTCTGACAGTGCCAAAGGAATTTGCAAACACTTTGGCCTTGTCGCATGCATGGTCGCTGGGACTCCTCTGTGTTTGAGGAATCTCTCCTCGTGTTTGTTGCCCCATTGTCCACTGCCATTCTTGACTGAATATTGGCAGTCTACAGAATTTTATGTAAATCTGTCAGTTTTGGGGCCACTTAACTATATACATTTATCCTGCTGAGTTGGTAATGAATATATGGTTAGAATGATATTATCACTTCACTAGGTTCTCATTTTGATGCTTCTCCAACATTCTTTATTCAACCACGGTTGATCTTGTGAATGAGTGACGATGATGAACGTGTGAGAGATTTTCCACATGAATCAGACCCATCTCTCAGTTCTGCACTAAAAGACTAGCCAAATTTGGTCAGCAGTGGTACGTTCAAGCCAGATTTTATTGAAAACACCCACACAGGGTAGATTCTGATCCTTTATATCCCATGGTATTCACTCCAAATAGTGTTCAACATGATGCACTTGTTGAGAAGAGGCCGAAAGTGGGAAGCAACAGAAAGTTCCCGTGACCTTGGAGGAGTCTAGAGACAAGACTTGTATCAATGTTGAGTACTTCCAGGGTCAACCATTCACCACTTTTACTGTTCTCATATCTCTAATTACTTAATATTGCTGATGGGACAGGACCATAAGACCGTAGAGATTTAAAAAAGACATGAGGGGCAAATGTTTTTACACAGAGAGTGGTTCGTGTGTGGAATGAACCTCCTGAGGAAGTGGCAGATGTGGGCACAATTGCAATGTTTAAATGACACATAGATAAGTTCATGAATTGGAGAAGTTTGAAAAGGTATGGGCCCAGAGCAGGTAGGTGGGACTAGTTTAGTTTGGGACTATGTTCGGTATGGACTGATTGGACTGAAGTGTCTGTTTCCATGCTGTATGACTCTATAACAGAGATGCAATGAAGTTGTATGTAGGCTACAAATTAGACATGATTACTTGGGTTCTGATATTATTAGAATCATGGGATTCATTGTGTTAATATACAGACTCTAAACCTTAGTCAATGTTTTCCCCCGTTGGTTGCTTCTTCAGGTGCTAGAGATGTTGAAGCAAGTCACTGCATTGGCCACCAAATGTTTCATACTTTGGAGGAGTCTTTCCTATCATACAATATGATTATGCTGTAATAAATGCCAGATGATAGGTAGGACCCTTTGTAAACTGACCTTTACAGATAACTGGGTGGTGCACTGCATTAGCCAGTAGTCTTCCATTTCTGGGACCTGAGTTCAAATCCAATCCAAAACTGATGCAGTGAACTTCTCCCCAGTCAAAGAGGCTGCAGGGTAACTGATGTAGGCAATAGGAAAATTGTTACTTACACTTTAAGGTTGGATTGCTGCATGTTGTTGGACAGATTAGAGGGAGTTTTAGAGCATGACGAACACTGGTCTCCCCACACTATCATCCCTCACTTTGATAGTGATCACTAGAAACTAGAATGAGAAAAGAATGAAGTATGTGAAATGGCCTCTGTGAATGCTATTGGCTTGAATATGTTCTGGAGGCATGGGATTAATGGCTATCGGGATAGGGATAGACCAAGATGATGAAATACAGATGGGATTCCTGCGCCGCTGGAATGTTTGTCTGGAGGTTAATGAACCAATACCAAATACTGGAGACGTGATGGTGGTTTAATATTCTGGAGTTCTGCTTGATTCTTTTTGGAGTTCAGGACACTCTTAATATAAAAATCATTAAATGTATGATGTTAAATTAGTGATAGATTATAAAAGGAGTGTGTTTAGGTTGATATGCATGGCTAATATTATTCTGTAATTTATATTTTTTTAATAAAACTACTTAAAGAATTATTTCAAGGAAAGAGCAAGGGCGTGTGGAAGGATTTATTTTTCTTGGAAAGGAGAAAGGGGAGAAGGAGAAGCCTCTGTCCTTACGTGAACTGCAGATTCTTTAGAACAGAGAATCCCCAGAGAATAGACCGTCAGGAGGTGTTCATTTTCACTGCAGGACATTACTTTTGAAAGTGTAACAGGGTCTTCTCCATGAACACTAGCCACTAGCGATCAGTCGTCTCTTTCAATCAAGGAGACTGTTCTAGTTTGTCAAACTTTATTGTGCCCTTAAAAATATTTGATCAATTAGCAGTAGAACCTCCCCAGTGCTGACAGCTGTCTTTATTTCCCCACTTTCCATGACCTTTTCAGATTCAATTAAAACGCTTGCTCATCTTTTAGTTCTGAATAAACATCTGAGTAAATTAACCTGTGTTTTTTGCTGTGCAGCTGCTGATAAACTTGCTGTGTGTTTGCAGCATTGTTGGCATTTGTCGAATTCTGGTTGGTGTTTATATCTGCTCAAGTGTGGGGTAGTGTAGATCCCAGCTCACAATTGGTAGGCTGATCAGTATCAGCAAGAAAAGGATTAATATTTTGTCTGTGACCATTTATTGGTGCTCTTAACCCATTGTTTTCTCTTAGTAATGCTGCCCTACCTGCCTCCATTTTAAATGCTAATTAAATTACTGTGCATTCCCAGATTTTCTGTTTGTACTTCTTCTCTGGGATGGAGCAAGGGAGAAGGTCTATTAAAGAGATGAGATAGCCTTCAAAGCAAGGAATGGCGTCCTTCTGTACTCTAAGGTTCTTCGACTTCCAGACTTTGCATTCTTATTAATTCTGCAACATCTAATACAATCCTGATAGCTTTTAAAAGCAAAGTCTTCATTTTACGTTTAGGAAATTAAAAAAAAGTTTTGAAACAGACTATAACCTCTTTAATCGAAACTGCTTTGAAGTCTACGTGTTTAGATAACTGGAGAGCAAGAGTTAGCGGCAATCACCTGGAGAAATGCCTTGAGGTTGAGAATTACATTGAGACTTGTTTGCTTATCACTGCAGCTCTCGGAGCTCTGTAGATGCAGATCTGTACCAGCTGCTCGTACACTGAGCTGAAGTTTATTTGAGAATTCTTTAAGACTGAGGTTTCATCAGGTCCTAAAAAACAGATAAAAGGACAAGATAACACTGCCGGGATTCTAACTGATAACTTTCCATCAATAGAGTTCAACAACAAAGGTTTACATTTGTATTGCATTTAATGTAACATAACATTCAGAAAGATACGGAATATAACAGAACATTGATAATGGAGGAAGAAGGATTGAGGAAGGTGACCAAAAGCCAGATTTATAGATTTTGAGAAGGCTTTTGGAGAGAGCAAGTGGAGAAAAAGAGATACCAAGGCAGAATGACTTAAGTAGAATGTTTGAGAGTTCAGAGACAATTGCTGAAGGATCTGCAACTGAAAGTGGAACCAATCGAAGGTAACATGTAAAACAGAAACTTAAGCTGAAAAGCTAAAGAATGGAGGTTTGAATGAGGTATCTGAGGTGGGAAGGGCTGGTACCATTGATGGATTTGCACTTGAGAAATTTCAAACTAAAGCAGATTGAAATCCAGTGAACAACAGAGGCAGAACATTGCAGGGTCGGGGAGGGAGAAGTTTTAGATGATTTGAATTATATACAGTTTCAAGCCCAAGAGGGCTGACAAGGGAAAGTATTTTTTCCCTTTATTCTTTCAGGGCATGTCACTGTCAAGGCCAGCAATTGTTGCCCATGCTTAATTGACGTTGAGGAAAGTGGCTCATTTCAAAGGGCATTTAAGAGCCAACCACATTGCTGTGGTTCTGGAGTCATATGTAGGATAGATGAGCTAAAGATGGCAGATTTCCTTCCTTAAAGGACATTTATGAACCAGCTGGGATTTTACAGTAGTTACCTGTCACTAAGGTTGGGTTTTATAGTTCCAAACTTTTAAATTAATTGAATTTAAATTCCACCCAACCCCATCTGGACACCTAAACCTGCAAGCTGCCAATACTGTGTGTACAAACAGTTGTACTGAGTTATTGTCACTCACCCACCCTGTCCTACCATTTCAGTCTGCCTTCAGATATATCCCTGACTTTACCATCATCACTGGACAATTATTTACATCTTGCAGGTCCCTGCCTGTGTACAATGCCTTTTTGTGCTTCAGAGACCTTGAGCTGCCCCCTGTATAACATCGGTGTAACTTAGATTAACTGGGACAAACAGAGCAATGTTCCTGTATTAAGTGGTGACAGTTTGTGAAGGATTCTAACTTTGTCCTTTTTAAGGGGAGCAGTAGCCATCAGTTTAACCCCTCTATTTTCCTCTTGGAAAAAAAGTTATCTCTTCCTTCTCCTCCCATCAGCCTGGATTTTGTCTAAAGTAGGATGACTAAGGAGCCCTTTAAAAATGGTGGGCGATTCCCAATTCCAGGGGTCTCAACCACAATCCCATCTTTCCGATTTTCAGGAATGTCCTTTAAGGGTGGAGGCTGGTTCAGGTCATGAACTTATACTCAGCGTTCCCAACCTGCATTGCAGAGTAGGCATCGCCTAGTCTTCCCCAAGTGTCATGGAGTCAGAGAAACTTGTTTAAGTGTTATGGTTTATAGCACATCAGAAGTGAAATGTAAGTTCATTGCGCCCCCCCATGCAAGGCTATGACTTAAATGACCCCCGTGACTCGTCTTGCCCACCTCCCGTCCCTCACGCCTGCATGCTAAGCAATTGAGATTCCATGTCCATTCACCTGTGTACACTGCATAGAGGCAGTGACCCCCCAGAGTGATGGTGAGGTGTGGAAAGTCATTCTGAAACGTTTCCACTTGGATTTAAAAATGTGAAGTTAGTAAAAATCTGGAATAAAGAGCTGGACCAATGGTGATCATATAATCACTACTGATTGTTGTAAAAGCCCATCTGGTTCACTAGTGTCCTTTACAGAAGGAAATCTGCTGCCCTTACCCTGACTGACAGACAGCCATAACAGTGGTTGACCTTCCACTGCCCTCTGCACAATAACCGCTGACTTAGCCAGCAACATTCACATACAATGAATAAAAAAGGTCAAATTTAAAGTAACTTTTTTATTGTGAAGAAGCATTTTAACAGAAGATTGTACAGAACAGTTAAATATTGGTAATAATTTCATTTCAGCTCTCTATCTGAAGCATTCAGTTCCCCAGCTCTAATATGAATCTCCTTGTACTGTATCTTTGGGATGCATGAAGGGGTCATTTAGTTGTGTCACACTATGCCTCTTAATTAAGGCTGCAGAGGCCCTCAAGGGTAAAATTTAAGCAGGAAATGGTTCCTATAGGAAAGCACTTAATGTTTTACCAAAAAGTTGTCATTTTTAACAACTTTGCAGTTGACATTTTCAGGTTTCTGACTTGTTTAAAGTTTCTCTTTTCAATTCTGACGATCTTATCAACACACTGGTGTTACAGTAGCTGTTGTTACGCAGGATCCGATGTTAACAGCTAGATTAAAACTAAAAACTGAATAATAGTAAACGCTCCTTCCAGACGCTTTCACAGGATAACAAAATAAAGAATAAGGTAAATAAGAGGCAACCTGAAATTTTATAGGTCTGTGTATGCTTCCTGAGTGATAATTGTATTATGATGGAAAAAAATTGGTGTTTACTGTCAGCGTCCAAATTTATTTCAATTTTTCTTTAATGCAATGCTCTGCATATTTTTAGATTTCCGTCTTAAATTGCAGAACAAACAAAGTAATGGTACGAACCTGTAGCCGATAGTTATTTATCTACAATTATTTATCTTTATAGATTTTCTTGCAAAAGTATTTTAGTCCCTGCTACCTTCCCATGGCAGCCATTATTTCTGTATGACAGGATTTCTGTTACCTTCCTGTGCCCCTTCTACACCCTGCTCATGTTTCCTGGGAGGCACATGGTACATTGATGTCTAGAATGGGTTCACTTCAAGAGGCTATTGGAAGTGTGGAAGCTCAGGGATCAAATTAGAAAATGTTGGGAATTCTCAATGGCTCAGGCAACATCCTGAAACAAACTGAACTTTTTGACTCAGCGGCCCTTTATTTTATCTCTGTGTTCTGGTGAAAGGTCATTGACCAGAAGCATTAATTCTGTTTTTTCTCTCCAGAGATCCTGGCTGACCTGCTGAATACGTTCAGCTTTGGAGACAACAAGGTGCAGAGCTGGATGAACACAGCAGGCCAAGCAGCATCCATTTCTGATGAAGGGTCTAGGCCCGAAACGTCAGCCTTTCTGCTCCTATGATGCTGCTTGGCCTGCTGTGTTCATCCAGCTCTGCACCTTGTTGTCTCGGATTCTCCAGCATCTGCAGTTCCTACTATCTCACATTCAGCTTTGGTACTGTTTTGCTTTGTGAAAGTCAGGTGCTCAATGTATTTCAAAATCCTTAAAAGAAAATCACAGCTTTGCACCGCACGAGAGTTCAATAAAGTTTATTTTTCACATAAATTGTACACATTGGACTGTGCAATCATAGAATCCCCACATTACGGAAGCAGGTCATTCGGCCCATCGAGTCCATACCGACCCTCCAAAGAGCATCCCATCCAGACCAGTCCCCCTACCCTATTCCCTGTAACCCTGCATTTCTAATGGCCAATCCACCTAACCTGTACATTTTTGGACTGTGGGAGGAAACCAGAGCGCCAGGAGGAAACCCATGAAGACACGGAGAAAATGTGCAAATTCCACACAGTCACCCGAGGGTGGAATCAGGGCAGCAGTGCTAACCACTGAGCCACTGAGCTGCCTGTCGTGGATCCCTGTGCCAGGTCTTTCCATCTGTCATTGTGCCACCTCATCATATCTGGTGTGAAACATTCCCAAAACTTTTCGCATCCAATGCCCAGGCAATGGAATCTTCAACCAGCTCACTAGCTTGTGAACTAGTTCATTCAAAATGGTGGAAAGGGCTCTGATTTCTGTTTCCACTCACCTCTAGTAATGTTTGACAATGTCACATTGCAAATTTAACACCACCACAAATCATGCCCGGTGAAGAATTCCCATTTGGACGAGGCATTGAGGACTATTGAACATTTCATGGAACCTGGTCTCAGGAAGGTGATGGTTGGTGAAGAAACACTAATGAGAAAAAGATAAAAGCATGCGTCAAGAAAAGAGCCTAAAGAATTTGTAGATTGATTGGTGTCGGACTATAGTGCTCCTCTTAGCTGTGCTCAGTTTTGGTTCCTTGACACAATGTTGTTTAAGCTGTACTGGAATGGGACGGCTATTTAATGGACTCTTTCTCTTCATGATGCTTCTTTGCAGAAGGAATGAACTGTATGAATAAAAACCATGGATGTGCTCACATCTGTCGAGAAACTCCAAAGGGTGGAATTGCCTGCGAGTGCAGACCCGGATTTGAACTCACGAAGAACCAACGGGACTGCAAGTGTAAGTCACAACATATATCTTTGTCTTATTTCGGGCTGAGCATTAACGCTTGTGCATTATTGAAGATATTATCTTGGGAGGGGACTGTGTAGCTGGAAGGTGACCCTGTAAGCTGTTATTTTTAAAATTTTCTTCATAGAATCCCTACACTGTGGAAGCAGGCCATTCAGCCCATCAAGTCCACATTGACCCTCCAAACAGCATCCCACCCAGACCGAACCCCCTACCCTAACCCTGCATTTTCCATGGCTAATTCACCTGACCTGCACACTATGGGTAATTTAGCATGGCCAATCCACCTAACCTACACATCTTTGGACTGTGGCAGGAAACCCAGCACCGGGAAGAAACCCATGCAGACAACGTGCAAACTCCACACAGACAGTCATCTGAGACTAGCATTGAACCTGGGTCCCTGGCGCAGTGAAGCAGCAGTGCTAACCACTGAGCCACCATGCTGCTCCTGTGGTTGATCATGGCTGATCTGCTAATGTGATGGATGAGGCTCCCTGAATTACAATCAGCCTCACAAGTGGAATTAAAAATAGCTTTGAAGGCTCTCCCTGTGGGTCAGTCAGTAGAGTTTTGAGAAATAAAGCCCCACGAGCTGAGAGTTGGTGGTACAGGCAAACATGTTGTCAGAGAGAGTGGTGACTTGCAAATGATGCTGCTTCTGGGCCAGGCTGGTGATAAATTGTTAACCAGGATTTGCTCTTATCATTGCATTCCAGCCAATTCGACTGCTCTGGAAATGCCTGTTGAGGACCTGGTAAAGATCAGAACTCTGTTAGAATGCTTTTAGCCATTCAATAGCCTAGAGATGCTGTGACACAGCTCACATGAATAATGATCATTTGGTCAATATGTCAGCACATTCGAAGGAGGAGAGGAGAAAATTGTGGTGGATGGAATAAATGTAAGGATTTCAAGAAAATAAAGCATATTCCTGACAGGGTTGTGTTCGAAACCCTATTTATCAAGCTTTCTGGAAGAGGAGAGGGGCCCATTTGAAACTTGGATACCTGAAGCAATTCTAATTCAGTAGAATTAAATCTGCAGTGCAGTCAGTAGAATATTTCCAGGCTTAAAGGCTTGCAAGGACCAAATACAGGAATTTGGCTTGTATTATCCTTGAGGTTAGAAGGTTTGGGGTGATCAATTCATGGTGTTTAACTGATTTAGGGGGTCAATTGTAAATTCTTTCTCTGATGAAGGAATCTGGAACATAAACTTAGAATTGGGCCATTTTGGTGAAATATGGATATACTTTTCCATTTAAAGGGTGGCACAGATCCAGAGGGTCTCTTTCCCAAAAGGCTGCTGCTGGTGGAGATGACAGAGATGATAGACCTGAATTCTATTCTCTTCCTCACCTCCAATTTTCTCCTGGCTGAGATGCTAAATTTTGGAATTCCCTTTCTGACCCTCCCCACCAAATTCTATCTCTCCAGCCTCCTTGAGCATTCTCCTTCAAACCTATCTTCTTGACCAATCTTCTTGGATTTTTGTCCTAATATTTATTTGAGATTTTGGTTGATAACAACTCTGTGAAGCCTCTTTAGAAATTTTACAACATTAGAGGCACTATATAAATGCAAGGGTTATTGGTGTGATGACTTTTTTTTTTGATGGGTAAGAGATATAGACCAAATGTGGGTGAGTGAAGTTGAAATCTAAATCGTATATGATCTAAGTCAATGAGTTAGGGTTGGGGGTTTGAGTGGCTGAAGAAGTTATTCCTGTGAAATCTTTCCGTCATTACTAACCAACATTATTCTGAATTCTCTTTATAACATCAGTACATGTTGGCTGACATCTTGCAACATTGTTGTTAAAGCTAATAAAGGAGATCAGAAAAGAAACTGCTAACATCAGATACAGAAATGTGAACACACAATGCTGGATATGTTTGCCAGGTCAATAATGAACTGTGTAATGAAAACAAGGGGAGTTTTGACAAAAGGCTTACACCTGAAACATCAACCTATATTCACCCAGGGCAATAAATCTGCTGTATATTCCAAAATCTTTAATTGAAATCATCTGGTAGATATTTGCAAAGATTACATATAGGCCGGGGGACAGATGTTAGGTACGTAACAGCTGGAAGTCTTAAATACTGGCATTCATTGGAGTTTATGATGATGAGTGGGAATGGGAGTATTTTTTGAAATTACAACATGGTGGTAAACCAGGCCTTAGCGGCATGTTGACTGATCCTTGTTGTCTGGTATCTATGAATTGTTATTGTCTGGTTAAATCCATATTCCATAAGCACGAGTATCAAAAAATGTAAATGCTGTGTGAATTCACGACCTTGTGATTTTCTTTTATACGCAAAAACTGCATCCAAAAGTGGATTAATAGGGGAAGGGGATGATAATCTATAAATGCAGTGCAGTTTTACAAACACAAATTGTGAAATTTAGCAATGTAATAGTGTTGCAAAGGTAATCACGCTTCTAGGTTCCTTTCCCCTAAACAAGGGGCTTTAAGCATCTGACACATTTGATGCTGCGTGGCTTTTGTTTAATAGAAATATGTGGCTGACTCAATAGAAATGCAAACTTTTATTTTTCACACAGTTCATTCCCATTACAACTCATTTCCAGTCTTCCCCATTGTGGTAAATGCTCCACATGAGGTGAGGAAGGAAATGCCCTTAAAATTCTACCAAACTTGCACCAGCTGCGTATCAAATCAATATGGACTCCTAACCCCCTGCCTCTACCCTCTCTGCCAGTGATGGTCGTAGTTTGCCCTTCACAATTCCCTGGAAAATGGTGATTGGAGACCAGGTGTGTGGGACAGTACTAAGGACCCATCACAACCTCAGTCACAGCCCAAGGCCTAACCAGCAGTTACCTGTGGAATGATAATTCTCAACTTCAGTTTTGTCTTTCATCTTGGATTCTTAGTAAAATTAGATTTGTAGTTTCTACAAAACCTTTTGCTCAATTTAAGAACTGAAAAACAAGGCAGAAAAGCCTGGGAAATCTTAGAGAGAAGTACACAAATGTCAGCAGTGTAGTGCCGTATAATGACAAACCATGGGTCAAACGCTTGCTGTTCTACTTAATTGCTTAAAGACGTCATTGCAGTCACCTCCTACCCTGCTAAATTCCAGAGAATACAGACCTAGTTTGTGTAGTCTCTCTTTATAATTTACCCTTAGGAATCCTAGGATGATTCTGGTAAGCTGATGCTGTACTCCCTCCAAGACCCATATGTATGATTCTGGTGCCAGGAACTGCTCTCTGTAACTCCAAGTGTGGTCTGAGCTAGTCTTTGTATAACAGAAGCATGACATTAATCCCTTGTATTGTAGTCCTCCAGATGTAAAGGATGGAATTCCGTTAGCCTTTTGGAATATTTTGTTTATCTTTTATGTATAATACTTTAATAATATGTTTTTGAGCTCCTCTTGGAGCTTCCATCATTTTGAAAATAGCCTGTTCTTTTATTTAGGTCCAAAGTGGATGACCTCACGTTTACGTACCTTGCAATTATGAAAGCAAAACATCTGCCTGTCCCTTTGAGCTGTGGGACATTGTGTGGTTCAGGCAAAGACCAGAAGGAAAAGGGTGAAACATGATTCCGATCAGGGGATTTAAAAACCCTGGTGAATTTATGGCTAAATTGTGATTTTTGACATTTTGGGGACCCATATCTAGAATGAGGATAAGGTGTTGTCTTAAAGAATAGTGTTCTTGAACTATGTCAGTATTCCAAAAATTTTCCTCTGACAAAAAAAAAGTTGTTTTTCTTTTAATGGATAAGGAATGTGGTCCTGATTATATCACATTTTTGTCTAAAGTAGTAGCAATTTTTTTGTGGAAAACAAAATAAACAAACAAAATCAGATTATATCAAATTTCTTTTCAACTAGTAGCATTTTTTTTATGGAAAACAAAATAAACCAACTAAAGAAACATTCCCGAGATGGTTTGCTTCCCAACTATAAAAGGTGATAGTTGCTTGCTGTGGTTAGATAAGAATCTGAAAACTTGTTCTTTGACACATTTGAGAGGCTGGGGTCAGTTAATGTCACCTACAGCATTCATCGAGACTCGATAATGCGTTTTCTCTCTGCAGTGACGTGTAACTATGGAAACGGGGGGTGCCAGCACACGTGCGATGATACCGATCAAGGCCCGAAGTGTGGATGCCATCTGAAATTTGCCCTGCACTCCGATGGGAAAACCTGCGTTGGTGAGTGCTTGGATCAAACTGAGATACTGCAGCTAACTACCAGAAACGGGGTCTTGGAGTTGAGCAATCTGATGTAATCAGTAAAGGAAATGGCTTGGATTTACAATTTCATACACCATTTCCACATATAATGGGAAACAGAGCTGGTCAGTGAAGCTTGCCAGAAATCTAAAAGCTAAACTTTGAAGGATTCACAGATGTCAGGAGACTTTGAAGGTAGAGAGCTGGCGAGATGTTGGTCGGTGGTGGGGGGCGATAGTGGGAACCTAAAAGGGCAAATTGATCTCAGGGTTTTTTTCTCTTTGACGAAGAGAAGTGCAAGTAAATAGTGAGCTGGTTTCTTTCCAATGTGTGCCAGACAGACAGCACTGGTCGTGTTGTTTGTTCTTGCAAGGAGAAAAGAAAATGCTGCTCAAAGTAGTCAATAAAGTTGGAGTTCTGGCAACTGCAGGTGCAAATGCATAACCCCATTTGTCCACAGTGCAACATCTCAGCGAGAGGCTCAGAGCTGAAAATCCCTCCCTCCTCACTGACCAAGCCCCATCCCAACTTCCTATCTACGCTCACCTTTACTAGCTTCATCCCCGCCTTCTTGACCTGTCTGTCTTCTCTCCCACCTATCTGCTCCACTATCACCTTCTATCACCCCCCAACCTCTATTTATTTCAGACCCCGCTTCCCCTCCCCCATTTCTGAAGAAGAGTCCAGACCCGAAACATCAGCTTTCCTGCTCCCCTGATGCTGCCTGGCCTGCTGTGTTCCTCCAGCTCCACACCTTGTTATGCTACATACGAGAGTGTCCTTGGACAACATGATGAAGTAAAAGACACTAACAAGAAACTACTTCACCTGTCTCAATATCTGTTAAGTGACTTGTTGTCAACATTTAATTTAATAATATTCCTGCCAAGCACTTTGGAATATTTTACTAAGAATTTAAGACATAAGAACAGAAGAACACATGGCTCATTGAGACTGATTTTGGACTTCAATTTCTCTTTTCTGCCCACTCCCTATTATCACTTGGCTCCCAAAGAGACCAAAAATCAGTCTATTAAAAGCCTTGAATGTTTTCAGTGATGGATCCACAATCCTCTGGGGAAGAGAATTTCAAAAGTTCAGAGTGCAGAGATTTTTCCTCAACTCAGTCATAAATGATGGGATAAAAACAAAGTTGCTGGAAAAGCTCAGCAGGTCTGGCAGCATCTGTGGAGGCGAAAACAGAGTTAACGTTTCGGGTCCGGTGACCCTTCCTCAGAACTAAATGATGGGATCCTTGTTCTAAACTCCACGACCGGGGAAACAATATGTCAGGACCTACCCTGTCAAACCCTTCGTGATCTTTAATGATTCAATAAAATCACCTCTCATTCTTCTAATGAATGTAGCCTAGTTTACTCAGCCTGATACGATTAGGTGCTCTGCGTTTAGTAGAGAACAGTCTGGTCAGAATGGACTCATTGTTGAAATGCCTATAAGATGGCTGCCTGCTCGTGTGCATCATGGTAGAGGTCACAAGACCAAAGTAGACCAGGATGGACATTTGTTCATGATTGCATTTCATTCCAATTATAGGACAATCCTCTCATCTTGGAGACCAATCTATTTTACCTTTGTAATATGACTTCAATACAAGTATATCCTTCCGTAACTGTGAACCAGTGTAAAATTACACGCAGTATTCCATGTGCAGCCTCACCAAATTCCTGTACAATTGTAGCATGACTGCTTTATTCGTGCTCTCTAATCCCCTTACCCCAAAGACTAACATGACATTTGCCTTCCTAATAGCTTGCTTTATCTGAATCCTAACTACTTGTGTGCTTTGTATAAGTACATCCATGTCCTTCTGAACATCAACCTTTACAAGTTTCATCCTTTGTTTTAAAAATCAAATTGCCTTTCTTCTCTGTTATGCCCATGTGAGAAGCAATAGACTGGCTCCCCTTTCTGCTTGCTTCTCAGTTGACTGCAACTATTGTTTTAATACATTTTGCTTAACAAGTTAGTGAGCATCTAAGTGCTGTGACTGTAGAAGATACAGACGAATCTTTGTACACATTTGAAAAGAAAAGAGAAAGAGAACACTAGCTGACACCCCCAAAACTCTCAGCACATGTGCGTACTGCCATTACTGTCAGTGATGTCACTCCAATTTGCTCAAATCTATTGTGCTTATTTGGGTGCCACCATGCTTGTTACTGGCAGTGTTTCACAAAGTGTGCATGTGCAGAATTTCCCTCATGCACAATATGAACCTTTCAGAGCTGTCAGGAGAAAGAACATAGTTTTTATGGTACCTAACACCTGCTCCAACTCAGGCTTACACATACATTCAAGAAGTAAGCAAGCAAGCGCACACACGTGTACACACACACACACACACACACACACACACACACACACACACACACTCTCTCTCTCTCTCTCTCTCTCTCTCTCTCTGTCTCGCACTCACTCACTATGGACAGAAGAAAAACTGGGAAAGCAGTTCAGTGATCTCAGTTCACAGAGCTTGCTGAGATAGTTCTTGTGCTGATCAGAACACTGCTGCTTCTTCTTTCTCCAGATGCCTTCACTGGTTTATAGGAGATGCCAGGTGGCTGGTTCATACCTATAAAAAGATTTCTGACTTATTAATTAGAAGTCACAGTTTGCAGCAACTGCTGAAAGAACATTAACTTGTTTTCTTCAGGCATAAAGAGGATTTTGCTGCACAGAACAGACCCAACTCCTGAACATGTGAACATCTGATGGCTTCTCTGTATTGTGTTCACAGCTGCAAACTGTTTGGCTGCCTGGGAACCAGTCATACAACAGGTGGCATGCAGATGGCCTTTGTCATCAAGAACTGGCTGCTAGCCCTTAGACCAAAGCTCCATTGTATGCAGCATTGACTCCAGCTCGTCTGCAAACTATATTTCAACCACTGCTTGAACCAGCAGCTGTGTAAACACAGTTGACAATGAGTATCAGGTTACTTGCTTTCAAAACATGAACTGATGCTCCAGCAATTCTTAGATGCAAAACAGTTCTTTCCCATTTCAGCCCGCAACTTAAAACAGAAAAATAAAAAGACATGGTCTTTACACTGACATATAGTTCCCTGTTTTCTCTCTCCTTCCTTTTTTGAATAACGGGGTTACGTTTGCTAACTTCCAAACTTCTGGGACGTTCTGGAGCCTAGTTTTTTTTTCTAAATCCAACACATCCACTATTTCTGCAGCTATTTCTTTTGGAATCTTAGAATATAAGCCATCACCTCCTGGGGATTTATCAGATTTCACTCCCTTAAGTTGCTCCAGAATTTCTTTTCTGCTGACTCCTCTTAGTGCCTAGTTTACCCTCAAATTCTGGTAGGTAATTGTATCTTCTACTTTGAAGGCAGACACAAAATATTTGTTCAATGTCTCTGCCATTTCCTCATTCCCCATTCTAATTTCTCCTACCCCTTCCTCAAACAGGCCAAAGTTTATATTAGCTGCTTTTTATATATTTGCAAAACCTTTTAAAATCTGTTTTTATATGCCTGGAAAATGTATTCTCCTGTTCTTTTGTTAACACCTTTCTGGTAGCATTTTGCTAGTTACTGGTACATTCCCAATCATCAGGCTTACTGGATAGAAATTTCTGGTCTGCTTGGAGCTTTAATTTGATTTGATTTGATGGGATTTGATTTATTATTGCCACATGTACCTAGGTACAGTGAAAAGTTCTGTTTTGCGTGCAGTACACGCAGATAATACCATACAAAGTGCATAGAGTAATAGAACAGAAGGGCAGAAGGAGAAATATAATTGTAAAAGAGGGGGGTGAGGCATATATTTAGCCTCCTGATAGCGGGTTAAAATGTTGCTGTAAGTCCTCAGACCTTTTCATGCAGATTAGCGTTCCAAACATTCATGATAGGGAACACAGTCATTAGCATGTCATGAATGTCCATCAGCACCCTAACCTACTGCAATAACGCACGTGGGCTCAGTCTTGTTCGCCAATAAAGAGAAATGCATGTGCTCACAAAACTGACTGTATATGTGAGGTGTGTACCTGCAACATAGACATCTGCCTCCAAGTAACTCAGTTACTTTGCTCCTTCCTAACCTTAGTATTAGGGATGAAGCATTTCCATATGGAGCAGCTGATGAGAAATCACAATCAAATGCAGCCTAACTTGTTGTTGTTAAACACCTAGAGATAGGAGTGAGGCCAAACCAGGCTACAGACAAGTATTAGTGAGGCAGGTGCACTGGCTGCCACCAGCAAACAAGGCATTTGAGGCTAACTCAGAAAGGAGGCTCCCCTCAAAGGACCATCTTTTGTCATTGTGAGCTCATCCCATGCAAGCCTTTGGTGAAAGGCTTTGAGGCATACAACACAAACTCACATTCCAAGCAGTGCAAACCTTTAATAGACCTTTAATAATGAGGTTGCCATAGTCTTACCAGACCTCAGGCGAGGGGTAAGGTTGAGAAGGTTTTTGGTAACTTCAGCCTGTGTGGGAACTGAACCCATGCTGTTGGTATCACTCTGCATCACAAACTAGCCGTCTAGCTGCTGAACTAACTGACCCCCCCCCGCAAGATTGTTTAACCTCTTGCAGCACTGGAACCAGCTTCTCGTGAGCTCCCCATGGGCACTGAGCTCTGTAGCCACTTCTGCCCAGGCTGCCTTCATTCAGATGGGTTTCTTGCTATCATCCACAGGGTTAAAAAAAACTTCTCTCCCGGACAGCCTTCAGGAAAGCCTAGAGGAAAACATCTCCACTTATTCCATTACTTCGTCTCTCTTATTTTGGGTAAATCAGTTAAGATGACTTCAGTTTTACTGCTATATTGTCCCTAATCTATGAACTATTTACTCTTCAACTCTTTGTCCCTTCAAGTCCTGCTCAGTTTGTCTTTACCCACATTGATATATTTGACTATTGTCTCAGTTTTTATCTTTGGATTTCTAAATCTCCCTTCATTCAAACTCCAGCCCTTCTACAGTTCTAAAGCTTTTTTCTTGTCCTGACCATAATTACCGGTGCTGCCTTCTCTTTGCTTGCTGCAGTTGTAGTTATCACCTTCAGAAGAGGAGAGATTGGAGCACTATTGTTTTCTAACATTGAATTGCTCATGGTGCACCAATATCATTGCATTAGTAAACTTTTGAAGAATAGTGACCATGGCATATTTTTCTTTGTCTAGTTTCATTGACTCCTATCATGAGTAGGGAAGATGTGCTTCCAAAAAGGGAAAGTGATCCTTCATATCGTTCCCATCTAGAAAAGAGTGAAAAGTCATAGAAACGTAGAAAACATAGAAAATAGGTGTAGGAATAGGCCATTCAGCCCTTCGAGCCTTCACCACCATTCAATATGCTCATGGCTGAGCATGTAATTTCAGTATCCCACTGCCGCTTTCTCTCCATCCCCCTTGATCCCTTTAGCCACAAGAGCCACGTCCAGCTTCCTCTTGAATATATCTAACGAACTGGCCCCAACAGCTTCCTGTGGGAGAGAATTCCACAGGTTCACAACTCCCTGAGTGAAGAAATTCCTCCTCATCTCAGTCCTGAATGGCTGACCCCTTATTCTTAGACTGTGATCTCTTATTCTGGACTTCCCCCAACATCGGGAACATTCTTCCCCCATCTAGCCTGTCCAGTCCCATCAGGATTTTATACGCTTCTATGAGATCCCCCTTCATTCTTCTAAATTCAAGTGAGTACAAGCCCAGTCGATCCAGTCTTTAATATGTCAGTCCTGCCATCCAGGAATCAGTCTGGTGAACCTTCGCTGGACTCCCTCAATAGCAAGAATGTCCTTCCTCAGACTAGGAGACCAAAACTGCACACAATACTCAAAGTATGGCCTCACCAAGGCCCTGTATAACTGTAACAAGAAAAGCTGGTAACAGCCCCTGTGCAAAATCCCACACAGGTAATGAATCAACCCAACAATATGTTTTGGCAAAACCTCTTATATCTCTCTGTTGAATTCTAAGGGGAGTTATCAAACTAAGCCTTAGAGAGGGTGCTGTCTTATGACTGTACATAACCATATAAACAACCTCTTCTACTGTAATCTATAAATAAGAAATATGACTGATTTAAATGAGAATTCTGTACCCCAGGCCAAGGATTAACATCAGTAAGTTGAATTGAGGGAGAACAAAACAAAACTGAAATCTCTTGGAATTTATTGGTTCACTTAGGCACAATTCCTCTATAACAATTGCATTAGATCTCCCAGAATTAGTAAGGTTTAAATAAGAACTGGTGTGTTTTTTGTTTGGAAAGAATTAACACATTTTACATTTGTTTGATTCAAATGAATTCTCCAAGGGCCTCACATTACATAGTTTGCAGTGTTTATGTTGGCTGCCAGTACTCAATTGGGAATCAGCGCTGGCTTTTTGATGGTACTCCTGTGACTTGTAGGATGCAGACAAGCCAACAGAAAACTTTAAATGCTTGTCATGGATGACGGGGCCAAGAGTATTTGAGTTAATGCTGCTTGCCCCATGCTGCTGAAATATTTCATATTTGGAGTTGAATGTGCATTTCATGCAGGTCAATAGTTCCTGGTTCCACTGGTTTCAATTCAATATAAGTAAACTGTGCCCAGCGGTACAGGATCTGCCATATGACCTACACCCATTAAGACTAATTAATGGAGTTGTAGAGAAATGGTATTAACAATTCCCCATATCATCCACCGTTCCCCTTCTCTCCTTCCTGCCTGGAATGAAAGAAGAACACTGAGTATTGCTAAGGAATTGTGATTAAGAGATTGTTACAATTTCAAGGCTACATATGATTTTTTTCACTCATTAAAATTTACCAGTTGTTGCTAAATACTAGTCTACATGGTCTGGAAATTATACTGATCATTTTAACCATGAAATAAAACTATTGGGTCAGTGTTGGGTGAGAGGTTAACATTTTAAAAATCTCAAGTTTGACCCCAGATGCCCTTCTTGGTTCTAATGGAAATGGGATAAGGGAAGGCAGGACGCTCACTCTCAGTAGATGGGCTAGTCATTGACATATAATAATGTGGCTGTCTGCCTCAGATTTGACCCCTTTTCCAGGTTTAACCCTGGCCAGCCGAGATTTGCAGGCCTTGGGCCAGGAGGATTGCTTACTCCTATCACGACTCCCTACCATAACTTGCAGGATCAGCACCTACTGATTCCCACTCTCCCAACAGATGACTTATGACCTATGTCCAAACTCTAGCTTCACCTGCAGTATTCCCCACTAGACCTGGTCCTACACCAATTAATCAAGCTTGCATCCAGGCAGGTAACCTGCTGGGGAAATGAATGATACAGGTTTTGGATTGAAAACCTCTACATGCTGGAAAAATCCCATTCCAGTCAAGTCGAGACCTACAGCATCTGCTTTTGAAGCATTGTGTGACCCAAGAGGTTAACAATCACCCTTGCTTGAAATAAACTTATTGGACTAAATGTTGTCGTCTTAAACCGTACTGTTATACTGGCTTTGGAATGGTTAATTTTATACTCAGTTGATGTATTTATTCATAATTAATTAGATAACAACAATAGCTTGACCTTAGCACAGAAACCTGCAGAAATGCGTCAGAAGGACCTAGACTGGAGAAGCCGCAGTAAGCAGTGGTGAGATGCAGTGAGTGAGGGATACACAGGGAAGTCAGAGTGTGAAACAGTTCGCAAAATGCTGGGCAAAGAGTAGATACTTTCTAACCTCCCCCTACAGTGTTGTTACACACCTATGGAGTAGGTGGGACTTGAACCCAGCACCTCCTGACTATTTCATCACCCACCCCACAGCCAACTTCTAAAACCTTTTGGGTTTTTAAAAATAAAGTCCTGGCTATTCAAAACTTCGTAGGTTTTGGTGTTGTGTAAATTGTAACATCTTCTTTAAACATGTTGAAAGTGCACTTTCCATTTAATGAAGAAGTGAGAAGATCAAAGAGAAACAGCAACACAAGTCTGTTTGTTTCATTAAACCTCAGCCTCTCGTCTTCCATTTTTGTCAGGCCTGCATCAGACTGTATTGTCAAAGCTTAAAGTTAGTCTAGTTACTTGCCTGCTTGACTACAATTGTTCTTGCTAGCTTTTGTCATAAAGAGTTATATTGTATAAGTTATTTAGTCTTTCATGTATTCACCACCACACTCCCTACCCACCAACGCCCCACTTTCCATAGGGGTGGCACGGTGGCTCAATGGTTAGCATCTCTGCTTCACTGTGCCAGGGATTCAGGTTCAATTCCACCCTCGGGCAACTGTATATGTGGAGTTTGCACGTTCTCCCCGTGTCTGCGTGGGTTTCCTCCGGGTGCTCCAGTTAGGAAACTGGATTGGCCATGCTAAATTGGCCATAGGGTCCAGGAATGTACAAGCTAGATGTGTTAGCCATAGGAAATGCCGAGTTATAGGGATGAGGGAGGGATCTGGGACTGGGTTGGATGCTGTTCAGAAGGTCACTGCAGACTTGATGGGCTGAGTGGCCTCTTCATGCATTGCAGGGATTCTATGACATCTGTCTGCTCCTTAGACATCAGTTCAAATCTCATCCCTCAGGCAGTTGGGATCAGTTCTGTTGTTTGCATGTCCTCAATGCTTGCACAGCTGTAGGTCACCAGGACTGCACTTGCCCTTCGAATATGATCACACCAAATTGTCAACTCCTTGCCATTTTACGCCATGCATGTTGAGTTTCACCACCTCGATATAAAGCGTACAGGTCAGCAGTGCTGATCAGCACATGGTTCAATGGTGGATTTTTCACAACAAAATCATTCCACTTGCTAACAGACGCGTGGGCTTCTCGTGGGAAAGCATTTCTACGTTTGACAGGTTTGCCAAGAGATCACTTTAGATTAAGTGTCATGTGATGTTTATGTAAGACATGTGAAGCTGATCAATTGACATTAATTAGATTGCGTTATCATATGACACAAAGTCATTTACTTTCATTTTGCCTCAGGCAGGTTTGCAAGAAGCTCAGCACATAGCAAATCATTTTTATTCCGGATAATCTGCGTAGTCTCTGATCTAAGGAGTTATTCAACTTTTTGAGTTTTAACCTCAGGAAACTCCAATTCACATTTCAACTTGCAGTGACATTAAACGTCAGGCTCATGATTGTTTCCTGAGCTTGACCAGTCTCAGCCAGCTCTCTGAGGTAGACAGCAGGATCTGGAGGGATCGAACAGAGGGCAGCATGTGATAACACACATGAACATATCCCGCTAAAGAGACAATAACGTGGACACACTGGGGATGGTCAAGCAATTGAAAAATGACAGAGAGAAATCTAGTAGCAAAGTAGCTCACTTTAAACTGTTATAACCTTTCTGTTCTCAGATTAAAGCCCATTAGGGTTCCAGTGAGTTTGGGCTGTTTAATATTAAGTTTGAATTGAATTCAGACTGAAGGTAATAATCAGATGAAATCACAATAGTCTAAGTTCAGGCTTGAAGGATAGCAACTTTGGCAAGAAGCTAGTCAGTTCTAAGGAATTATACTCAGCAGTTTGAGAAGGCAAGGGAGTAGGAACAGGGAGCAAAGGCCTGTATAGCTGATATGGTATGTTAGCAACCTTGCAGCTCCTCAACTCAATGTTTGGATTAAAAGGGAAAGCCGCTGATTCCGGTTCTAATGAATTCCAGACTGACGAGTGTTTGTGTACAGGGACGTTCCAATGTGTCAAATGGAAGAAAGAAAAGACAGACTTGCAATTATTTAGCGCATTTCATTTACAGGGAATAAAATATTTATTACGTGTAGTCACTTCTGTAACATGCAATGTAAAGCTATGCACTAATGGTGTTTAATCTCATGTTGTTTTGATCTTTACCCACACATGGCTTCTCTTCCCACAGAGACCTGTGCTGTGAACAATGGAGGCTGTGATAGCACGTGTCAGGATGCTGCCACGGGAGTCCGCTGTAGTTGTCCAGTTGGATTCACATTACAACCCGACCGGAAGACATGCAAAGGTCAGTCTGCCACCCCTCTTCCACTCCCCCCACCACCACCACCAGATCCCCACAAAAATATTCACTACTCACAGCGTTGATCATACAGTTCAGCAAAATGTTCAGATAAATAATGGTTTTCTCTTTTAGCTAAGTATTTGAAGTATTAATGAAATGCCTGGGAAAGCAAAAAGGATAAATGCTTAAGCCATCATTAAAGACTTGCATTTGCTTAAAATCTTTGGCTGCAGTAGATTTGAAAATATTCTTGTTTGGCTTAGAATTGAACGATCAATAAAATGGAACAAAACGTTCACTTGCCTGATGGAAACAATTTGGATTTCCCCAAATTCGTAGGGTTTTGAGAGACAACATACATCAACTCAGGTTGATCATAGCCATTCAATAAGAACTTAGGAGCCAGATTCAGCCATTTGGCCCCTCATTCCCTGTTCCATCACTCAATCAAATCATGGCTGATATAGTGATGGTGTAAGCTCTAGTTTTCTATCTGCTCCCTGTAACCCTCAATTCCCTTGTCTAATAAAAGTCTATCTCACTCAGCCTTAAATAAATTTAATACCCAGCCTACACTACACTTGGATAATAATTCACCGCAAATCTGCCTTCAAAGGGAAACCTTTTATTCTTAAACTATGAACCCTATTTTACTTCACCCCACAAGAGGAAACATTCATCTTGTCCATTCCCCTCAAGATCTTATATGTTTCAATAAGCTTACCTTTTATTCTTCCAAACTCCAGTATATATAGACCTACCTACTCAACCTTTCTTCAGTCAGGTCAGCCCTTCATTTTAGGAATGAGTCCAAGTGAACCTTGTCTGAACTGCTTCTAAAGCAATCGTACATTTTTTTTCAAATAAGAAAGCTGAAGTGTGCACATTATATAGATGGCTCGAACCTGTGAAGTATCAAAACAGCAGCCGGCTTTCCGTGTTTGCTAGAGGTGTTTCCAACCTTTTGATGTGTACTGTGTGGGCAAAGGAGCATTTTGGGACTCTGCTAAAACCTGTGAGTTCCAACTGTACCACCCATAGAATTTGTTACCTGGAAAACATCAAAGTAACGTGATTCTTGGAATGGCGTGTGTGATTTGATATACATTTCAAAGCCATTTAAACTTTTCTGGCTGGTATGACAATTGAAGGGAGCTGAGCAATTGGCAAGAGATGATAGAAAACATAGTGAAGGGAAGGAAATAGAGGGGGAATTCTGTGGATGAATGAGTGAAGAGAAACAGCACCAAGGGTAATGGATAAGCAATGAGCCTGAGAAAAGAAAAGAACCAGAGCAAAAGAGCAATAGTGCAGCAATATCGTAAACTCATTCAAAAAGAAAATGTTTACAATGCCACTGTACAAAGGCCGGAACATTCTTGCTGCAAGCTCAGTAAATAGAGTGAAGACGTAGAGCTGTAACTTGAAACCATTCCGATGAAATAAGAAAGCTTAATAAGCAGCTAAAATGTCTCAAACCTACATAATGCAGTAATCAAGGTTGGATGACCCCTGGGGTACTGGCATGAATTATGTAAATGAAAGACTAATTAATTTAAAGGTTAAGAGCTTGTTCTTGACGACTGAGATTGACAGGAGAGTTTGCTTCAAAACTTCATTAGTTTAGCATTAGGTATAGGAGGAACTCTCAGAGGAAGTGTATAAAACGAGTTGCAGGAGTTGTGTTGCAGTGGTAATGTTTGTACCTCTGGGTCAGGAGACCTGGTGTTAATTCCCACCTGCTCCAGGGGTGTGTCATAACATCTCTGAACAGGTTGATTAAAAATGCCTGTAATATGAATTGAATGGGCCTGCCGTAATATAACAGTTTTCATTTCTGCTTAACAGTAATTCTCAACAATGTCCTGCTCCTCAGTGATCTAATCTGTGTGTCCATGATATTCAGTTCCACTCCCCTGTTGTCTTCCTTGACACCACGACACTCACTCTATTGCCTGGCTGCTTGTTCATCAAGAGCCATCCTTTCCGGTTCATCACAAAGACTTGATACTCTCAACGTCAAAACTTTATTCCTTTGGCCATCTGCTTGCATCCTGCCCTATATTAAATCTCCTATGGATTTTTTTGGATATAATGATTATTATATCTGCTCCCATTGGTGGTGAGTTTAGAGACAAGAGGGGCACTAAATCTGCCTGTTAGTGGTGTCCCTGAACCCTGCTACCATCTTGCCTCTGCCAGAACTATGAGCAGGAAAAACCCACACATAACCTTCCCAAACTGTTGTCACTTGAGACCTTTGAGGAGCCAATGAATGATCACAGCTACTGACAGGCCTATCACTATGACAGAATGCACACAACATTGCCACCAGCTTCTTACCTCTAAGGGGGCCTCAATTAAAGGCATGCAGTACATCACCGAGGAACTGGGCATCAGGAAAGTGGAGGTGAACCACTGAAAGTAACTCCATATCATTGCCGCCCGATCCTCCTTCCCATGATGCTCACACATTAAACTCACCTCCCCCATACCCGCACAATGCACATCATTTATGCAGGAGAGCAACAGAGTCCTCCTGTTGTCCTGTCCCCTTTGGACTGGCTGGTTTGCCTGTATTACTCAGATTGAGAGAATTATTTTACCTGTAGCACAGGGGTGCCAAGAGAATGGTTCTTTGACTGTGACCTTCACGACACAGTAGCACTCAAAACCAAGCTAGTACACAAACCTCAGTTCACAAACACATCTCTTTTGAGCATTCCATCTACTGGCACACACAGACCAGAATTGCATTTAGCTTTTTAACTCCTTCTTTTCTATTTTTCTTGAAGGGCAAAACACAAAAAATGTCTGCAAGATGTGGTTTTCTGCTGAAATGGGGGTGAGCCAGTGGCTGTGGGGAGATAACTCCTTTGTTATCTCTTCATGTTATCTCTCTCCCTTTGTTTGAAGTTTCCTTGCCATGCTACAGGTGTGACCATCCATGGGTATCACACAGGACATTGATGGACAGCACTGAATTTACACTGTCAGTTTTTTCTTTAATCTGTGTTAGTCCTGTTTCAAAACCCACACATTGGAACTCAAAGTTAAAACTGACCATTGTACTTAGGAAACATTGTCATGATAAACATAACAAGTGCTATTCTGTTCTGGAGCCTCAACTCTCTTCACACTAGTTAGTGAATAGGTACAGAACTTTATATCCGATTTTGTAGATAATGGTAAATTGTAAGTTACAGGAAATTCTATGCAGCTGTATAGACAGATTGAATAGACCAATATATGGCAGTGGAGTTCAGTATGGGCTATTTTGAGGTTATTTGAACTTAGTAAGGACAAATTGGAGTATTTTATAAATGGTGAAAATGTAGAAGCTATGGAAGATCAAAGGGATTTGTTTGCACACAAATCATTAACAGCTAATAGACAAGTAGAAAAATGACAATTAATGTAACATTAGCCTTTATCTCAGTGAGGTCTGAAATATATGAGAGTGAAAACTATACTTCAGTTGTATAGAGCCTTGGTCAGACCCTGTCCTCAGAGTTGTGTTTATTTTGAACATTGCGCCTTAGCAGGGATGTTTGGCCTTGGTACAACTGGCAAGGCATCAATGATTAAATTATGTAGGGGAATAGGGAACTTGGGGGAATAAGTTGAGGAAAAAGGAAAAGAAAGATAAACACAAGACATATTTTGTAGAACACTTACGGTTAGGACAATCTTCCTTTCTCTTAAACTATATTATTTGTTGCAATTGCACATCACAAATTCAACACAGCGGACTCAGTTTAAAGAAAGGGTAACTCCCAAGCTGTGATTGAGCACTGTTCAAGTGTGAAACAGATGGTCATCCATCTCCCTGCAGTCTTTGGTGCTTCTTCACACAAGATAACTCAACCCAGTTTGAACATGTGCAAAATCTCTCTCAGTTTATCAGTGCAAAGATCCGGCTGCAAATTTCTTCCAGTGCTGATCTATTTCCATCTCAGAGCAAATATTAAAGCTATTTTCCTGTGAGTCCTACAAGTACCATTTTGAATTAGCAGTGCTCACTTTAATTGCAAAACCAAGTTGTTCAAACCGTGGTTTCACATCTGACCCTTATATTTGCTGTGTTCAGAACAAGTGCTATACTCAAAGTCATCCTTGTTCAAGAGGAGCACGTGTCATTGACCTAGCGCAATTCCTCTTCTTCAGTTCTGGGGGAGACACAGTATCACTTGTTGACAGGGGGTAAGAAAAGAAACACTTGCATTGAGATGGTGTCTTTCATGTTCCCAGAATGCCCCAAACCCATTCACAACCAATGTATTATTTTTGAAGCACATCACCTTTGCTTTGTAATTGAATGAGGAAAGCAATTTTGTAGGAAAGCCTCAAGAAAGCTACGAAGCAACAGTGAAATAGTCTGTTTGATGCACTGAACACTGGGAGATCTCTCCTAGTCTTCAACAACCACAACAAAAACAAAGTTGCTGACGAAACTCAGCAGATCTGGCAGCATCTGTGAAGGAAAAAACAGAGTTTATGTTTCGGGTCCGGTGACCCTTCCTTAGAACATGGCCTTGTTTCTTCCTGTTTTTTCCTTCACAGATGCTGCCAGACCTGCTGAGCTTCTCCAGCAACTTTGTTTTTGTTCCTGATTTACAGCATCCGCAGTTCTTTCGGTTTTTATTTCATATTTCTCCTAGTCTTCAAGTTGTCCCATGCCATTTTTTTTATCACTCCAGAGAGGCCTAATGTCTCATTTCAAAACAGCAGCTCTGATATATCTTGATAATGCTGTTAGGTGTTAGCCTGAATATAGTGCTTAAGACCTGGAGTGTGTCTTGAATGCCCAACTTTAAGTCACGGTGACCGTAGCTGGAGGCCAAGAATAACAGACACCAGACCAGACCATACCTAAAGATAGTGCCGTTATGTAGCAACGTTCTACACTTTTAATGTACTCCTGTACTTGAGTACAAGTGACAATAAAGTTTAAATAAATACAAATCAAATCAATGTTGCAGCATGGGGGAGGGACATCCATGCTGTTGAACTGCACACAGAGATGATATCATCACAGGCACCCTCCTCCCCAACCACAAGCCTCTGTCTATCAACACCTCACAAAAACAAGCCCACAAAATAATTGGGAAGGAATAAGCACAGGCCCCTTCCTGCCTCAATGTGAAGCACAGGGATGATCCAGTGCAGAGTGCTGCTTACTCCAAAGTAAAACTGGTGGACATAATGATGGACAAGTTAAAATGTGGACTGTCCAGTATAAAACCAGACAATTGACCACCCAACTTCCAGCTTCTGAACAACTTTGAGGAATGCAATTTGTCAAAGTACCACTCCAAACTGCAGATCTGCATGATCTGCTGACTCACTACATCGGCAGCTCACACCATTTTGTATTCTAATGTTGACATTTCTGTTAGAGCCAGGGAGTGGTTCTGCCACAGGAGGAGACCATTCATCCCATTGTGTTCCTGCTGGCACGGGCATTCCAGCTGTTTCTAGTCACTCACCTGCCTGCTTCTCTCTTCGGGTAATTCTCCGATTCCCTTTGAAAGCTACAGTTGAAGCCGCCTCCATCATACTCGCAGACAGTGTATTCCAGCTCCTAACCATTCACAGTATAAAACAATATCTCCTCATGTTGTGTTTAGTTTTTTCGACATTCACCTTAAATCAGTGTCCTTTGTCCAAATGGAAACAGTTGTAGAGTCATAGGGATGTACAGCATGGAAACAGACCCTTCGGTCCAACTGGACCATGCCAACTAGATATTCCAAACAAACATAGTCCCATTTGCCAGCATTTGGCCCATATCCCACCACACCCCTCCTATTCATAGACCCACCCAGATGCCTTTTAAATGTTGTAATTGTATCAGCCTCTACCACTTCCTCTGGCAGCTCATTCCGTACATACACCACGCTATCTGGGAAAAAGTTGCCCTTTAGGTTCCTTTTAAATCTTTCCCCTCTCCTCCCTATCTATTCCATTCAGACCACTCAGGACTTTGAATACCTCAATCAAATCTCCTCTCAATATTCTTTTTCTTAAGGGGAGCAAGACCAGCTTCTCCTGTTTGTCTGTGTAACTGTAGTTCCTCATCCACCGAACATTCCTTCCAAATCTTTCCTGTAGTCTCTGTAATGTTTTCACATCCTTCTGGAAGTGAGGTGCCCAGAATTGGATAGTTCATGTTGAACCAGTCTTTTATATAGTTTTATAATAATTTCCTTGCTTTTACCTTTATCCTTCTACTTCTAAAGGCCAGGAGCCCATATACTACCTTCCTTGATTTGTCTATATGCACCCAAGGTCCTAAATTCCCTTTAAGATTGCGTACTTCAGTCTGTACGGCCGTGCCTTATTCTTCGAACCAAAATGTATTACTACCCTCTTCTTTGCATCAAATTTCATCCACCACGTGCCTGCCCGCCTTTGAAGTCTGTCGTTAAACTCCTTAAGGTTCACAATCCAAGAACTCTTGACACCTGCAAGTTTTGAAATTGTGCATGCCCAAGTCTGGACCGTTAATGTAGATCAAGAAAAGTTGTCTTCCCAGTATCGAGCCTTGGGAAACCCCCAGGCTGTGGAAAAAAAAAGCACATAATTTGCCAAAACAAAACAGCCGTTCTGGTTCCTGTCAATCAGGCATTTTTGTGTACGTGCTGCCACTTACACTATTTTTGCAGGGCCTTTAACTTTGCTGAGAAGTGTTTTATGTAACACTTTTATCAAATGTCTTTTGTAAGTCCATAGTGCATCATATATACATTGTTAGACCTTTTTTAAATAAATTCTTAGCCCATCCAATGTCTCAACCAGCTCCTTTCGGCATTGCTTTGGCAGCAACTTTTCTTTGGTAAAGATAGCTGCAAAGTTCTCATCTAATAACTCAGCCACCCCTCTTTCTCCAAATGTGAATTGTCTTTTTGGCTCCTATTCAGTCCTGTGCTCCTTTTTATTACTTACATGCCTGAAAAAGACTTTTATAAGTTCCCTGTTAATGTTAGCTGCAGTTTCTTCTTGTACTCTCTCTTTGCTTCTCTTATTTGTTTTTCTATCTTCCCTTCTGAACTTTTTTTCTGAACAGCCTGGTTCTGACTAATATAATCCAGCTGACTTCTGCCACGGGAATCAGTCTGGCAAACTTTTGTTGCACTCCCTCCATGGCTACAACATCCTTCCTCAGATGAAGAGACCAAAACAGCACACAATACTCCAAAGTTTGGTCTCTACCAAACCCTGCACAATTACAGCTCCCATTTATTCCATTCTTTGTTTACTGTCTGTTAATCAGTTCTCTGGCCATGTCAGTGCAATACCCTCAATCCCATGCATCTCAATTTTACACTCAATTCTTATGATGGACCTCCTCAAAAGCCTTCTGGAAAACCAAGGAAACCATATCCATTGGCTCACCATTTCATGCTATTAGTTGCATCCTGGAAAAATTCCAATAGATTTGTCAGGTATGATTTCCCTTTCATAACGTTCATGAATAGGAAAGGTTTGGAGAAATATGGGCCAAGTGCAGACAGCTGGGACTAGTTTAGTTTGGGAAAATGGTCGGCATGGACTGGTTGGACCAAAGGGTCTGTTTCCGTATAACTCTATGACTCTATATGCACCCATTCATATCTCTAGCCTTGTAACGTAAATGTGCTTCTGGACTGTGTACTACAGTGTGTTTATTGCTATATACAAATGGAAACGTTTAAACAACGTTGCAGTTAATCGGTGATTGAGCCAAATTGAACATGCTTTGGGGTACAGAATAAACAAGTGTGAAGATAACAGGAAAGAATGGTTATCAATTATAAAATATATAAATTGTCATAATAAAAACATGGAGTGTTGAACTTGCAGTGTTTCTAGGTGCAGTTTTTAATAGTTAGAAAATCCGTCTTTTGTGCACATACAAAGCGAAATAGCCGGTAGATTAAAAGCTCCATGAAACTGGGGTTATCTAATTCCCTTGTGCAGCTGATTACCCTTCATCAAATGAAGTACAAACTGCTAATAAATCGAGTCTTTTGGGTGTTTCAGAGCAAGTAGCTTAGTCATTAACAAGCACATAAATCAGCCAATGACTGCCAGTTTCATGAACTTCATTGTTGTGTAAAAGTGAATATTCCTTCCTAAAATTCACTGGGTTATTAAATGTTTTGAATCTACTTTCAGTCCTGTCTGAAAATTACACTAACTGATGGGAAGCAGTCCCAGATAAAATTTTTAAAATACAGTTTCAAGTCAATGAGAGCTTTCAAAGCAACAGGGTGTAGCCCAGCTGTGATTGGGAAGCCTTGACTGCTCTGTCAATCTGTTGAAACAAAAAGCCAGAACTTTCCAGACAATTGAACAAGATGAACATTGGTTACTGCTCATAACGGGGGTGAGCTTCAGTTACTGCCCTGTAATGGGGCTTTGGTCACAGTCTAAGAATAAGGGGTCAGCCATTCAGGACTGAGATGAGGAAGAATTTCTTCACTCAGAGAGTTGTGAACATGTGGAACTCTCTCCCACAGAAAGCTTTTGGGGCCAGTTTGTTAGATATATTCAAGACGGAGCTGGACATGGCCCTTCCCGCTAAAGGGATCAAGGAATATGGAGAGAAAGTGGGAGTGGGATATTGAAATTGCATGATCAGCCATGATCATATTGAATAGTGGTGCAAAGGGCCGAATGGTCTCCTCCTGCACCTACTTTTTCTGTTTCTATGGGGTGGACTTTGGTAACGTCCCTGCATCAGAGGCTTTTATTTACCACAGTGTAGAGGAAATGTTTTACCTGTTGATCATATGAATGTGATACAAATTTTAAAAATGCTAGAAGTACTCAGCAGCACTGGCAATATCTTTGAAGTGAGAAATAGAGTTAACATTGTATCAGAACTGTGAAAAGTTACTGCTTCCTCCAATACCTTACCTCCTTCAGTCTGCCATCGTCTGGGAATTGAAACCTGAATTCAAACCACCAAGAAAAATCAACAATGGGGAATGATCGAATGATTGGGTCCTGCTGCATCTTAGTCAATGCCTCACCTTCCCTTCACTGAGCCCCTGACTTTATTACACCAAACAATTTAACTTGCTCATTCTCAAATTTTACCTAGAATTCTCAGAACTGTGAGCCTACTCGTAGCTTGTTATGTGGAACTTAATTAAATGCTTTTTGAGAAATGGAACATGCAATGTTGACACATTTACCAAAGTCAACTTGAGTTACTTCCTCAAAGAATCAAGGAAATTATTCAGCAAGCAGCTTCTCCTTCTAAAGCCATGTTGATAGATCTTGCTTTGTTTCTTTCTTGGATCATTGTTACATTCACTCCTGGTAATTGACTCCATCTTTCTAGAAATAAATAAAGACTAATAGGTCTGTCATTCCTTGTGATTGCTTGATTTTGCCCTTTTTGAATCTGGGCACTGTATTGGCTAACTTGCAATCAAATGATCATCTCCCTGATATTGATTAACTTTCTCCTTCTGATAGTTAGTGTTTCACTAATTCCAGCACTCATCTCCCTCCACACTCCAGAATAAAGACCATTTAACGTAGGGAGATGTTTGTTTTCATCTCTTTCAACTTGTCCAGTAATTCAATCTCATTTACATTAATTCCTCGCTAATCGTTGTGGTCATGCTCCTGAAAAGTTTGACTTTAAATGAAGCAGCTTTAAACAAATCAGATTTTCCCATTACAACCAATGTAAACGCTATACTTACATTCTGCTCCTTGGAGGATAAAAATACCATAAAACATTATACCTTGAGTTGAAATACTGTTCATTATTAATATTCCTACTTTGGTGGATGAAATAACTTTTGAATTAAAATGAATTTTAACATGTAATGGAAATATTCTAACTCCTTCTGCTTGCCCCCCGTGTTCTGCCTCTCTCGCTTACCAATCCTTCCGTCCATCACCTCGCTCATTTGTTGCTCACATGATCTCCCACTTGCCACAAATCATGTTCTCAGTTTTTGACCAGCTCTCCCATTCACCACTTCTCTCTTCTGAACACACTGTCCAGGGCTTTAGTGCATAAAAACTAAGTCTGACACTCCAATGCCGTACTGAGGGCGCACTGCACTGTCAGCGGTGCTGTCTTTCAGATGGGACTAGCCTCTCCCTTCGGATCCCATAGACAGTACGTTGAAGGAAAGTTTGCGTGGTGCCCAAGTTTATCAAAAAGATGATCTGGTCATTATCTCATTTTGTTTATTTTCTGAATGTGGTTAGTGATGTTCATGGAATATGGATGTTGGCTGACACAACAAAAGCAGAAACAGATAAAAGGAGAGACGAGTGTGTGAGAGAGAAAGTTGCTTATCAAATAGCAAGTATTTTCTTGTATCCTCTTTAAAAGTGAGCTCATGACCAGAGCCACATCAAGAACAGGCACCTGATCTTTTTGATAATATTTTATTTGAATGTGTGACTGTTAACCATATTACCATGAAGCTGGTACTAATACTGTGGAATTATTTGCTTTCAACTCTCTTTTTTTCTTTGGTGCTGTCTCTTTCTCTCTCTCTATGTCCGTCTTTCTGACTCTCCCACTGTCTCTCAATGCTCCCTTACCATCCCACTCCATATCTCTCTCTCTCTCTCTTTCTCGCTCTCTCTCTCCCCTCCCACCCTTCTCTCTCTACATAAACTTTTCTCTTTCTATCCTATGCCTTGCTCTCATTTTGTATCTGTCTTTCGCTCTCTCTCTGCCTCCTCTTGGCTTCTCACTCTCTCTCTTTCTTCTACTGTGCCTCCTCTCTCTTTCTCTCTGCCTCCCCACTCTCTCTCTCTGCCTCTTCTCTATCTCTTTCTCTCTGTCTCCTCACTGTCTCTCTGCCTTTTCTCTATCTCTTTCTGTCTCTGTCTCCTCACTCTATCTCTCTCTCTCTCTGTGCCATCTCTGTCTCTTTCTCTTTCTGTCTCCTCACTGTCTGTCTCTCTCTGTAAGGCTGCCTTACTCTCATTCTGTCTCTCTCTCTCCCATGCAGATATTGATGAATGTCGCCTGAACAATGGAGGCTGTGACCATGTCTGCAGGAACACCATTGGAAGTTTTGAGTGTAGCTGCAAGAAGGGCTACAAACTGCTTACAAATGAAAGGACATGCCAAGGTGAATTAACATTCCTCTGTGTTTTTGTTTCCTTTCTTTTCTGTGCAGCCAGGGCAATCTCACTTTTACATACAATTTTCAGTTTAAGGTCTTGACCTGAGGTGTTGCTGTTTGTGAGTCACCTCACAACAAATGGGATCTGAGAAATGATGGTTTTCACCAACATTGAAACACAAAACAGTGTCTGAAGCCATGCTAACTGAGCAGTGAACCCTCTGGCCTGTTCTGTCTGCAATCTCTGCTGTGGTGATATTATGGTTTGATGGCCAGACATTGCCATTATCTGTCTGCTAAAACCAACAAGATCGGAGTTTAGATGCAACTCTTAAGTTTTTAATGAAAAAAACATTTGGGGAGAAACACAACCATTTTGTGAGGAAATTGTTTGTCTAAATATCTTTAATGTCCACAGCAGGGTTGATTTCTATTTGTGAGGAAGGGTTAGTCGTGGAGGCTGAGGTTATCATTCACAGATGTTACTGTGTCATCCATTTGGGATCTGAACACTATTCTGCTGGGATATGACATCCAGGGCAAAAACAGCTCTGCCCAGGAACAATGTCCTTGATCTCTGCCTCCATTTATGAATGTTGCTAAGTTGCAAAACATTTTTTCAGTCTCTATCAGTTCCACAATCCAAAAATAACGTTTCTCAACAGATGAAAATTCCAAGGTCTAGTACTAGTCTGAAGGTCCGGACTTGCACAATCCAGAGACAAAGTTATCACTTGTTTCTGTAGAACTGTAGTTAGCTGTGGATTGCTGAGGATCGTCTTTCTGTGGGTCACTGGAGTCCTCTGGTGGTGATACCTGTATATTGCAGCATGCTGCTCTAAACTGCCATCCCAAATTGTACATTTATACAGACACCAGAGACATATAGGAGCCAGAGATAACAAGGTGTAGAGCTGGATGAACACAGCAGGCCAAGCAGCATCAGAGGAGCAGGAAGGCTGACGTTTCGGGCCTAGACCCTTCTTCAGAAATTCCATTCATTCATCCAGCTCTACACCTTGTTATCTCAGATTCTCCAGCATCTGCGGTTCCTACTATCTCTGAAACATATAGGAGCCAGATTGATAGGGGGGCCTACAGCGAGATTTGCAGCAGAATTGCACAGGAATTCCAGCAAGGTCCATCTCAACATCAAGAGCAGCTGGCTGCATCTTTTATACATTTGCTGGCCAGTGAGGCGTGTTTTTCACCGGGCAGAAAGGAGTTGCCATTTAAGGAGAATTATTGATTTTTAAACATATTATTAACAGCCCAACTTATTAATATTCAGCTTCCCATCTGATCAAGCACATCAAACAAATTTGATGTTGACACGGAAGTCAGAGTGGGTACCTGGTGACTTCAGCTTTCTGCTTGCTCCAAGGGATTTCCGTGTTGGAGACTGGGCACTAACGTCTCGAGGCATGCACGAGCCACACACGTTCCTTGTCCACAGACATTGGCATATGTCGACCTCTAAGAACCCTCATGGCACATCTCTGATCCACTTACAAGACCCTCCTTCACTTCAGTGTTGCACGGACAACTCTCATTGTAAAGCTGAAGCAAGGACACTGTGCACTCAGGGACACAACACCCAGCTCCTGGATTGGATCAGGCTGTATCCCTGGGCTAGCACCCTCACACTCTGAGCAGACCTGGACACTCGCAGCATCCCTGCCTTGCATTGCTTTTTCTCAACTTGTCCCATCAGCCAGAGATAGCAGGCTCACCCTGCTGGGGCATTGCCTTGCTGCTTAGTGCAGCCACAAAACTCATCATCATTGTCAGCTGTCCTCAGTCAGGTCAAGGGAGATAGTTTTCGATCAGGAGGTGCTGGCACAGTAACAAGGCCAGCCTCTGATAGCAGTCCAGGAGCTTGGACTTTGTCAGTAATAGAACCCCTATAGTGCAGAAAGAGGCCATTCAGCCCATTGAGTCTGTGCAAACTTCTGAAGACCATCCAGCTCAAACCCAGCCCTCCATCCTATCTCTGTAACCCTGTAATTACCATGGCTAATCCACCTAACCTGCGCATCTTTGGACTGTGGAAAGAAACTGTAGCACCTGGAGGGAACCCATGTAGACATGGAGAGAAAGTGCAAACTCCACAGACGGTTGTCCGCGGCTGGAATCAAACCTGGGTCCCTAGCGCTGTGAGGCAGCAGTGCTAATCACTGAACCACCATGCCGACCTCAGGACAGTCAGAGTTAGGGTCCTCTATGCATAAGGGATGAGGAGCTGGATTTTGAGCAGCCCGTCACCTGTCTTGACTTTTTCCACCCTACCGGGACTTTTTACCTCCTAGAATGAGAGAGACGGGTATTACAGGAGCTGAAAGTGGGTGTTACAGCTGTTAGTTTGACTGTAGATGGAGAGATGGCAGCAGTGAGTTATTAGGCAGTGCAAAGGGCATACAGAGTTAGTGGAGTTGAAGTTTGGGGCGAGTGAGTGGCTGTGAAATTAATATCATTTATCAAAAAAATCCATCTGGCTCACAAATGTTCTTTAGGGAAGGCTATCTGCCGTCTTTACCTGATCTGGCCTAACGGTGACTCCAAACCCACAGCAATGTGTTTGGATCTAATCTGCCCTCTGAAAATGGCGTAGCAAGCCACTCAGTTCAAGGGCAGTTAAGGATGGGCACCAAGTGCCAGGTGTCCATGTCTCATGAAAGAATAAAGAAAGAAGTAGTTGTAATGACTTATTTAAATGTCTGGCAGATCTGTTGTGTATTAGTGTACCAGCTCTTTCTGTTTATATTAATTCACAAGGCTGCATTTAGTTTATTGCCAGGTTTGTGTCAGGATGTAATTAATGATTGTGATTAAATGTGTAACTCTGGCTTAAAAACTCAAGTTTAATTAACTCAGGAGAGACATTGTGCTGGAAGCCAGATTCCCCTGCTGGGTGAGGGTGGCATGTTGAATCCAGGAGGCAGCCTACTCACCCACCCATACCACCTCTCCAGGATTAGGCGGGGAATGAATGCCCATGTAACAGCCCCATCACTGCTATTGCAGAGATTAACCCTGCAGTGGGAGAGATCCAAGCCAAGTGACCAGGCTAGTGTTGGGGAGGGTGCTGTTGGAGGTGGGTGGTGCTCCCTATGTAACTAGTCCCTGAGGCCATTGGAGAGGCCCTCCCCAATGTGTAAGTCCCACCTCTCCCCTCATGGCTTCTAGAATCCCTCTCACAAACCCACCCCCTCACTGACCCCAAACACTCTGAAAGTTCATCACTAACCTCTTGCTCAAGGCTAGCGGGCAGTGTCCCTATGGTAATGTGCCTGTTGAGTGAGAGTTGGTGACCTCTGATTGGCCAATGGGTGGATTCCTGCCCCTGAGGAACATAAATCCCACGTGCAGACTAATAATGGCCAATTGATCATTAAACGAAAGCAGGCAGCTCTTCACCCACTGGGAAGGACTCCCTCCGCCAACCTTTTAGCTACAGCAAGCAAGCAATTACCAAAGTGCCTCATATAATTCAGTGCATAGAGTCAGCGATCTATCTGTCGCTGCATGGCTCTAAGCTTTTAGTGATTTACATGATTGAACAGCGATCCTTTCTGCACAGAATACAAGGATTCCCTGCATGATCTTGTGCCTCAGATCCGAGGCTGGGGCAACCTGCTCAGTACTTCTCTTTCCTTGATCGTCTTTATCCATTCTTCACTTTCAGATCGATACCTATTTGATGAAGCTCTGAGCCTTGGAGTTCTAAGCAATGAGCATCATGAATATTCTGCTCACAAATGATGTCTGCAATTAAATCACATTATTCATATTATCACAGTTTATAAAACAAAGTAGACCCTAACTTTGAGAAGAATCATAGGTAGTAGAGTTAATAAACCTACTTTTCAATTCAGCCACTTTGTTTAAAAAAAAAACTCTAATCTCTGCTTTCCTTTTTATGAGTTTTGTGAATACTTATCCCTTTCTACATTCATTAATTTTTTTGCTTAATGATAAAAAGAGCCACAATGCAATTGATACGGAGCTTTTTCACACTGATAAAGGCTTCAGGGATATGAGTTCGAGTTTAGGTAGAAAGGTAAGTTAGGTGGAACATCTTTGCACATGGGCATTAGGTTTTTGAGGTGGTATAAATCTGATAAGCAAATCTGGAAGAAGGTATATAGTAGGGCCTGAGATTAGAGAGAAAGGGACACATTTATCTTCACTGACCTGCATTGTGATAAGACCCTTAACATCAATAAATCTTAGAATCATGGAGGTCTACAACATGGAAACAGGCCCTTCGGCCCATCCTGCCCAATTTTCACAATTAAACCAATCCCATTTGCCTGCGTTTGATCTTTATCCCTTCATACCTACCCCAACTATAAATCTTCTGGAATAGTTTATAGGGAAATAACAAATTGAAGAGAAATGGACAAAGGAGTAACGGATTTAGGATAGACATTGACTGGTAGAGATTGAAGAGAGATATGAACTGAAGGGTAATAACGCAGGAGAGAGAGGTTAAGCCATTGAATGGAGGATTTAGGGATGGACCAAAGGAAAAAGGATTTACAGGACAGGTGAAACAATTGAAGGAGGAATTAATGATGAGATGGATAAATGTTTTTGGATAGTTTACCTATGGTACAGTGGAAAAAAAGAACAGTTTTTTTTGAGAAACAGACAAACAGCAAAATAACAGGATTTGAGGTGATAGTGAAGGGTTCAGCTCTGATAGCTGACAATGGACATTTTATTGCTGACTAAATGCGGGCCATTCCTTGGCAGAGGAACAAAATAGTTTTTGTTCGAAGGGGGTCAGGCACTTGGCCTGCGAGAGTGTATTTTTTACAATAACAGGTAATCTTATCACCGCCCAGTCGCATCGTGGTCGTTATCAGACATGCGCTGCTGTTATCTCTACAGGCCCACAGTCACGTATACATATTTGAGTCCCCCTCAGCCTAAAGCCTTTTGGGGTGAAGCCAATGTTGGGGAGAGATTATCAGTGAGTCATGATGTGTCAAATGATTTAGAACTATGTTTTTGTTAGTCACAGAAATAAGAAATTGGGAGCGTGACAGATAAATGTTTGGATTGAGTACAGTCTGGCTGCTGTGCTGATTCTCTAAAGGTGTAGCTCTGCGGAGGAGGATGATAAAGGATTTGATCATGATAAAAGTATGAAGGGAGATATTAAATATTCAATTAGGCCTAACAGACATTCTGACTCTTTCCCTTTTAGACCCTATCCCTCAATTAATTCTCCAAACAGAAGCATGTGTAGTTGAACGTTAAGGTAAAATTTGCTTCAGAAACCCAATGTGTTTGCTATAAAGAAAACTTAAGTCCAATCTTAATTTCTATTGTCTGCAATGGCTCTGTGGCAACATACTTGTTCTCTCCAGTCCAAGGCTTTTGGCCTAAAGCCCCACCCACGAGGCTTCAGCATGTAATCTAGGCTGACACTTCAGCCCAATGCCGAGGGAATGTTGCGCTGTTTGATGTGCTCTTCTTCAGCTGAAAGTAGAACTAAGAGAAAAAGTGGCACGGTAGTAATATCTCTGGAGTGGCAATTCAGAGTCCCAGGCTTTGGAGGCACAGGTTCAAATCCTACCATGGCAGATGATGGAATTTAAATTCAAATAATAATTCTGGAATGGAAAACTGGTGTCTGTGATAGTGACCATGAAACTATCATCAATCGTTATAAAAACCTATCTGGCTATAAATTGTTATATAAACCTACCAGGCTATAAATTGTTATATAAACCTATCAGCAAAATCGGCCTTCCTTACCTGGTCTGGTCTACATGTGACTCCAAACCTATGGCAATATGGTTCGCTCTTAACTGCCCTCGGAAATGGCCTAACAAGTCACTCAGTTCAAGGGCAATTAGGGTTGGGTAACAAATGCTAGTGACACCCTTAACCCATGGAAAGAATATTCAAAAAACAAGAGAGCTGCACTGCGACCTGAGTATCTTCACATCTGCCTCTTTCTCCTTTTTCCTATCAGTCTTTCTGCCTCTCTTTGACTCTGGCTGCCTTGATCTATAGGGTGTTTTGGCCCCTTGTGCAGAGTGAACAGTCCTCAGCTCACTTGCTCCAGGTTCACCCTCCAAACATCAGAGAAAAAGGCTCATATTCCTTAAGGTTCGCAGCACTGGTATTTAACGACGTGTTGTTGATATAAAAGCAGTCTTTCTAAGATCACAGATAATGTTCTCCAGATGTTCACTAACTGGTGCTGACCTGCATCTCTGCTGCACCCTCTGATGTTTTGAGCAGCTTGTCCATTTTACCTTTTTTTTTGATCGTCTCTGGTTTGAATTCCAACCCTTTACCTTATAACTCTGTTCAAATACATGAGCTCAGGTACTGTTTAGTTAGTTTTCCAAGGGTAAAGTGTCAGTGCCCAGTAAATGGTGATTCATATGGTGCATTTCATTTAGATTGTTTTTCACAACAAATGCAGAACTGGCACTGGAATTAGGACTAAATCAGTAGCATAATCGAAGTGAGAAGATCCTAGTCCCAAACTGCACTCCAGGACGTGTAGTCTAGGCTAACACTGCAGTACTGGGAAAGTGCTGCACTGTCAAAGGTGGTGCCTTTTATATAAGAGGCATGAGAACAAAGGTTCAGCATTGCTCTTTTGTACAAGAAACATGCTGGAGAACTGTGTTCATTTGTGGCTGGCCTCCTGGTGGAAGGAAACTCAGGTTGTGCAGCATTGCCGACAAGAGTAGTTAGCTCTTTGAAAGGTTCACTGCAATGACAGCAGGAATGAGAAGCTATCATTCTGAAGAATTGTTGCTTTCTTCACAAACAGAGGTTAAGGAGGAGGTAGCATGAGAGCACAAGAGGGTACACAGCAGGACTGCTTGATGGAAATGTTCAGAATTTCTGAATAGTTTTGAGGAGGTATACAGCAATGCAGGGCTGTAACTTGGTGAGAAGGGGATATCGACTCAATGTTATTGTTAGAAAAACAAGGAGCAAAGTTAGAAGAAAAGCTTTCAGAGTTATCCCAACAAGGAATATTTTGCCAAAGTGGGTTATGAAGCAAAAAGGTGCATCAATTAAAACAGAGCGGAACAATATATTTGAAAAGCAGAACATAAAAGGGTAAAAAATAAAACAATATGGAATAGAAACAAGTTGTTTCAGTCAAGGAACTGACTCCTGTCGAAACACAGGCAAGCTCTGAGTTTCATTCTGCAATTTCTATGATTTTGTGAATCGAAACCGTTTCTAATCCCACACAAATTAATATAATCCTTATATCTGTAAAGTTCTTTTGTCAAATAAGTCTCAAATTGATTTCTTGTTTGATGAAAGTCCACAACATTAATTTTGAATAATTGGCACTTTTATCCATACCCTGGTTATACTTTGAACTGGAAATCTGGAGCATTCCAAACTACCACACAGGATGTAACCAGAACTGGCTCCAGAATAAAGAGAGTGTATGAGACAGTAAGGATGACCAGTCCAATGATGGAAAATTCATATTGGTACTTCAGCTATTCAAAGGGGTTTCAGTCAGCATCGAAGTGATGCTATATGTGACTAGATCCTAAATACTGAAAGATGAGTCTTTCTTGGCAGGTCCAGCTACCACCAGCACAAACATTAAACTAAGATACAAGTCTGCATGTTGGTCTGCTCACGTTTTAGGGAAAAGATATTTTGTGGGGAATAAGGAGAGGGAGGGAGAGCTGGAAGATGCCAAGAAGTCACAGACAGATGCCCTGTGACATGGTATGACATTGGACTGTGTGCCAGCAAAGAAACACTTGGCGATACTTGTTCCTTTCAAGACACTATCCCATTCAAAACAAGGGAGTGTTGCCCTCATGTAAGTGAAAACTGTGGTGATCTTCACAGTCAGCAGCAGCAGCAGAGAGGAATGTGAACCACAGACAAGACAGCAAGGGACTGTGATGCCACGGCCGGGGTCGCCTATGTCCGTGGCTCTCACCTCGGTTAAACCCTTCTGTAATCTCATTCTTGTTGCAGTAAAGGTGCGATCCCTTGAAGGTTACAGCTTGATAAAATTGTGGGTTCATTGTGCACTGAAGCAAGTAAATCAGGTTGGACTATGTAAACAGTTCAAATCTCGACAGGGAGGCTTCGTTGGGAATGCTGGCAGAGATGAATGTCTCGATGCACTAATTAAATAGTGATTTGTGACGGATTCACTGGACTGTGGCCATGCTTTGCTCAAGGAAGACTGAACAGCTCATATTTAAACCATTCCTATTTACGGACGGATACTTTGATGTGGTCCATGTGAAGTCGCCTCATTTTCTGTTTGGTATTCAGTGGAATGGTTTTATTTGACGTGGTATTGTGTACAGTACTACGGGGGAGTTCAACCCTTTAGTACAAGGATATTAAGTGAACTTTGCAACAGAATATCTCAATGTGGTCTACTTCTTCACAATGGCCCTAAATCTTTTCAGAATTATAGGAATGGGGGTGGGGGGGAATTGTTGTCAGCTTTTCTAAAATCCTCCCCCCTGACTTGAATTGTGCTGCGGTGTAATAACAGAGGCTGTCTGTTTGCATGCACTGACTCTCCATGTGTGATCGCTGAATCTCAGTGCCCTGTTTGATAGTGGTGAAACAATTTTGCTGCCTGCTGTTGTCCAGATCTGAGGAGAGAAGATTTCTTCTGTGTACCAAGAAGCAAAATCACCAGCGTGTTTGTCAATGATCTATATCTAGTTTTGCCTCATGCACTGGATAGTGGTCAGAGACAACAGGCACAGTTAAATGGTTCCCCACCAGCGGTTTGTAGCAGTGAGAGGCCATACAATTCCCCAGGGGCCTCCCTAGCCGTTGTTGACGTGTCTGCAATTTTAGGGGTAGGGCTGAGCAATTGATGTGGGCCATTTAAAATCTCTTTCCCACCCCGTCTCAATTTAGAGGCTGTGGGGAGGGGCTGTTCGGGGCCTGAGGAAGCCCAGCAGATCATCCTGCTCAGTCCTTAGGGAGAGGGCATGCAGGGTTTCTCTCTGAGATTGGGCACAGCCCTGGCACCTCCACATGTTTTCTCCCATCTACCCCTCACATTTATGACCCTCACTCTGAGCACAGCAACCCACTACCCCCCGACCTTCCCTTGTTGATACAAGACCCCAGACATCCCTTTGGGAACAGCTTGTAGTCCCAGCAGCTGCCACAGTTCCTGGTGACGCTGTTGGGACTAAAGAATAGCCGGCCAGTCAGATTGGCCCACAACTCTCTGAGAAAAGACATCTGCTTGAGTGAGGGGTAGAACGCTCGCCTCCAGCCAATACCTAGCCTCAGGGTGTAAACTGGTGGCGATTGTATGAAGTCAAGAGAGATCAATGTGGCTGTCCTTTTGAACAAAAGATATATTGGACTTGTAACCTTAACTCAGTTTCTCTCTCCACACATGTTACCAGACCTGCTGAGTTTCTCCAGCGTTCTCTGTTTGTTTCAGATTTCCAGAAGCTGCAGTATTTTGCTTTTACTGGGGGCGAACCAGATCAGTCTCTTTCAGTGCACTATGTGACTCTCTGAGATGCCTCACTACACTTACAATTACAGACGATATTTACAATATTCTTTCTATGTCAACGTATAGCCCATGGGGTTTAACACAATCGGTGTACAATGGCAGATGCATTGAGCCACTGGCTTTTCCTTATTGAACCGTTGCAGTAGCTGTGATGCTTTAGTGCATCTTTCAGCACATAGACTTGGACCTTGGAATGTGCCAATCTGGAACACTCAGTTTTTGACAACTCTTCGCATTGAGATTATTTGGATAATTAAAACAGCAAAATGAGCCAATAATATGTCTGGCCCTACAGCTGAATTTGCATGGATTCCTATATCGGCATGTAGCCCGTTAATACAATATCACTGCCTTGTCTTATCGGCAGCTGCCTTTAAAGATCCTGCAGCTTATTTGAAAGTGCAGATACTATAATAGTGTTTGTCATGGGTCGTTGAAGCAGAGTCTAAACAGAACGGGTTGTTACCCTCACGTTCCCCTCTCATGTGAATCCGTGCAAACTATTAGAAGTATTCCTGGGAGAATATCGTATTTGAAGTGTTCACAGCGTTTGCTTACTGTAAAGTATTTTTCCTTTGCTTAGTAAACTGGGAATAACCTGTATTGGAAACATAAAAGTGCAGTCTTGTTGGTTCGCATGTGGGATACGCATATCCATTTGCTTTCTGAAAAGTTCCTGTTATAAGCTTTTTGGAAAAGGTTAGGGCTTCCCTTGGATAAGCCAGCCTTCTCCCATCGACCCTGTAATACTTATCTTTCAACCAACATCAATTAAAAACAAGCTGTTTGTAACACCTTGCTATGCACAAATTGGTGTCCATATATCCCACACTATAACAGTGACAGTGGCTACAAAGCACGTGGGAACATCCTGAGGTGTGTTAAGATTAAAAGCAAAACCTGCATTTATATAGCAACTTTCATGACCAGCAAGCACCATGTAAGATCATAAGAAATAGAAGCAGTTGTAGGCTGGATGATTCATCTAGCATGCTTCACCATTCAACACGATCATAACTGATCTTTTGCCTCAGTCTGTTTTCCCAACCATTCCACATATTCCTTGATCTATTCAGAGATCAAAAATCTGTCTGTCTCATCCTTAAACACGTTGAATAAAGGAACATCGAAAAACCACAGGGTTAGAATATTCCAAAGTGCCACAGCCGCCAGCTTGGGGTTTCTCTTCATCTCCGTCCTGTAGTCTCGATCTCTTATCCTCATTCCATGCCATGACATTTATATTCTGCCAGCCAGGGGACAGTCCCTGCATATAATACAATACATATAGAATACCCTATCAAACCCCTTCAGGATATTGTGGACGTCCATGAAGTTAGTCTCAAATTCTGCTAAACTGAAGATCACAGACCCAACTTACTCAGCCTGTCACAATCTTGGCCAAAAGTCTCTCATAGCCAACAAATCATTTTCAATGTGCAGTCACTGTTGCACCAGAGGAAATGTATTGTAGTGCAGTAAAGGCAGTACAGGATACAAATGCAAATCTTCCTTCATCCTCAATGACCAGGAATCATGGGTAGGCCAGACCAGGGAAGGTCAGTAGATTTCATCCCCCAGAAGGACATTAGTCTAGGAGTGAAAAAGATAGACTTTTATGTAGTAGTTCTCACAGCTGTCATTTTATCAACTAGCTTTATATTCCAGATTTATTCATGAGAATAATGAGTCCGACCGGCTACTATGGTGGGACTTGAACCCATTACCCCAGGGCATTGATCTCGGCAGCTGGTCTCGTGGCATTACCACTACGCCACCACCTCCCCATGAGCTTGAGTGTTGCCATCAGGGCTGTTCAGGTTGAAGTTAGGAAGAGGCTTGAGACTAGTCAGGTCAGAGGGAGGGAGATTTCTTCTTGTACCAGTGCTATCTCTTCATGATAGCAGGGATTCATGGATTGATTGTGCCACCTTTTGGTATCAATGTGGCTAGCTGTGCTAATGTTGGTCTAGGTGCACCATCCATCTCATCCCCACTGAACAGACACTCGGCCACATACCAGGCAGAGGGAAGAAAACGTAGGGGGAAAGGTGGATCAGTAGAATCACAACTGGGAGACTGAGGGAATCCACTGGGAGAAAAATGCAGAAGCTATTTTTGCAGCTATTCTAGCCTAGGCAGGATATAGAGTTTCTGGAGGTTGAGTACTTGACGGTCTCACATTAGTAAGGAGCTAAATGGTGTATAAACCAAAAGAACTGCAGATGCTGTAAATCAGGAACAAAAACAAAGTTGCTGGAAAAGCTCAGCAGGTCTGGCAGCATCTGTGGAGGAGAAAACAGAGTTAACGTTTCGGGTCCGGTGACCCTTCCTCAGAGGAAGTTCTGAGTCCTGTTCTGAGGAAGGGTCACCAGACCCGAAACGTTAACTCTATTTTCTCCTTCACAGATGCTGCCAGACCTGCTGAGCTAAAAGGTGTATGGTCTGTTATAACACTTTGAATAATTGTCATCGTACAAGTCAATCAAGCAGCACACTGGCTAATTCCATGCCTTGAGTTATTTCATTGTGTGTGTGTTGTAAACACTCTGCTGGGAGATATATGGGCTTCAGGGAGAAACATGTGTTATCTCAAACTGTAATCAAACCAGAATGTATTTCTGTGTTCTGTGACTCTACTTTGTCTACACTGAAATGACTGAGATCCTTATCTCATAAAAACACCAAACATTAACTCTACGACTCAGTTTACATGGATGAGCTGGAACTAATTTAAGACCATGTGTATCAAGCTGTTCCAATGTGCTATCTTTTTAAAATAATTTATTCTTCACCTTCCTTCACTGCTTTTAGAATCATAAGTTCCATACTTCAGAGCCTAAGTATCAATGTGACCACAAGTGTCGGAGGCCATCACTCAAATTCTACACATACATGCTTTCCAGAAGGTAGCATTGGACCACAGTGGGGATTGGATACTGGCTGATTAGTTTTGACTCTTTCACCTGCCCTGGGAGTATGAGAATTTCTGTTATGATTCTATTGATCTTGTCCTCATTTCCTATTTTTTCCACCTTTTCCCACTTACTAAAATCTTCTTCTTTCACAGCTTTTTTTTTCCCCTTTCTGTTGTCTGCTATTTTTTCTGTAATCATGGCTCCCATGGCTATGGAGTTAGGACCGTTTTCTCCTTCAGCTGTTAAACACAGCAGTGAAATGTTAGGGCCTGATGTTTAAATATTGGATTTTCTTGAGCACCGTGAATGCTGGGTAGACTAGCTTGCTTAGATTGTTTTCTGTTCCAGTGCTGGTGAAAGGAAGCAATAGAACCACTAGTAATGATTGGCACAGCACACGTACAGCATGTGGTGAGGATCGCTCACCAGGAGTTTGTAACCTGGCAATTCGTGACTCATTAAAACCCATCGTGAGATAATAGATAGCTTTTTGAACATTTTTAACATGTGCTGCATTTGAAACTTCAATACAATTGGAATGAGTGGTTTACTTCCTTGCTCTGTGGAAATTAACAATAAGAATAATTCCAGTTTTTGACACAGTGAACTTGACTCATTAGCTATCTACAGAGTGCGACCACAGGAGCTGTTCCATTTCCTCAAAGTCTACAAGAGTCCTAAAGTGCTTAAAGTAACTATTTCAAAAATATTCTCTCTCCATTCATTCTGTGGCTCATCATAAACATCTAACATGTAAGACTTTCAAGTATCATGCTGCCCTATTTCATCCCAGTTGGTGGATCATTAAAAGAAACATGGATTTCTGAGCACCTTAATGGTTAAAATGAGACTGGTATTGTACAATACCATAATCACAGCTGCTATTCCTCGGCTCCATGCAGTTCTCCAGCCCAAACCATATTGCTGTGCCACCTCTCCATCTTGTTTTAACAATGGTGAAATTTTCCAACTTCTGGGAAATTTCCTAAAAACCTGTAAAATTTCTAACAGGACCAGACAGGGAAAACACAAGAACGATGTTCCTGATGACTGGGGAGCCCAGAACCAGGGGTCACAGTTTCAGGATATGGGTTGGGCCTTTTACTATTGAGATGAGGAGATATTATTCACCCAGAGAGCGGTGACCCATGGAATTCTCAGCCACAGAAAGCAGTTGGAGCCAAAACAGTGATTTATGTAGTTCTTGGGGCTAAAGAGATCAAAGTGTAAGGGGAGAAATTGGGAACAGGGTTCTGAGCTGGTTGATCAACCACGACCATATTGAATGTGGAGCAAGGCTGAATGGCCTATTTCTGATCCTATTTGCTATGTTTTGATGTTCATTGTCTACCATTCTCTTCCTTTATCAGAGCTTGAGATGTTTCTTTATATAAAGAACATTGCATCGGTCCAGACAATGGCCCAGGCAGTTTCCCTCTGTGTTGGGACTGTGACTGCAGGAACCAAATATCTCATGGCTTCTATTTTCACTTCAGCTAACTGCACTTGCGGACAGAGTTTGTTGGTTTTGCACAGCGTGACATTTTTGTGGTTAGCCAACTTTTCATCGAAAGTTCCACCCTGCTGACAAGGAAGTAAAAGATTTATTATAATTGCATTAAAGTTTTGAATGCAATGCGTATTTAAGGGGTAAAAAGGGGGGAAAAAAGTAATCAAAATTGTGTAAAACATTTTGAAAATGTCAGCAGTGACATTTCATTAAAATCAACTCCATGTGATTGTTCTGTGGTTCTCATTAACATTGATAGTTATTACATTTCCACAACATAATACATTATTTTATTTAGGGAAGCAGATGGATTAAATGAAAGCCAGTACCCTCTTGTAATCTGAGTACATGCTGAGGGATGGAACACATGTTCTGCTCCATTAAAGCCAGGGACAGTGTATCAAACCCAAATCTAAACATGGATCAAATTTATATCAGCATCATATCTTGAGAAGGACCAGTGGCAGCAGACTTACCATTGTTCAGCCTTGGAGGAAGTTGGCCAGCAGCCAAAGCTGGGTATTTAGCATGAGATAAAGCCAAATTTGTGTATGTACTCAATATATAGGTAACCATTATCAGCATCAAACAATACTAAGTTAGATGCATTTGCAATGTTAACACTTCTGTACTCTAACAATGTGTTTCAGGCCTTTTGAGTACTTTTACTTCTGCAGTGAGAAAGTTTTCCACATTCAGTCTTGTTGTGATCTTTCTGAGCTGGATGGTCAGTTTATCTCAGATTATGGGCAATTCTGTTTTGCAATTTATACTCACTAAGATTTAAATTTGAACTGTCTCAAGCCCTCCGCCCCTTTTACTTCAACATCCTTCACGCTCCAGAGAGAGGAAATTTAAATATCAACTTGACCTTGATTTGAATGCAGTCCTAAAGTCTAAGTATTACCTAAGTAATACCTAAGTATTACTTTTTTTTGCTGTTATGTCCACTCAGGTATTTGAATGCTATGGCAGGTTATTTGCTTAAGGTCCTGCATCCAGTGGGTGAATGAAATTATTGCAATATTCTCCACACAGTGTGCACACAAGCACCATACAGACACAAACAGACACACATGTAAACATTTGTACACACACACAGACACATAAACAGACACAAGCGCACACACAAACACAAGAGTCATAGAGTCATACAGCACGTAAACATACCCTTTGGTCCAACCAGTCCATGTCAACCAAGATCTCAAACTACAGTAGACCCACCTGCCTGTGCTTGGCCCATATCCCTCCAAACTGTTCCTAGTCATGGACTGATCCAAATGTCTTTTAAATGTTGTAACTGAAACCACATCCATCACTTCCTCTGGAAGTTCATTCCACACATGAACCACTCTCTGTGTAAAAACATAGCCCCTCATATAACTTATAAATCTTTTTCATCTCACCTTAAAAGTATGCCTCCTTGTCTTGAAATCGGCCACCCTAGGGAAAAGACAACTGCCATTCACTTTATGTATGCCCCTCATGATTTTATAAACCTCTGTAAGGTCACCCCTCAACTTCCTACGCTCCAGTGAAAAAGTTCAAGCCTCTCCATATAACTCAAACCCTCCATTCCTGGAAACATCCTGGTAAATCTTTTCTGAACCACCACCCCTCCTCCAGTTTAATAATAGCCTTCCTTATTGTACACAATACACCAGAAGAGGCCTCACCAACATCCTGTACAAACTCAACATAACATCCCAACTCCTTTATCAAAGGTCTGAGCAATCAAGGCAAGCGTGCTAAATGCCTTCCTAACCACCCTGTCTACATGTACACAAACTCACATACATTAGAGACATGTATATACTTACGCATACAAATACATACACACACACGTGCACCCATATACAAATGGGTGTGCTCAATAGCATTGCTAGTTAATCAAGCTGAAGTTCTGGCAGAAATGTCTCTTCAATTTTTGTTCCTGTTGCCATTAATAATATTGAAAGAAGGAGTGATGAAACTGCAGATGATTGCCAATTTGTTTACCTGCTTAACCATTAAGACCCTGCCAACTCTATTTGTGGCAAGGGGTATTTGTAACCTGAGTGCACAGTTCCTGCCACTGGCAGCTGAAGCCAAGTTGTGGTAATACTGCTCCCGCCAACTGCTGCTGGGAAAAGAAATACCACTGCATTCACACAGCCTACCTGTGAGCACTGAGTTTATTTACATGCTGTGCTGTGCTGTGATTGACTGATGCAGAAGATGCATCTCCCTGACTTTACCAAACACTGGGTTTGTCTGAATAATGTTTAATGTTTGCACACTTCCACAACATGATAGGATAAGGATTCATGGCAACAAAACTGCCCCTCAAGAGGTGAGACACATGCTGTGTTTGGGCACTTATAAACAAGTAAGAATTAGCCCGGGTGTTAACTGCAGCCACTCCAGCTCGACAACAGTGTGAGTGAGGGTTAACGACTCATCGATTCACCATGATTGCAAGATGTCAAAGGATTGGAGAGCACTGAGGAAAAATCAAAGATAAAAGCAAATAAATGGGATGACAAAAATCTCTTATAATCAACCGCATCAAAATGTCCCACTGAACAACCCTGAACAGTGTGTGTTGTGGAACTCAGCCCAGTTTTAGATGATTTCATATTAGACTCAGACAACTTTTGTATGCAGCTCTGAAACCAGCCCAACCCAGAACTGGAGGCCGATTAATTGTTCAGAGAAACAGGAATGGCTTCAGGATAATGTGTGCAAAAGCGTTCTGATGTTTTTAACCAACGGGGAGGCGATGGCATAGAAGTATTATTGCTGGACTCTTAATGTTCTGGGGACCTGGGTTCGAATCCCAGGTGGAATTTGAATTCAATAAATATCTGTATTAAGAATCTAATGATGACCATGAATCCATTATCAATTGTCAGGAAAAACCCATTTGGTTCACTAATGCCCTTTAGGGAAGGAAACTGCCATCCTTACCTGGTCTGACCTACATGTGACTTCAGACCCACAGCAATATGATTGACTCTTAACCGCCCTCTGGGCAATTAGGGATGGGCGATAAATGTTGTTTCAGACATAGTAGGAACTGCAGATGCTGGAGAATCTGAGATAACAAGGTGAAGAGCTGGATGAACACAGCAGGCCAAGCAGCATCAGAGGAGCAGGAAGAAGAAGGTTCTAGGCCCGAAACGTCAGCCTTCCTGCTCCTCTGATGCTGCTTGGCCTGCTGTGTTCATCCAGCTCTACACCTTGTTATCTGGGCAATAAATGCTGCCTGGCCAGCAACACCCCTCATCCCATGAATGAATAAAAAAAAACAATTTGTGGTGACAATGGAAGAATGAACTTCTATTCATACCAGCACCATTCAAAACCTCAGACTTCGCTGCCAGTGATGTATATTTTCATCAACTGTGGTCTCTGGTGAGATGGGGAATTACAGCAGCCAGTTTGTGCACAGCAGGATCCTACAAACAGCCATAAAATTATGACCAAATAACCTACTTTAGTAATGTTCAGGACACTGAGAGAGTGCCCCAGTGTTTCTTTTCAAATTGTGTTGAAGAATCTTCTACATCTATTAGTGAATACAGTTAAGACCTACGTTCAATACTTCATTCATTTAATGGTATGTCCCACAGTGCAGTAATCCTTCAGTTATGAGGTGAAGTTTGGGAACAGGTCATGGTCTTGAATCCTGCAGTTTGCTTCAGAAATGAAGAAGGGTCTAGGCCAAAACGTCAGCCTTCCTGCTCCTCTGATGCTGCTTGGCCTGCTGTGTTCATCCAGCTCTACACCTTGTTATCTTAGAACTTGGGTTGCCTTTTTATGCTACATCTTTGTGAGCATGCTTGAAAATGTTTAGCTAGAGTGACAGAATGATTATTTCAAACATTGTATTACACTTCATAAAGGTACAGGTGTAATCAGAGTTGGTTGCAGGTAATCAATTCCTCAACAGTTGTTTTGACCATTGTCGGGTATGATCTAGTATCAGGTGAGACTACTGTCTTAAGCAGGTCCTATCTGGAAGAAAAGGCAGCCAACTATGGAAATTTCAATAGATCCATTGCACTTTTTTTTAATCATGTGGGTTCCATATTCTAGATAGTTGACTAGACAGAGAACAGATTTGAGTGTGGTGTCCTGGACAGTTCCAGTCTACTTCCTTGGATGGATCTAGGCTCCAAAATTCCCTTGGATTTTCCCTTGATCCTGACTTGATGAGGATTAACTGATATATGTACAACCATATCAAAAAGTGTTTTTAAATATGTGGAAGGTAACAATTAATGAGGGAGAGTATCAAGACCAGTTTAAAGATCTCTTTATAATGTTGTAGGATATTTGCTGCTCACCTTTTGGTTCAGAAAAATTGAAGCTTGACGTTTGTTGTTTTGTAAGGTCCTTTGTGTCCTTTAGGAATGGTGAATCTGCCATTATCACCTTGTCTGACCTAGATGTGACTCCAGGTCACAATTAACTGCCCTCTGATGTGGCAAGGCAAACCACTCAGTATATCTAACTGCTTCAAAGTCTGATAAAAAAAAAAGAAAGGCAGACGACTGGCACACATCACTGTCAACCCTGCAAAACCTGCCTTACTCTGGGTGTACCCACGCCACATGAATAGTAGTGGTTCAAGAAGGCAACTCATACCATCACTTTCTCAAGGGAAATTAGGGATGGGCAATGAAGGCTGACCCAGCCACTGCTGTCTATATCCCACGGATCATGTAAGAAAATGGTTTGTTTTTCTGTAGTGGTGAGGTCTTTTAACAGACTTTGTCTCCTGCTGTAAGATATGAGGCTGAATTTTCAAAGAGAGCTCAGGAAGCTGACCTATGGAATAATTCCATGTCTGGGCTCGGTGCCTTAGCTGCACCACTCTCACAATGTTAATGCGCTTATTGGCCAGATAGTGAGCCCAATTAGAGGGACTGAACATCCCCAACAGGCAGCGACTGCCTGTCCAGTATCAGTGGCAAAGGCAGACAGCTGCCATGATGGGGGCTGTTGCTGCTAATGCAAAGAGAGCCTGACAGCAGCATTGAAAAGGGGTGGAAGGGGCCATGAAGATAAAGTGAAGGCCCAGTGCAGATGCCAACTCAAGTAGCTCCATGAGAAACAGTTTGAACTGCAAAACCAAATAGACTTTATTTGGCCTCGTGGTATACTTGACTGCTGTGCATTGATATGCAGCAGTTTATTTGGATTGCCAAAATATGGTTTGAAAATTCCTTTCTGCACTGCCCATTTAACATGCCCATTAAGGAATTCAATGGACCTTTAATTGGAAACAAACAGGTTTTCCTTTCCTTCCTGCACTCCCTTTGAAAATGATAACCTACCCTAGCAGTCTCAGGATCCAAGGTAACCTCAGGGACAACGATTTTTAAATCGTGCCCACATTGGGTCTGCACCTTGTGGCCCAACATGTCAGACTATTCGACTGCTTTATGCATCACTGACTATTCATTTATTCTGATAATGCTGCTGTTTGAGGTAGTTATACTGGAAGAGTCAGTCTTGGACCATAAGGTTGCATGAGAAGCAGGTGTAGGTGAGTCATTTGGCAGAATTACTGACAGAAATGCAACTTGAGTTATGTTATATCCCCTGCAGCACCCTGCAACCATATTCCATACCTTTCTTCTATGACCAAGTGGTTGGTTTTGCACCTTTGAATCAATATTAATTCCCATCTACAATTCATGGTTGTACGTGCACTCTATATTTGGTCTGTGGTATTTTCTGATTCTTTACATATAGATTAATGCAGTCTGGATGACTTGAATTATCCTCAAGTCCTTTTGAGTGATTTGAGATATTCCACATGTAAGATGAACCCAGGGTAAATATGTGCAGTTCAATGATCTATTTCCCATTTTTGTTTTTAGATATTGACGAGTGCTCCTTTGACAGAACATGTGATCACATCTGTGTGAACTCACCTGGCAGCTTCGAATGCTTTTGCCACAAGGGGTACACATTGTATGGCCTGACTCACTGTGGAGGTAGGTGGATGCTGTCAGATTTCACATTGTTCTGGGAAGAGCTGGAATGAAAACTTGGTCATACAGGGAACTGAGGATGAGTGAAGTTGACAGTTTGGTAAATCTGAACTCTTCTGTCCATACATAAGGGAGTTCTGAATTGTGTTCATCTTGGAACATGTTAGACAGTCGTATTCTGATTATGGTTCTATTCTCCATCAAATCTGCAGCAAACAGCATATCTGTGTTGTGATGATATGTCTATGAGACTATAGAAACAGACCCTGTCCTGAGAAATGCTGCAGTTCATTATCATCAGAGTTTCGTGTTCTATGTTTGGGAGGCGGGTGTTGGCACCATGCCTTCGTATCTCTCTGCAAACTGGATTGTTTGTGAAAGGATACCTGCATCTCACCTGGGTGGGAATCTGAACCACACTGTAAGCACATCAGGGCTGTGTAACAGAACACACTTGTGTTCTAATTACTTGATATTTTTGTACATAAGAAATAGGAGCAGGAGTAAGCCTTTAGGCCCCTTGAACCTGCTCCACCGTTCAATAAGATCATGGCTGATCTTTTCATGGACTCAGCTCCACTTACCCGTTCACTCACCATAACCCTTAATTCATTCACTGTTCAAAAATCTATCTATCTTTGCCTTAAAAATATTCAATGATGTAGCTTCAACTGCTTCACTGGGCAGGGAATTCTGTAGATTCACAACCTTTTGGGTGAAGAAGTTCTTCCTCAACTCAGTCCTAAATCCCATTGCCCCCTTCACAATTTGCACTTGTTACCCATCGTTCTGAAGCTGGAAAGGTCAGACAAATATACCTGCCCCTGATAATGTCGCCCTGGATCCCAATGGAGATACAATAGTATTGACTTGGGTGGCCCAGCCATTGATTTATTTTGGGTTTATTCTCCTTTGAAAAAGTTCTCCGTTTGTCCTCATCAACTTCTGATAGTGCAGTGTGTGTCGTTGTGGATCTTAGTTCCAAAAGTACAAGTTTGCTAAGACCTTTGTTGCAAACTCCCCACTACCCTGATCATAATTCTGAATGAAGGCAGATTTAATAGTATCTTTCAAAAGAAAGCAGATACTTACTTGGAATAGAAATATTTTGTAGGGCCATGGAAAAAGAGCAAGGGATATTGGATATTATCCAATCAGGTATTTCTTTCAAAGAGACAACATAAATATAATGGGTTGATTGGACGTTATCTGTGTTGTATGAGTTGGATTTTACAGTTCTCTGTGGGGTGAGGAAAAGAGAGCAGGAACTGGGTGATCCACTTACCCCCACCATCTCAAACTTGTTCAAGCGAGTGTTGGCTGGCCAATTAGTGGCCATCTGATGGCAAGGAGGTCAATGAGAGATGTAACCTGGGGGACAGGATTGTGGCTGATTGGGGCTGTCAGTGGGATATCAAGCAGCAGACAGATGATGCCATAATACATAAGTCAATCACGGCTTTGAATTTAAAGGCCATATGCTCTCTGAATATTTCCTTTTTTGATTGAGGGTTCAAAAATGAGTTTAAAAAACATTTTCAGAAACATCCACCTTCACCAGAGGATATTACTGCTATATTCAGTCATGAACCCAGTTGCAGGCCTGACCTTCCTTGCACCTTTGTGTCACCTCCTCATAACTGCAGTAAATCACTCACAAACATTTTCAGAGCTGACATCCAAAAGAAGCAGAGGACACTGAAAAATTTCAAGTAATTGGATCTTTCACAAGCACCACAGCTTCTTTCTTACTCGTTTCAAAACAGTGGCTGAGCTTTTGGTTTCTGTACCTGCTCGCCTTTTGTAACATCTGAAAAAATGTTACAGAAACATCATGCTCTATTTTAGGAAAGCCTACCTGAATTATGGACTTAAAACCCAGAGCAAAACTCTAGAATAGTCCTTTCAACTTGATTCTAGCTAATGAATAGGCTATTGGACCAATACTGTTCACACTGTCATCAGATTTTTAGAGTCTAGGAGTCATACAACACGGAAACAGACCCTTCGGCCCAACTTGTCCATGCTGATCAGGTTTTCTCAACTGAACTAGTCCCATTTGCCTGCATTTGGCCCATCTCTCTAAACTGTGCCCATCTGTGTACCTGTCCAAAAGTCATCAGGAGGTGTTTTTCTTCTACGTATAAGCTGATCCTACTCTCCCGTTGAGAAACCTACTTCCCATTAAATGTTTGGCTGTTCCAATGTTGGAAGATGATGAAAGCAGATTGCATTAATCAGCCTGCAGTAGGCAGCATACCCTCTGATCGTTAAAGTTTGCATTGATACGTGGGTGACATACCATCCTGTCTCAATCTCCTGAGGCATTAAGAGTTTGTGGAAGTGAAGTCACATATAGGTAAGGTAGCAGGTCTCCTTCCTTGAAAAATGGCAGCAATGCACCTTGGCAAACTCCATGGTATTTCCTGGTGTCATGTTCTTCTGAATCCTTGTTGCTCATCTTACTTGCACTTTCTGTTTGTACACACGACATTCACACACAATACAGGATGCCAGATAGTCCAAGTTCATAGAACCTGGTATTTTATTATGGTACTCCATTTCATAGAACTCACAATCCAGTTAACAGAACATCTTGTATGAGAAGCAGCTGGTTATCATTTGAAACCCTAGCCACCTTTTACAGCAAGAAAGTACTTTTTTTTCTACACCTTAATTTAGAGAAACATTCAGTATGTATTTTTCAGTTTAATCCAACGCTGAAGTACTGCAAACTGAGCGACTAGGGTGAAAAGCTCCTTTGTTATTGTATTTTGTTATATGTCGTGATGATCCTTGTAAAATTAAAAGCTTACGTTCACACTTCAGTTTCAAAACTAATTTTAAAATAACTGGCATTTATAGTGACCTTGAGATTGACATACTATGGAATGTTTAAGCAGCTATTGTTATAAGTGTTTAGAATGTCTTTTGTGGGGCAGCAACCATGTTACTAAAATGCTGATACTGCCTTCAAAGTGGTTACCGTGACATACAAATAGCTGCATGAAAGACATTTTCATATAGTACAGAACAAAAAGGTTCTCTAGGTTTAAATACGTTTGATTTTAACTGGACAAAGAAAATGTACTTTCAACATTGTGGCAACGATTTAGTTCTGTACTATCCCAGCAGACCATTACATTAGATATTGAAGCCAAAGCTCTCTATCTTTTTGCTTGTTATGCTTCCAATTCTGCAATTTTTTTTAGAAAATAGCCGGTAATATCTGATAACTCATGCATTTCTGAACTTGCGGCTTTAAGATTAAAATGCTTGTTTAGTATTGCCACTTCAAAAGGCGAGTTGAAATGCAGTTTGTGACTTGTAGGGGGTGGGGTCTCACAACAAGCAGTGTTATGTTTCTGTACTCACCGTGAGATAAGAAGACTTTTTCTGAAAACGCTGCCATGTGGAATTTGAGCAAAGATCAAAATACAAATTAACCGCAGTAATGCACATTAAAGCAGCAGTCACCTTTTGATGACTGGTGAAATTAAATCTGATATTCGCACAAAACCCCTTGTCATGTACATCAGCCTAGCCACAACATTCCCAACTTGTAACCCTTTAAGGAGTAAAGGTCATATGTTTTCTGAGAAATACATTGTTCATTGTTTACTTTAAAACAAAATAAGGTTGAATATTTTAAAACTGATGCAAAGAAATCCAAATCCAGACATATCGTTCGCTTGAAAGACTAAAGAAATTTTCCAGCTCATCCACTTAATAGTGTTAGTGCCATAATCGAGGGCTCAAAGAGAGTTGTGCAACATATAATTCAAGTGATTACATTTGTACAATGAGTTGTTGGATCATAGAATCTTTTGTCATATGGAATAGCTGAGCCAGCAACATCACATCTTATGCTAAGTTTATTTCTGTACAGGAGGAGCTGACACAGCTGTGATAGGCCAGAAGTTCTTCTTTTGCACTGCAACTTCCTACAATTCTAATTTTACTGTTTTCTTCCCAGCCCAGCTCTTTCTAGTAGAAATGCATAGGATATAAATGGATAAATGTGCTGCTCAGTGGACGTTAATTCCTGTAAACTATGAAGGTCCTGAAATCGACCCCTGTGTTGAATTAGCTCATATCAAACGAGGCAGCAAGTTGCCTCAATGATCCTTTGTTCTAATTGCCAGAGTTTGGGAAGGGCAATTCCACAAAGGTTCCAACTCCTGATCACTCCGGAATAAGTGGTCACAGTCCCCAGTCAGGCTTCAGAGATCAAACAGTGGTTCCAGTATCCAATTGCCCTCCTTACTATAATTCATGATTTTTCTATTGTTTGCATCTCCAAGAAAACTTTCAATCAAGCATTGTAATCGCCATCCATCTGCTTTCCGATCAACTGCTCAGCATAGTGCCGCCTTGGCAAGGCAAATGCTTCAAGGTACAAGGCACAAAGAGATTGTTAAATTGAATTAAGCTAAATGGCCCATTGGAGTTGGCTCACACTCACGTGTGCTTTATTTTTCTAACAATACAGAAGCTGCATTGATTGTATCAAGCATCTCTTATCAGTCTCATTGTTCCACGTGTTTTGCCTAGTGCTGAATAAAAAGCAGCTTGCAAATCTTATTGACCATCACCTGGCCCAGTAATAACTCAGAGTTTAAAATAGTGTGTGTGTTTAAGAAATTCAGTGCAGATTACAGAGGAATCGCACTGCTGCAACACAGTTGGGCTGCAGGAGCCAACCTGCAATAAAAGTGGGCACCAGGACCACATGAAGAGAGCAACCAGTACCACTGTATTCCCAGTGGTATCATTCATAACAAACCAATCAAAGGAGGATTCTTCACAGCAGTATAATTGTTTGAAGCTGATGGGACTTGTACTGACAAGTGGGGCGGCTTTCCTCAACAGTACAGGGCAATCTTTACAAATGACAATAAACATTTGACTGGTTGGCATTTCGACTTTCAGCTGAGCACGGCAAGGTAGTTAAAGGTTTCAAAACCATGTTGTATAGCTGGAGCTAAGTCACTGATGAATCAAGATCTGATTGAATGGTGGAACAGATTTTCTTATGTGTGGGTCTTGTGGATCCTGGATGTTTTGAAGTGAGCTGGGCAATGTCAGATTTTTTTTTCTAATTCCTGTCTTGAAATTCCTCACCACTGCCCTGCAAAGCCAGTCAGTCTAGGTGAAAACTCACCCAACCAGGACAAGCAAGATGGAAGGGTTTGGGGTGATAACTACAAAAAAATGCTCTTAATGGGATCAAATCCAAAGTTACTGCAAGTGGGAAGGTTGGGTTGCAGAACATTTCAAGGCTGTGTTCTGATTATATTACACCTGGTTAGTGTAAAACTCTTTTGAGTTAAGTCTGAAAAGCCCAGATACTCTCCTTTTTACCCCAGCACAATTCATACTCTTTAATAAAATGCTATGAAGTGAATGAAGGCTCAAATCCTAGAATGGCCACTAAAACAGTGTCCAGAAGACAAGGTCAGTTTAAATCTTGTGACAAGAGTGGCATAGAAAATTAATGTGGCAGAAATCCTTGGCTGTCTTATCATTGTTAGAAAGAACCAGGGACACAGGATAGTAATTGATTGACTTGCATTGAAGGGATCCTTTAGAGTTTAATTCATGAGAGACTGGAAAGGACAATTGGATCAGGTTAATAGTGTAGGCACAATGTAATTTAAGAACACCTTTAATCCAGTTTCCCACAAAGTGTTGACAGACTGAAGTAACTATGACTAATGGGATCAGCTTCAGGAATGCTGACTGAATTTCTGGCTTAAGCCTTTCACTCTCTTGATGAGAGTGAGTTTCTGCCTTAAACAGTACCACATTGCTGAAGAAACTAATTTACAGTTGGTTTATTAAAAGCTCATTACCTTTTTTTTAATACCACAGACAGCCTGTAATACAGTGGAAACAATCTCCCATACCCAAGAATGGGTTTTTCTTTGTGATTCCGTGGTTACTATGGCGGAGACTGTAACCAGGATTTTGTTTCAAAGACTATATTTGTAACTAGATAAATCCTACAGTAGCAAGGATTGATTTGCAAGTGTCTGTTTATAGCCATGTAATCAGAGAACTTATAGATATGTTGTTATAATTCCACCAAATGATGTGTTCTACGCCAGTAACTATAGAGTCAAGGCTGTAAAAAGATATGACTAACTTAATAATTACAGTCTTCAATTACTTTGTTATAGATATAAGAAATACCATGGGGAACATACAGTATAAATTTTAATTGAAAATATTTTTCCCTTTCTAAAACTTTTCTTTTTTCTAATCAGAAGGCCTGGATTTTCATCCTTGAAGCAGGTAGCAGGAGTTGGGTAAGTTCCCAACTTGGTCTGCATGCCTCAGAGGAAAGTGCTGGGAAAGACAGGATTTTCATTCCAGGGATGTAAATGTAGGTTGCAGTAGAGCTGTGAAAAATATTTGCAGGCAGACATTGGGTGCAAGTGGCTGTTTAAAAGCCTGCCTCAGTTCTGTGAGACTTCACCCCAGAAGGAGGCTGTAATGGTGAGGAAACAGTTTAATCCTGTCAACAAAGGAACGCTTAACTAATTGCAAAGCAGGAAAATTCTAAATCATAGAGTTAATTAATTCATTGAAAAATGAATGTTGAATATCTCACTCAAGGCTGCATATGCTCAGGAGCTTCAATATGGAGAAAGATGTGTGGATGCTGTTGTAATGAATACTGTGCCAATTGTTAAATTTAAATCTGAGATTGAGCTCAGATATACAGTAAACAGCCAGTATAAAATGTTCCAGGTTTGTGCATATGAGATAGAAATAAATGCATGTGAGTTTACCAGTCTGCAAAAGATAAATTAGGGTTATGGCTTTTTTTTTGGATAGAAACAAGTGTCAGTTACTTCGAAAAAATTTTTTGTTGCTAACTTACACCTGTTGTCTTGTACAAATTTAAGTACTGCAATGTCGGGTTAATTAATGCATACCTTGTGTGCTGTTGCTTTAAGTTTAATGGAGTGTTGATCATTTTTGAGGATATTGTTGAATTCTTCTAACTTTACTTCTGTGTGAGCCCAATTACCACATATGTCAACACAAATACAGAAATATTGTAGCAGCATGACTGTGCCTGCTAATAAATGAACTGAAAACCCCTCTATTTGTAGAGTTGTCACAGATGTTAAAATTTGATGAAACCACTGAATTGCCCAATTTTATCCAACTGACAAACTCAACTCAACTCACGCGCACCAGGGTTTTCTGCCTCCCTCCCCACTCCCAAGAAATTAACTATTTGTTGTAATCAAACTTTTTTAAACCAATGGCAACAATAAGCATGTTGAATTACTAATCTATAGCTCTAGTTTGAACTCCGCCTCTTTCTTCAAATTTCATTACACATACAAACAGACGTGCCAAGAGACAAGATATAATTATTGAGGTTGATAAAGGAAAAAAGAAGTCAGAGAAGCATTGTTCTAACATCAGTCCAATTCACAGACAATTGTTTTCCTTGCTAAGGACATGGGGTTGTAAATACACTGATTCTCAGTCTTTCATTCACTAACTGAGGATTCGCCCTTTCAGTATCTTTGGAGGAGGATTTTCCTATTTTACTTGCAGCTGGGGATTTGTAGAGAGAGAAGCTTACAGAGAAAGGTGAGAGAAAGTAGCTAGCTACAAGGGATTTTCTTTTAACTCCCCACATAGGAGGGAGGGGGAGAGAGAGAGAGAGGAGATGGATGGTTTCTCTTTACAGGCTGGATGTTCCTGCTATATTGCCCATACACAAGGTTGTCCAAACAAATGGCTGTATTTGTGTTGAGCTCTCCTGAACTCAGAACAACAACTGGTCCTGATTGAAAAGCTATATATGTGCTACAATTCTCCTTTGATGAAGGTGATGGTCACATAATCACAAAGCATTAACTGGAAGAATACAGAGAGGCAGGTAATGACATCTGTCGATGTGTAACACTGGTTTGACACCAACAATGCCATTTTAGAACTCAGCACTCTAGCTAATGCCCTCATTTAACCTCAGCGAGTGAGTAGATGTTCAGCAGCACGAAGACAAACCTCATTAACCCCCTGAGCTGTGCTATTTGAACACATTATCATGTACTTTCAGATTAACTGCTGTACTCATTATTTCTGCAATCAAAAAGATGTGGAGTGTTTTCCATTATGTTCAGTATTGCTAACATCCACAAGGTGTGTGCAATTGCTGAAGATGCGTTCTGACTTCAAGAATTCTGCACAAATTGCTTATCCAAGAAATGAATGCAAAAGTTTACATTTCCCCTAGTTTACTACGTAAAAGGGGAAATGAGCAGATGTGACACAGAGGCAAGCTGAGTAGGAGTGCTCTTATCAGGAAAGAATAGAAACCCAGAGTGGTCAAGACCAGTTCTTCTCCCCGAACCTTAGCAAGAAGGATCTGCACTTCACTAAGGAGCTAATGAAATCTGTGACTTGAGAACAGGGTAAGGATGGCATTGCTGATGTCTGAGAAAGTGACTGCAGCCATGAACCTTCCTGCATCTGGCTCTTTCCAGGCTACAGTAGGACATATTTGCAACATCTACTTTACTATTCCCCATTACATAAGGGTTGGCACTGAGGGTCTGAGGACATTCAGTCCATTTATTCATAGATCATAGATTCCCTAGATCATAGAATCCCTAGAGTGTGGAAACAGGCCATTCGGCCCAACAAGCCCACACCGGCCCTCTGAAGAGCATCCCACCCAGACACATTCCCCTAATTTCCCATGTCTAACCCAACTAACCTAAACATCCCTGGACACTATGGGCAATTTAGCATGGCCAATCCACCTACCTGGCACGTCTTTGGACTGCGGGAGGGAACCGGAGCACCCAGAGGAAACCCACGAAGACACAGGGAGAATGTGCAAATGCCACACAGACAGTCGCCTGAGGCTGGAATTGAACGCAGGTCCCTGATGCTGTGAGGCAGCGTTGCTAACCACTGAGCCACCGTGCCACCCTTTTGCCTAAGAAAAGCAAACAGGCTGTATTGTGAGGATTGCAGGCTTCCCATGATGGAGGGTGACATTCAGTCAGTGGGGGTTGCTTTTGTCAACTTTGAGATGCACCACAATTGACGTCCAAACTGCCAACTTTTCCCACTGCTGGCAATATGACATATCGGTGGCAAGATACTGAGCTCTCCTCCTGTGTTTCCCCTTACACTCTGCTCTTCTTCAGTCTTCCAGCCTACTCTGAGTTCTTCCAATTCAGTCAGTAAAATGGCTATTCACCTTATTGACATTTGGTACCACTATATTTACAAAAGAATTGAAACTGAGGATATTAGGCAATTCTCCTAGAGTTTTGGCATGGGAGGAAACAGTGAATAATCTCAAATAATCTCATTTTCAAAGGCCACAGTGGTGATATCACCTGGTGTTATCCTGGCAATAGACATGATGATTAATCCACTGAGATAATAGGAACTGCCAATGCTGGAGTTGCTGGGATAGGAGATGCTGTGAAAACAAGTTTTAGTGAACACAGAATTGAATGGGAAAATGGGAACAGATGATAATGAAGGTGAACAGGGAAAAAATACAAACGGAAATCAATTTGCAGAGAAGAGAATTAACTTCTGAGGAACCGTTAACCATCCTTTCCTCTTTCCATCTTGCAGATGAGATGTTAAGTTGAGGCTCCATCCACATTTTTAGGTGGATGGAATGAAGCCATGGTACTGTTTTATAGAGGAGAAAAGGGAGCTGTCCCTGGTGTCCTGCCAAACTTTTGTCACTCAACCAACATCATTAAACAAGAAGATCTGATTATCCATCTCATTGCTATTAGTGGAACTGGCCGTGCACAAGTTGACTGCCTACATTGGAACACATCTTAAAAAAATGTAATTAGCCATAACGCTATTGAGGACATTCTAAGATTGTATAAGCCACTTTATAGATACAAATCCTCCTTTTTCACAGATGCTGCGTGATGTGACCAGTCCAGCATTTTCTGTTTCCATTTCAGAAATACAGCATATGTGATATTTAACTTTTTGGTTCAAAATAGTGATGTGGAGCAACAGAAGTGCTGTGAAAACCAGTTTAAAATGACAAGGCTTTAATTGTATATTATCACGATTGAAATGCTTTATAATGTGATATTAATGTTGATTAACAAGTTGGGAACAAGCTGTTACTGGCTGTTGGTAACTGTTTGAGCCAGTGTATATGAATCTGTATATATTATGAGGGTTCTGTGTTTGGTTTGCAGTCTGTACTGGTAGGGGTGTAAAGATTGGCCTTTGTATTCTTAGCTTGGGAAGAGGGTAAAACAGCTGGAGTTGCTTTTCTTGGCCACGTGGAAAGTGTTTGTGTGTCTGAGCAGGAATTAGTCTTGCTGCCTCCAATTAATGAAAATATCAGAGGGTTTGTGGTGCCTGGTTCAAATGGAAATAAATGGGGACAGTGCTCAAGTTGGACCTGTTAGTGTCTAGAGAAGACAGCTGTGGTTCCTCCTGAACTCCAGTCGTCCTCATTTATAACATTAGTACAGCAAAGTCTAGGTACATCGAGAACTGAGGTTAGATTCTGAAACCCATTTGGATCATGTTCTTTTTTCACCTTAATTACACAATGATGTTGATTGCGACTGAATTTCTCTCAAAATTCATCATCCAGGTTAGATTGCTTTCCTCTTGCAATTATTTACTGACGATTAATTAAAATGAGGTTGTTGGATATTATATAAAGTAAATTTATCCTGCAGGATTTAATTATGTGGTTTTTAGACTGCAAAGGTAATTGATTTTACAGTTGCTATCTTGCACTGAATTATGTATCAGTGATGGTTAACATCTGTTTTGGTGATTTCTGTTTATGGAAGTAAGTATTTCTCTTCTTCCTTTTCTACCTGTTTTCACTTTTCTTATGTCATTTAGCTCAGCCTGGTTGAGAGAACATGTTAGTTTTATAACACACGGTGAAGTGAATAAATATAATCTGATAGCTATTACAGAGACATGGCTACAGGAAGACCAGGATTGGTTCCTGAATATTGAGGAGTATATGACACTGAAGAAAAATGGGAAGCTAGGTCAAAATGGAGGGGTAGCACTGTTAATCAAAGATGGTATTAGTGCAGTTATAGAGTCATAGAGATGTACAGCATGGAAACAGACTCTTTGGTTCAAATTGTCCATGCTGACCAGAAATCCTAAATTAATCTAGTCCCATTTGCCAGCATTTGGCCCATATCCCTCTTAAACCCTTCCAATTCATGTACCATCCAGATGCCTTTTAAGTGTTGTAATTCTACCAGCCTCCACCACTTCCTGTGGCAACTCATTCCATACACACACCCTTTGTGTGAAAACATTGCTCCTTAGGTCCCTTTTAAATCTTTCCCCTCTCACCTTAAACCTATGCCCTCTAGTTTAGGACTCCCCTACCCTGGGGAAAAGACTTTGGCTGTTCACCCTATCCATGCCCCTCATGATTTTATAAACTTCTATAAAGTCACCCCTCACCCTCCGGCACTCCAAGGAAAATAGCCCCAGCCTATCCAGCCTCTCCCTATAGCTCAAACTGTCTAACCCTGACAACATCCTTGTAAATCTTTTCTGAACCCTTTCAAGTTTCATAACATCCTTCCTATAGCTGGGAGAGCAGAATGAATGTGGTATTCCAAAAGTGGCCTAACCAATGTCCTGTACAGCTGCAACATGACCTCTCAACTCAATACACTGACCAATAAAGGCAAGCGTACCTAATGCCTTCTTCACTACACTACCTACCTTGGCCTCAACTTTCAAGGAACTATAAACCTGCACTCCAAGGTCTCTTTGTTCAGCAACACTCCCCAGGACCTTATCATTGGTGTATAAGTCCTGCCCTGATTTGCCTTTCCAAAAGGCAGCTCCTCACATTTATCTAAATTAAGTTCCATCTGCCATTCCTCAGCCCATTGGCTCATCTGATCAAGGTCCCATTGTACTCTGAGGTAATCTCCTTCACTGTCCACTACACCCCCAATTTTGGTGTCATCTGCAACCTTACTAACCATACCTCCTATGTTCACATCCAAATTGTTTATGGAAGCAACAAAAAGCATTGGATCTGGCACTGATCCTTGCAGCACGCCTCCAGTCCGAAATGCAACCGTCCATCACCACCCTCTGTCTCCTACCTTTGAGCCAGTTCTGTATCAAAATGGCTGCTTCTCCCTGTATTCCATGTGATCTAACCTTATCAACCAGTCTACCATGTGGAACTTTGTCGAATGCCTTACTGAAGTCCATATAGATTATGTCCACCACTGTGCCTTTATCAATTCTCTTCATCACTTCAAGAAAAACTCAATTAAGTTAGTGAGACACAATTTCCCATGCATAAAGCATTGTTAGAGATGACCTTAGTTCAGGGATCAAGATTTACAATCAGTTTGGCTGGAGATGAGAAGTAGTAGGGGAAAGAAGTCACTGATCTACAAACTCCAGAACAATAACCACAATGTGGGGCAAAATATGTAAGAATAAATGCTGTGTGCTTGTGATAAAAGGATAGCAAAATCATGGGTGACTTTAATCTATATATAAGCTGTAAAAAATCAGATTGGCAGGAGAAATCTAGATAAGAAGTTTTCAGAATGCTTTCAAGATGGATTTTTTTTAGAGCAGCGTGCTTTGGAACTGACCAGAGAGCAGGTCTTGATATTGTGTAATGTGGCAGGGTTAATTAATGATCTCAGAGTAAAGAACATAAGAAATAGGAGTAGGAGAAGGCTATTTGTCCCCTCATGTCTGCCCCACCATTCAGTATGATTATAGTCATAGAATCCCTACAGTGTGAAATTATGGCTGATCTGGATCAGGCATCAACACCTCTTTCATCACAGCCACCAACTCTCTAACATTTCAAAACTCTATCTACCTCCTCCTTAAATACTTTCAGTGATCTAGTCTCCACATCACTCTGTGTTTCATGCAGAAGAACACCTAGATCCCTCTGTATTGCTCCAACTAAATAATAGTCTGCCTTTGATACTTCCTACTAAAGTGTATGACCTCCCCTCACATTAAACTCCATCGACCAACTTTTTGTCCACTCACTCAACCTCTCTCTTTGCAGATTTCTTATATCCTCAACATAACATGTCGTCCCACCTATTTTTGTAAATTTAGACACATTACATTCTGCTCCGTCCTCCAAGTCATTAATAAAGATAGTAAATCATTGAGGCCATAGGACTGATCCTTGTGGCACTGACTAGTTATGAGTTTCCAACCTGAAAAAGATGCATTTATCCTGATTTTCTATCTTCTGCCAATCCTCAATCCATGCTAATATATTACCCCCAGTACCATGACTTGCTATCTTGTGCAGTAACGTTTTATGTGGCACCTTATCAAATATCTTCTGGAAATTTAAATACAATACATCTAGCCATTCCCCTTTATCAACTATGCTCGCAACTCTCCTCCAAAAACTCTAGTAAATTTATCAAAAATGATTTCCCTTTCACAAAACAGTGTTGGCAGTGTAAGCCTTTCTAAATGTCTTGCTATTTCTTCATCGATAATTGACTCTAGAAATTTCAACTGGTCATCAACAGATATAAGGCTAATTGGCCAATAGTTTCCTGCTTTCTGTCTCCCTCCCTTCTTGGCCAGGAGCCGTCACATTAGTGTCTCTCCAATCCACTGGAAACCCTCCCAGAGTTCAGTGAGTTCTGGAATATTTGAACCACACCCCCATTACCTCTGCAGCCATTTCCTGTAAAACACTTGGATGCACGCCCTCAACTCGTGTGGCTTTAGTCGCACTTTTGTCTCTCTGATAGAGACTTTTACAAGTTATTTCCTCCTGTTAGCACATTGCTTATGTTATCTTTGGGATGTCTATCATATGTTCCACTGTGGAGACCAAAATATTGGTTTTAACAATTTACCACTTTCTTGTTCTCCATTATTAATTTTCCAATTGCGTCCTCCAAGGCTCCCACACTTACTTAAGCTACAGTCTTTTTATTATCCATAGAAGCTTATTTGTTTTTATATTTCTTGCCAATTTACTGTTGTAATCAATTTTCTCCCTTTTCGTTAGCTTTCTTGTCATCTGCTTGTTCATAAAAAAAAAACCCAATCCTCTTGCCTACCACCAGTTTTCACCATTTTGTATGTCTTAGTTTTTGATTGGTTACTTTTCATATCCGTCTTTGTTAACAATCCTTGATGCACTCTGGAAATTTGTCTGTTATCAGTCAACCATGTTATCATTGCCCATCTGATTTGTCCAGTCAATTTGCAGATTAAAGTCACTAATTTTGATTGTAGTGCCCTTCTTACACACCATCATTATTTCCTGATTTATACTTTGTCCTACAAAGGCAACTCTTTAGAACCTATAGAGAATACCCACCTGTGACTTCTTTCCCTTGCTATTCCTTATTTCCACTGAAACTGATTCCACATTCAGATCTGTTGCAGTTGTGTCACTACGCATCATCATACTGTCACCAACCTTTATTTAAAAAGCACTTTTTCATCAGTAGAGACATCAAACATTTCAAAGACATTTGGACAGGTACATGAATAGGAAAGGTTTGGAGGGATATGGATCAAATGCAGGCAAATGGGACTAGTTCAGTTTGGGATACCTGTTTGGCATGGATGAGTTGAACCTATGGATCTGATTCCATGCTGTAAGACCCTGTGACTCTATGGGAGTAATAGTTTGCATCACCCTTGGTCTACATCCTGACAGAGAGAAGGGGCAGAAGTGCCACAGAGCAGAACACACCACTGAGAATTGGAGGAGGTAGGATTGCAAAACTTGCTCAGCAGGAGGCTGATTCATGTGGTATATTATGGAAGCCATTAAACTACTGCAAATTCACTGAAGAAGTGTTTCAAATATCTCCGCTTCACCATGGAGGTCCTAAGTGAAATCTGTCACCTTCCACAGTAGAGCCAGGGTAAGGATGGCATTGTCAGTGGTTGGGAAGGTGGCCATGTACTTTAATGCATTGGTCTCCTTGCAAGCTAAAGCTGATTATTAGCAACATCCCTGAGTTCACCATCGCCAGTTACTAAAAGAGAGGTCAGTAAGGTTATAAGAGAAATGAATACATTGTATATTTTCATTACAGTGAGAAGTAAGTGGAGCAAGTGAGCTCCTGGTGTCATTAACTGCACACACCTCACTTTGCCAGTCCTGCATGCCAACTCTGAGATGCGCTACAACCTCAAGGGGTTCATCTACCTCATTGTCCAGCTGGCATGTAATAAGGCACAGTACGTCACTGCAAGGCAGTGCCCAGTATCCTAACAGCAGTTCTGTTGCTTTTACACTGCACAAGTCTACTGTATCATCGTCAATTGTGCCACCACAGCGAAGTGGAGAGAAGCAACTGAGAGCCAGGGATATCCCCTGACCTCATGGCTCTTGACTCTGGTGTGCAACCCATGTCCATGTTGAAATTGTGCATTAAAAGTGAAAGCCATGCTGCAACATGGAATATGATGGAGCAGATCATTGAGGTGCTTAAATAATGCAACTCCTGCATGGACAGCTCTGGATGAGCCTTTCGTTAGATTACAGAGTGGGTGTCAAGTCTCACGATGGCCTGCTGCTGACCCCACAGCATGAGAGCATTGCTTTTGCTTCCAGGTATATGGGAAATGCTAAGGAGGAGGCAATCAACATACTCCCTTTCTGGCCAAGTGGTCTGTGATTGATTCATTCACCTACAATATCAGTGAACACAATCCCAATTCCATACCTTACTCTTCATCTGTCATGGACCATCACAGGATCCTGTTGGCCAAAATGCTAAATTTAAAGCACATTTATATATAAAATATTGTTGCCATGTTGAAACAAAAGTTAATTAATCAACCTTGTGCATTCCCTTAATGTCTGTCTTCAATGGGCCTTCATAGGCTAGGAAAACTAGAATTAACTAGGAAAGCATCTTCTAGACCATCTTGAGCACCTCAGGAACTTTGCATTGAGAACAACAACTTGTGAATATATATTTATATACAGAGACATTGTATTCAGCATTGTCTAAAGGCACTTCATTGGAGAGATTCTCAAACAGTTTGAGGAGTGTTAGAATTCTGTAATGCATATGGAGACTGTATCACAGACTTCAGAGTTAAAAACAATTTGCAGACCAGAAGCAATGAACTTTTGTTTTCCTCCCCGCTACAAATCCTCCCAAACCACACCCCACATTGAACCCTCCCAAATTATTGAATGGAGATGAAGCACAACATCTTATTATTCTGCAGGCCATGGTGAGCTAGGAGACATGCCCCCCCCCCTTTGTTATGCGGCTCAGACTCATTATTTCATCTAACAGCAGACTTGCTGGCCCTTTGCCAGTAGCCTCGAGTTTGGAGTCCATTAAATTTGACTTAACAGCTTCTAATCTTTCAATTAAAGTTGACATTGTATTTTATTAATGAAATGGTACATTCTTTCTTTTTTATTTGTTCTTTAATCCTTTAATTTTTCCCTTCCCTGGAGTCACTTTGCCCTTTTAAATTCTTTATTCTTTGGACCTTTCATTTCTCTTTCCATATTTAGTTTTATAATTTTTCTATTTTTCTATGATTAAGTAAATCACTTCCTATCCTTTCTTTATTTTTCATTGTTACAACCTCTTTTCCTTTCCATCTTCCTCAAAGTGTTGAGGTCGATAACTGTTTTGAAACTGTTGCTATGAATTCTTGCTTACTGAAGAGAATTATTTTTAGGCCTAAAACCCTAACCCAATATGAGAAAATTATTTTTATTATGATACACCTACTAGAACTTGGTCTTTGCAGAACTGCATATTGAGGTAATAGTGTTGGCACTCATCTGATCCTAGATTGTTATACTTTTGCCAAGGAACCACATCAAGGTCTTAGTGAATTGTTATGACTAACACAAGTTGTGCAGGGCAGTTGTAAACATCACTGACAGACAACTGAAAAATAGCTTTTGGTCATTCTGGTAAGGGAAAGTATATCGGGCAGCATCTTGAAAGGGTTTGAGCCTTAAAAGGGATTGAGTGCCACAATTCGATGAGAGGTCGATGAGGCCTATTTGAACATCGGGAGCATCATGCTCCAGATTTTATGCTTTCGCTGAGTGCTGTCGTGAGTTTCTCACCGGCGAGTTGCCAAATAAGGAGGATTATTGCTTGTTAAACATCATGTTGACAGCCTAACTCACCTTGCTAATATTCAGCTTTCTATCTTCCCAAATTCACCAAGCACAAACCTGACATGGAAACCAGAGCGGATACCTGGTGGTTTCAGCTTGCCACTTGCTCCAAATGACCTCTATGTTGGGTACAACCAAAGTGCAGCTCAGTTCACAATCCATGGGCACCAGCCACACACACCTCTCCTCCATGGGCATTAGCATGAAGCATCCAGCAACCACTCATGACCTTGTTGGTCTCTCTAATGCACTGGCAGGTTGCTTTGAATTTGAATTGCACAGTGCGCTGGCAACTATAATTGAAAGGCTGCAGTCAGGACACTTTGTGTGCATGAACAGGGACCCAACTTACAGACTGAACTATGCTGTATCTCAGGGCTATTGCCTTGCTCTCTTAGCGTTCATTCATTTAGTGTCTACCTGCATGCTCACTGCATCCATACCCTGCCGTGCCTTGCTGTGCCAATTAGCACAATCGTATTACGAGGCTGCTTGCCTTGCTGGTCAGCAGTGCTCAGTAATGAAGGGGATGGATATCTTGTTGTGTGGCAGTGTGCTCCATCAATCTCACATTGCATCCTGTGCCAGTAGCTTCTGTGGCAGATCCACTATGTCGTGCAGCAAGCAGGCAGCTGTGTCTCAAAGTCTCAGGGGAGTCATCCTCAGCACAGTCAATGGAGGCACTGGTCAGACAAGCAGTCCTAGCACAGTAAGTCAAGGGCAGGCTCCAATACCAGACCAGTCAATTGGGTACAGTCGTCCGTCCGGTCGAGGCGTTCTCAGTCAGGGGTCCACGCCTCTGCAGTTCGGGGAGTGAGTCACAGTCAGTCCCACGGTTCCATAGCAGTCAACTCAAGCAGCAAGACTAATGCAACGGTGGAAATGTACATCTACCAGTCAGGGGTCTGGGTGCTTGTCATCTGAGGATGATGGGTGTGTGGGCCATACTCAGTCTGTTAGCTCCAGCTTCAGAAATTAAGAGGCAAAGGGGATTTGTGGAGTAAAGGGTGGGGGGCATGGCAGCAAGAGCAGCCATTGCCATGGGAATTAGACTTTGCAAGTTAGTCTTTAGGACTGGAGGCTGAAGATGGAGGTGGGGGTTTGGGGAAGATGACAGGTGTGAATGGGGACAATCGTTTCTGTAAAAAAGGGGATAATGGCAAAGCATGAATAGGAATGGGGTAATGCAGGAGAGAGTTCATGTTGATGGGTTGGGTGGGGGCCTAAGGAGGTGTGCAATTTATAGGCTTTACACAAAGAGGATTTGGATGTTTGGAAGCTCACCAACAGAGTCAGGCTGAGACTGTCACCTTCCATTGTGCTGAAAATCAAAAAGTGCACAGGAGGAAGAGTACACGTATGTGCAGGCGGGGTAAGTGACTCAGGCTGTGAGAAAGGAAGCTGTAGCACCCACCGATAATACAGCTTTTAAAGGGAAAGAACATTGCACACAGACCCATTTACTATACAGGACTGAGGCCCCCAGAGTCCCTATTCCCTGGACATCCTAATGAACCCCGCCACACACACACACGCATACATATACACATACACATACATACATACACACACACACACACACACACACACGCACACACTGTATGTGGAGGGCCGAAGGTGTCACCACAGCCATATAAATTCATTGTTCATCTTGCTTTCAGAAAGCAGTCAACATGGACCTCTGTCCACGGACCATTGTGTGTGGACATGAATTGGTGCTTGACGGTGTAACAATGACATCGGGGCTACACGGTGAGACAAACATCCAGATGTCAGGTCATTCAGTGCTATTTATAAATAAGTGCAAAATCAAGCACAGCACAGTGGCACTGCCCTGGTGTATAGGCCTCTGACCCTGGAGCTTTGGCAGGGCGATCCTAGGGAAATGGAGTCTGGATGAGCCAAATGTGCCAAAAGTAAGTTGACACTCCTCAGCAGGAATTTCCAAGGGTTGGAATAGGTAGGCAGGATGGAGATAGCAGGCCCGTCCCCCCTGGTGTGTACTGATTGGAAACCTCTGAGGCAACTGTGTGTGGCTCCTCCTCCAGCTAGATGCCTCCTGGCACTGCCATGTCTCCTTGTGGAGACAATTGGAGTACGTGCCATCTTCCCCATGCTCGGTCACCATTCCTTCAATTGAGGGGGAGGCGATGCCCAGTGATGTTATCGCTAGACTGTTAATCCAGTGATCCAGGTAATGTTCCGGGGACCTGGGTTCAAAACCCACCGTGGCAGATGGTGGAATTTGAATTTGATAAAAATCTGGAAATACGTATCTAATGATAACCATGAATCCATTGTTGATTGTTGTAAAAACCCATCTGGTTCACTAATGTCCTTTAGGAAGGGAAACTGCCATCCTTACATGTGATTCCGAACCTTGAGATTTAACTGCTCTCTGGGCAAGGGATAGGCAATGCCATCTAGCAATGCCCTCATTCATGAATGAATAAAACAAAACCTGAGGACCAATGTATAGTCGTGTGCACATCTCCAGCAACCCCTGAAGGTGCTAGACCTGGCTGTCCATGACAACTACCAACCTGTCAAAGGAGGCAACCAGGTGGTCACATGACATGCTGCACTGTCTGTTCTGTTCCACCCTGTGCATTTGAAAAAATCCCTGTTTGCCACAGGTTCCTCTGCTGCCTAGGACTGAGCAGGTGCCTGGTATCTGCCAGTCCTCCAAATGCCAGCAGTCTGGGGCATTTCTTCCTCCGCCAGCTGAGGAGCTGTCACAGTGAGGTGCCCAGCAGATTGTGGTCCCATACCGTCTGAGTCTAATGTTCCCACCAAAGTGCCAATATCTGAGCTGGTGGAGGACACAGTTGGCAGCCTTGCCAATGCTTCCTCTGAGATCTTGGCACTGTTGTCCCCAGACATCCAAGAGGTTTCTGGTGCAGCCAGTAGTTTCACCATGGACGTGGTAGAGATGCTGGAAATACCTGCAAGACAAAAGAGAGAGAAAAGTGTCATGAGCAGTGGTTAGACGTAGTGTGTGATGAATGAGACTGACAGAGAGTTGCAGTGGAATCAGGAGCGGTACTTACACGATTTGTGGGGCATGGATATCTCAGCATCTCTGTGGCAGCAGTCCCGATCTTCTGCAAGTGTCAGTATTCTCTCCTTGTAAGGGGTGAGGAGTCTAATGTCAGGCACCTTTCCACTTGTACAGGCTTTTTCTTCACTGTCTGGGCTGTCTACAGCTGTCATGAAAGAAAGGGATGGATTGAGTGGGATGAAAATGGGTGGCATGGCTGTGGCTGCTGGTGCACAGGGGTGAAAGGTGGTGAGATGTTCCAAGGGAGAGAGGAGGCAGTGCAGAGGCCTTGCAGGGTTGGGGATAGTGAGAGGGATTGAGGGAAGACATTGCAGATGATAATGACAGTGGCACAGCATAACCCTCAGTTGGAGGTTGTTGCAGTAGTGGAGATAGTGATTGTGAGATAACAAAAGAAAATGTTGCATTTACCTCGGCACAGTGGAGGAGGTTATTGATTGACTGTCTTCTGGCACTGCTGGCTATTTCTCCACACCATGAATACAGTGCGACCCAGGTGGTGACCTTGGGCCGGGCTGGCATGGTCTGGTGGTGCAGCCTCCTCTGCTGCTCCTCCTCTCCTCTGCACCACCCCCTCGACCAGGACCTCTCATTCCCCGTTTGGAGAATCGTAATGGTATTGTCCTTCTCTCTGACATGTTCACACCCTGTTCTTCAGCAGAGGGGACAGCTTTGAGTCGTTGTGCTTTCGAAGGTGCCCAACGGCCTTTAAAAGCTGAGCACAAGCCCATGGGAAACAATGCGTGGTAAGATGGGGCTAGGATCAGATGTGAGAGATGCCATAAAGCGCAGTAGGTAGTTACTGAGTGAATTTGTTAAGATACACTGAGAATACAAGCTAGGCCTCAAGGTGAAAATACTCGAAAAACTCAGACTTGACCAAAAACCATAAGATACAGCCCACTGTTTCTGAAATATTTCTAAATCCTGGCTGTTTTGTAACTAGCTGTCTGCAACCTATGGAGGGAGATTTTTTAGATTAATTTAACCCACTTTTCTTTGATACGTTGGGTTCATAGTGCTATGATCCAAATCTCTCTCCAGTTGAGGGGGGGGCGGTACTTGGACTCCCACAGTAATGGGAGGTCAACTGTATGCTCTGTGATAGAACTCAAATGTGCACCAATCCCATGTGCCACTGAGCTGTTGGCATCTACATGTCACCACAACTCGCATTGGTCTGTTTCAGAACAGGTTAATTCCGGAAGTAGAAGTGAGGTCTCCTTTCATCAACTGGGTTGTAAATAAATACTCCAACCTGCGAGTCCCTCTAGTGGGACAATTTATATTGACCTGAAAGAAGTGTATTATGCTGAAGGGATGAAAGGGACGCTGACTGGATTAATGGTGTTTGGCAAATCATCCGTCGCCACAGCAAGACAAGGTGAGAAAATGTGAACATTCTTGTCGTCTCCTTGAAAGCTCAGGTGACATGATGATGTTCAATGTAGCATGCATCAGTATGTTAGGTATAACTATTTGATTGCAATTACCCCTGTACCGCCTCAATTTATCCAGACACTTCCACCTCAAACCTTTGAGGATTGTGGTACCACAACAAACAGCCCTGGAACTGATGTACACAGTGTAGAATCAGTTACACCCAGGTTTTCAGGATCACCCATTCAGCTGTCATCAGAACCATGCTTTGGGGGAATCTAAGTGCAAGAGATACCCAGAGCTGCTGTCAGATCAATGTTGCAATAGTTGAGGCCTGACACTGAAACTGGAACAATACAAAGAAGATTAGCATGGCCCCTGTTCAAGTATGACACATGAAGCCATGTGGTGTTCCATTAAAAAAATACAAACCAAAAGGTTGCTTGTGCCAGAACAGGACATGCTTAATATAAGCCAACTAAATTTGTCTGTGTCTCTTTCAGATATCGATGAATGCAGCATGAACCATGGTGGCTGCAAGCACGGCTGTGTTAATACACTGGGAAGCTATCAATGCTCTTGTCCCAGCAGTGGTTACAAATTGCACTGGAATAAGAAAGACTGTGTGGGTATGTGAGGAACTCAGATCTCTGGCATCCCCTAGTGGTACTAATGGAGGTAGCAATCCTGTAATATCATCTTAATCAGAAATACTTGATTGTGACAATCATAGGTCACCTAATGTGTCTCAGCAAATCTCCATCGCTTCAGAAATAAATAATTAATCTGGGATGTCATTACTGTTTTTATATAGATTATTTTCAAATAGTTTGAACACAAACAGTGTATTTTCTTTTTAGAAGGGAGTTTGTTTTATTCAGGATGGGAACATCAAAAAAACTGACAGCAAGATTATCTTGGGGGGGGTCACTTGCCCCCGAGCCAACTTGACACTGGAGATAAAGTTTGATTGAGACAGAGGGGGCAAACCAAAAAGGAAGGGATGGTCACCTACATTCTGTTCTTCAGGGGCATAGCTCACTGCACCTGATACATCAAGTCAAACATTACAATGAAATCCCAATCTGGTCACTTTACTCAGTTGCTTCATATATTTAATGTATTGCTTGTCATTTAGCAACATGGACAGCCTGCATTTACGTACTGCCTTGAAGGCATTTGATAGAGCACTATCAGATAAGATTGAGCACTGAGCCACCCGATTCGAGAACAGGTGACCAGGAGCTTGGGAAAATAGTGGTTTTTGAGGAGTTTCTTAAAGGAGGATCAAGGCTGAGAAATTTAGGAAACTCAAAGATTTCAGTAGTTATTACACTTGCTCCTTACAGCAAATCGAGTTTACATTCCATTTGTTTTCTTCATGCTGCCATCTATCCAGTTTTGGACCAGCCATTTTTCAAATTCTTGCTCCAGAAATATCTAAGATTAAAACAGGCGTGATTGTTTGATTGTTCTTTGTAAATAAAATATGTTTTTTAATATTTCCTTCTGTGTCTATGACTTAGAAGCATTACTTATTGAGACGATTGAAGGTTTTAATAAGTTTCATCAATGGTAAAACAAGTGCCAATATTGGCATAGACTAGGACAAACTAATTGTTTTATATGTATCTCTTTAATCACTCTAATCACTTGGTTGGATGGTTTAAGGAAAATTAATCACAAATGCTATGCACACAGTGAATGTTTGGGCCTGGTTTTGCCTGAATTGTGCAGCAATATATTAAAGAATATGGAACTTTTTCTTAGGTATCATCTTCCGATTGGAAGCATTCCTTAGATCAGTCTATCTGTCCAATTCTTGCTACCTTTAATCTGTTCCCTCTCAGAGAAATGTCACTTCCAGTGTGTTATTCTTATAATGCTTTACTGTTTATACTGCTCAAGGAACTGAACTGATGATGACTGTGATGGTGTCAAAGAGTTAGCTCTTAGGGAGAAAGGACAAAGATGTTCCCACTCCCTGTGAGATAATTTCTTACACAGATCATCTGCACTAGGTCAGATTCTGCATTGTATCATCATTTTCCACTGTAATTTCAGTCCAAGATTGTTGAGGGTCTTTACGCCTGGCATCTCATTGAACAACAGTTTAAAAACATCTGCACATTACAACCTTGATACCTCCTCCCTTGGGGGATTCAGGACAAAGTACCTTTTAGCAGCAGTTGCCCCCAGTTTGGGCCGTAAATATAGCTGCAGTAGAATATTTATAAAGATAGAACATCCAGAGGCAGGAACCAGCTGCTGATGTCTTTTCCTTTCAGCAGTCAATGGTGCAAGTCTCTGGCCCATAAGACATGAACTCTTCTCATAGCGTCATTCAGCACAGGAACAGAACCCTCAGTGCGACCAGTCCATGATGAACATAATCCCAAATTAAACTACCCACCTGCCTGCTCCTGGCCCATATCCCTCCAAACCTTTCCTATCATGGACTTATCTAAGTGTCTTTTAAATGTTGTAACTGTACCCACATCCACCACTTCCTCAGGAAGTTCATTCCACATGTGAACCACCCTGTGTGTAAAAAATTTGCGCCTCCTGTCTTATTTAAATTTCTCTCCTCTCACCTTAAAAATATGCCCCCGAGTCTTGAAATCCCTCATCCCAGAGAAGAGGTACCATTAACCCTATCTATACCCCTCATGATTTTAAATACATCGATAAGGTCACCCCTCAAACTCCTACGCTCCAGTGAAAAAACTCCCAGCCTATTCCGTCTTTCTTTACTACTCAAACCTTCCATACCTGGCAACATTCTGGTAAATCTCTTCTGAACCTTCTCTAGCTTAATAATATCCTTCCTATAACAGGGCGACCAGAACTGTATTCCAGAAGAGGCCTCACCAATGCCGTGTACAACCTCAACATGACTTCCCAACTCCTATACTCAAAGGACTGAGCAATGAAGACAAGCATGCTAAAAGCCTTTTTAACCACCCTGTCTATATGTAATGCAAACTTCAATGAATTATGTACCTGAACCCCTACATCTCTCTGTTCTATAACAATACCAAAGGCCCTATCATTAATTGTATAAGTCCTAGTTCAAACAGATTTTATTTTCTGAGGAGTTTACAAATCAAGTTTTGAAATGCCTTTGTGCCCAATGGGTTCACTAATAGCCAGGCATCATTAATTTCAGTCCATTCAATTATGGCCACATTTCAAGTGAGCTGGCCATCCAGATCGTTGTTGGGAAAAAAAATAAAATGAAGCAAAGGAGCAACTTGCGCTTCATCTATAATCGGGCCTCTGTATTCCTCAGCAAAGTTCAAATAGAACCTTTTAAGTCTTTTCTGAAAAATGCTGGCCTCATCAGAATCCAGGGGTTGGGTGCAAAAGACTGTATGGAAATATTGTGTTAGCTTAATTTGTTGGACTCTTTGGATCTTGCAGGAAATTAGAATGGGCTCAGTTGTAGCTCTGTTCTGTGTTGACCTCTCACAATGCAGTAAACATTGTATTTGATATTTTACCTAAGCTTCCCAGTGAGAAACTAACAGGTTTAGATCAGACACCCACCTGATTTTACATTCTTCAATCTGGTCAGTTTGATTTAAGATTAATCCCCTGCCCCCATGTTTCGAGTTTAAACATTTTCCAGCTATTTCATAGTTTATCAGGATGTGTGACATTGATTTCTTTGAATTTTCAGAGGCAGCAAAGTGCTTGCCGGGTTCCAACTCTCCCCGAGCACAACTTTCCTGCGTCAAGAGTGGGAAGAGAGAAACCTGCTCACTCAGCTGTGCCTCCAAGGCTCACTTCCAGGCAGGTAGGCCTCATTGCAAAGACAGGAGAAACCCACATCCTGTTCAGCATTCTCGGCTCAACACAAGGCCACTGGTTGTCCTTCCTTACCGGTGGAATTTGGGTTGTCAATCCTCCAGATTGTTCCTCAAGTCTTCAGGAATTGAAATCTAAATTTCTGGATGCTGCTAAGGGCAGTCCAGGGAGAAAGTACATCAAGGCATTAAAAAGTTGTTTTCTTTCCCATTTTCTTTGGAAACTTTTGTTTGTTAGTTAAATATGTATTGAACGTGAAAAACTGTTTAACTGACTGCCATGATTTCTAACTTGGATATTGAGGAGCCATCTTCTTCCTGAGTTTTTCTTCTGAAGGTAGGTGTTTGGTGATTATTTGTCAAAATACAGCAAATTTTTACTATGGCTTGGGTGAGGAGGCTGCTTCCAATGTTACCGTTGTACTCAGGTCTGAAAGGGTTAATAGTTGCCTGAGTGTAGTAAGCTTTGATGATGCCATGAGGACTGAAGCAAAGGGTCACAAAGGATCTTGAAGGAGTCAGACCTAAGACCAGGTCACAATCTCTGTAATAACATATACCAAAAGCTTGTAAAAGTAAGTAGTTGCAGAGATACAATAAACTTTATCATGTTTGCTATGAGAGACTCTTATAGTGAGACCAGTAGTTGGCTATCCTTACCTACACTAGGCCACATGGACCCTGGAGAAATGTATATCTAGAAGATACTGATGAGAGCACAAACAACAGGCTGACTAGTGGTAGTGATCTGAATGGGATCTGACAATGAATCTGCCTCTTCATACAGAGCAGTGAACAGCATTATGAAGGTCATTGGTAGAGATCTGTGGAAGTGATCTTGGGTTCTGAATTCATCCAGTGTGTGAACATGGTCAGAGACTGTGGGAGTCAAACCAAAAAGATCCTGTGTCAAAGGGAAAACATTAGATGATGCAGTGATTCAGACTCAAAGGACACAAATTTTAAAAATAAGTTGCAGTTCAGATTGGGTGTCATCGCTGTAGCATGGATTCTGTGAGGGACACCTAACAAGACCACGACATAAACCCCTACTCAAGGGGTCTGCAAACAAAGCTTACTCAGTTAGCACACCACAGTCAACACGCCACAGTCAACTTGGCAATACACAATGAACAGGACGTCCACAGTGCTCAGTCTGCCCTTATATCCATCATAAACAGCACCTGTGAGTATGCTGTGGCTTCCTTCAAAGGGAAGCACCAAGGCAGGTTTGACAAGAACGACGAAGAGATCCAAGAGCTAATAAATTGCAAATGCAAGGTAATCTTTAACTGGAAGCACCAACAAATCTTGAAGGAAAGAAAACAGGTCTACAGACAAATGAAGGCCAGGTCCAACATAAATATGTGACCCAAAAGAAAGAATGTTGGGTGGAAAAAGGGCAAGAAACTCAGCATCTGGTCAACAGCCTTGACCACCTATGACCCAAATGAGAGCTTACCCCATTAAGAGCTAAGAATGGACTGGAGCTCGTTGAGGACAGACAGGCAGTTAGCACTTATTGGAAGGAGTACTTCAAGGATCTCCTCAACAGAGGCTCAGTCCTCAATGTGGGTGCCTTCGTCACATCCCACAGCATGCTACCCGCCACCATCTCGGCTCAGTCTGACGCATGGGTTAAAAAGCCATCTGACAGCTCAGCCAACAAGGCCATCAGAGCAAATGGAATTCCCACTGGAATATTAAAATCCAATGAAGAAGCTGTCTTTGGCATGAATACATGACCTCATCTGGAGGGAGGGAAATATTGCAGGGATCTCTGAGACTCTAATTGTGACCATCTTCTAAAAAGGAGATCAGACCAATTGCGGTCACTACAGAGGGGTGTCGCCACTGTCTGCTTTAGAGAAGGTGATTGCAAGAATCCTCCACAATCGCCTTCAACCACAGGCTGAAGAGTTCCTGCCAGAGTCATGATGCAGACGTCATCCATCAAGAGGCACAATGGACATGATGTTCCCAGCAAGGCAAGTTCAAGTAAAGTGCAGAGAACAGCAGCAATGTCTATACGTGGCCTTCTATGAACTCATGACGATATTCATCTCTACCCACTCAGACAAACTAGGAGGTGTCCTTCTGAAATTTGGTTGCCCAGAGAACTTTGTCACCATTCTCTGCCTGCTGCAAACATGCAAGCCATCACCCTCACCAACAGATCCACAACAGACCCAGTATGAATACAAACTGAGGTCAAGTAAGGCAGTGTGATCGCACCAATGCTCTTCAGACCACATACATAACATGCTGTCCAACTTCAGATCATGATAAAAGTCTATCATTTATGTGCCCTTGAAGACTGTTTATGTCTCCTCCATCAATTTGTGACACCCACACTTGCAGAACAGTCATAATAGTTTCTCATTGAACTGAGAACTAATGTCAAATGGCCTGGCTGGATTCAAGTTCTTCCCTGCATGATTCATACCCTACCCTCTTCCACTGCCAGCAAAATGGGATCTGCCAGAAATAAAGATGCAGTTTCTGCATCCGAGACGCACTTGCCACTTTTAAAAGTCAATGAGTCAGATCGACTCTTTGAAAATGTGACCTCCAGTTTGTACTGAATTTATTATTCCGACTGAGGAAAGTTATAGCAGCACAAAGGAGATCTCCAGCCCATCAAATCCATGCTGGTTTTTTTTTGTACAGCAATTCACTTAGCACTTTCCTGGTTGAATCATAGACAAAGCAGTTAGTCTCATGGGGATGGGCAGCAGTTTGTCTAAAGCTGGTTAAAATGCCACAATTGATCACTATGTGGGACTCTAGTGAGAGCTAGTGTTTGTGTGTGCATATGTCATTTTGTGTGTACATGTTCAGGTATGGATGGACAGGACAGAAACCAGGATTAGGCTTTGCTGTTTTTGTCTTGTCAAAGCTGAAAATCCTTCCACAACTCATGGCATAACTTTGCAAGCAAAGAGAGGTCAGCTGGGCATGATTCCTGAGGTTGTCCATTGTTGCAGATATGTATTATCAGCATCAGTCACCACCTTTAGGAGGGAAGGAGATGACCCTGGAGGGTGAGAATTATAACTGTTATTCAGTATAATTATCCTACACATGCTTCAAGTGGTTATTTACCATCAGTAAAGACTGGTCTATTCCTCTGTTGCTAAATACTGTTCCTGTTTCTGCCAGGCTCTGATAACAGTTACACTGTGAGCTGTGGGGCTCCTATAAGGAGGGTTGATGCTCAACAACGACTGAATACCAACATCACAGGCTGTGTAGGTAAGCCCCTGACAAAGCGTTGGCCTGCTCACCTAAGTATTGCTGAAATGTTTTGCTCACTTAAGCCATTTTGGTCAGAGCTCTGCCATTTAACACGAATATTTTTGTCTCAGTATGGAGTTTCTTACTGTAGAGCAAGAGTGTAGCAGCCACTATGAGACAGTAAGGACTGCAGATGCTCGAAGCTAGAGTCAATAAATGTGGAGCTGGAAAAGCACAGCAGGTCAGGCAGCATCCGAGGAGCAGGAAAGTCAACATTTTGCGCTGAAACATTGACTTTCCTGCTCCTCGGGTGCTGCTTGATCTGCTGTGCTTTTCCAGCTCCACATTTATTGACTGCAGCAGTCACTGACCCCTTGACACTCTTTGCGGGAGATTTCCTGAGTCCGTTCACATTCCTGACACAGAATTACATAAACTGGAGCACGTCTTGAGAATTTTGCAGAGTACACTGACCCATTAACTGCCAACCTGAAAAGCAGTAGGTCTTTATTGCAAGAGTGTTACAGTAAAAGATGTAAGAAAGTCTCGCCGAAATAATGCAGGGCTTTATAGAGTTGCCTTCTGGAGTACTATGTATGGTTTGGTTGCCTTTCCCAATGTAGATACATTTGCCTTGAAGAGAGTGTAATGAAAATTCACTTAATCTAACCCTGGGAGGAGACAGTTGTCCAATGAAAAGGTACTAAGTCAAATCGGCCTATGTTTTGTGCAGCTTGGAAGAATGAGAGGTGATCACATTGTTGGAATAAAATCTTTAACGGGCTTGATAAAGCAGATGTTGAGAAGTTGTTTCCCTGGCTGGAATGTCTAGGACTGGAGCGGGGGTCATAGTTTCAGGGTAAGGGGTCATTGAGGACTGACATGAGGAGAAATTTCTTCACAAAAAAATGGAAGGTTATGGGGCAGAGGGATGCAGATGGGAAAACAGGACAATTGAGTTGAGGCAAAAATCAGATTGGCAATGAGCTCATTAAATGGTGGAACATGCTTGAGGGGCCAAATGGTCTACCTTGCTGCTAATTCTTGCATTTATTCAGAAGATTGTGCACCTTTGAATCCTTGAACCCAGAGTGCTGGGAATGCTCAGTTTTTGAACATATTCAAGATGGAGTTCATTAGGTTTTTTGACATTAACCGAATAGAACGATTTTGGGATAGGCAGAAAAAGAGAGTTGATGCTAAAATTCAGCTGTAAATTTAAGAAATGCAGAGCAGTTTCAAGGGAATGTGTGCTCTAATCATGCTTCTAATTTTAAATTCCTATGTTCCTCGGCAGTGCCAGATTGTAAAACTCCCCCACATATCACCATTCTGTTAAATGTGCCTCTATTGTCAAGTGTACACAGCAAACAGTGGAAACAATAACTGCAAGAATGGCGACTTAGTTTGCATTTAAATGCTGCCTTAAGATGTCTTTAAATGATGTTGTTTCGTTTTAGAGACTTTAGCTCCCCCAGTCAAACATCGAGCTTCCTTCAAGATTAAAGATGCCAAGTGTTACCTTCATCCACGCATTAAGGGAAAGCAGGATAGTGGGCGCCCAATTATCACAGGTACAAAACCCTTCGTAGTTTTTTCCCACTTAATTCTTTGTTTTGCCTCCGCCCCTCGGCTCCTGCTTTGATTAGAAAGCAAGTACATCTTAGACTAATTATTCTGCATTCCTGCCCTTTGCAGTCCCAGCCTCGGGCAGTATGATTGGTGAGTCTCAATGAGCCCTTACATAAAGTGAAAAATTAATCACAAAACCTTTGGTTTCAAATTTAAAACTTGGCAGGACATCTGAAAGAAGAGGAGAGAATTTTTGTTGTGGTTGAGCTGTGCACATTACCTCTGATATCACTTATTATGCTTACTTTGTTTTCTTGCCTTTTCACAAAGGAGCTGCCTTCCCTTGTACCGACAACTGTCAGGTTACATTTGTGAACCTAAAATGTGATTCTTCCAAGAAAGCAAAAGGCCGACGGACTCGCAATCCCCCAGGAAAAGAAGTAACACGAATAACACTGGATTTTGAAGCAGAAATAAGAAAAGAAGATATAACAGGTGAAAGGCTGGTTTTCTTTGTTGCTGTTTTCAAAGTATTATAACTAAAATAAAACACACTAAGAGGTTTATCTGGTGGAAACTGAAATGAATGGTTGAGGGAGGTCCCATGTTCAATACTAGTCTCAAAGTGGGTGCAGGACACCCATAACTGTGGGCTTCTGGGTTCAAGGGCAGAAGATCAGGTTACCCATTGATAACAGATAAATCAATGGGGTCATTTGAACAGAAGCATGGCCACTCATGCCTTAGCGATTGAACACCATTCACCATCCAGGCTCACAGCCAAATAATGGCCACTTGAGCAGTGCCTGGCTCTCAGGAATTGCAAGCAGAAATCCTAGCCAGATTCAGGAGCTTGGGTAATTGTCCATTTCCTGAACAGAATAGATCTCACATTAGTCCAGGGGTTTATCTTCAGTAGAAAAAGCTGAAAATGTAAAGGAACTCAAGTGGCATCTGTGGATAGGAAAGTCTATGATCAAATTATCCCAGAGAAGATATGTTTCTGTGTGTGCAGGAGTTAAATTCCCTGAAATTGACAATGTATCAGTATCATGACAACATGCCACCTTCTCCTGGATTTCAGTGGGGCGGGACTGAAGCCAAGTGGGCAACACCCTTGAATCTGACAGGCAAATAATTAAAAAGATTTTGACTGAGAACCATTTCAGTTCTGGATTTTCCAGCTTGGGTACCCACTTCCCGAACTGTTAAGAACAATTCATTAAGATCACTGAGGTGAGTGACAGCAGGAATAACGTCTGAGTGAACCTGAAGGGGTGGAAAGGTTTTGATCATTGAAGTTGAAGAGTCCCAGAAATGGCCTGGCAAGTGGATGCTGCCCAACATGCTTTCTCTGTCTGAAATTGCTATCATTGTTTGTCAGGTGTTGTCAACATTTGAAAGTCATTTCACCTGTCTAGCATTTTTCTAATTAATCGCATTCATTACACCATGGGTACAGTTTATGCAGCTTCACCTTCCCCATCGTTTGAGGATCAAGAGCAAAATCTATGCCACTGTCAACTGCTTCAGCAGCAGCAGGAGAAACAGCACCAGCTGTTTGTCCCTCAATTCTGTGTCCCTCCATAGTGCAGAGGAGATGGACACAGAAATTCAGCTGGAGGGAGGTGAAATCCCACCATCGTATTTAAAGGCAGAGGATCAGCTCTGTCTGAGCACCTTATGCCTCAGGAGGCTCAGGTTCACACAGCCAGTCACTGCTGATACTTCCTGGAACAAGAACACTTTCCCAATGAAATGTGTTGCCAGAAAACATCAAGAAGCCTGTCAGTAGAAGGCCACGTAGCCCCGCCCCTCCCCACCCACCTTCCTCTGTCTCCCACATCACCCCCCTCCTCACCTTCCAACCCCATACCATCCAGCTTTTCTGTCTTTTCCCAAAGCTATGTGTCTCTTCTGCAAAGAGAGAAAGTAAAGAGGTGTTAGTGTTTGTAATGGCTTGTTTGGCGAAGACAACGTGTGTGCAGGGTGACTAAGACAAGAGTGAAAACAAGGATTGATGATCTCTCAGACTTGTATGTTTTCCTCATGGAGTGAAGCAGTGAGCCCAAAATAGCGATGGGTTATTCTGTCCACAGATGCTGTTTGACCAGACATATGAGTACTTTGTTATTTTATTACTCTTTTTGGAACTTATCCAAGCACAATGTGAAGTTGAAGTCTGGTTTGTTGAGTTTACAATACAGTAATCCAAATCCTATCTAGTCACCTCCCTTTCTTGTATAGTGAAGCCACTCCATGAATCATAAACAAATCAGTCTCTCACATCATTAGCAATATAGTGAAGGAAGCAACTGTTTCACACAAGCCATGCTATTACTAATGGATATTTACTAAAATTATGCAGGAAATCACAACAACAAGCCCCACAGGCCACAATCTGAAAGGAACGACAAATCAATGTGAATCCCGTGGATATTCATTGAATAAGGAATTTTGGCCTGGATACCAGGAGCACTCTGAGCTCTTTCAATTGTGCATCATGTTATATTTATCTGAATCAGGAGGCAGGATCACAACTTGACATCTCATCTAAAGGCTGGCAACTCTGACAATGCAGCATATCCTTGGTATTGTGCTAAAATATATACCTACAGACTACTAGCTGAAGATTGGCAGTGCAGCTTAAGACCACAGCTTCCTGACTTCACAGCCATAATCAACTCAAGCATGCAACAAATAACTTATCACTTTTTTTTAGTAATTTTTAATCAACCAGCTCAGCGATGCCATTACACACTTCTAGTGCATGTGGGACTTGAAACTGGTCCTCCTGACTCAAAGGTAGGGATGTTACCACCATGCCACAAAAGCCCCATAACATTGTACCACAATTTTGTTTAGATATTTTCCTGATCAACCTGTTCAGGGATGTTAATCCACACCTCTGGAGCAGTTGAGACTTGAACCCTGGTCTCGCTCAGAGGTAAGCATATGACCACTGCATCACAAGAGCCCTCATTTTACTTTTGCAATAAAATAGAGACAAAACAGTACATTGGATAATACAGACGATGTGCTTTCTAATAGAGTGTCAACACTAAGTTTGATGAGTATGAGTAAAGTTTGAGGGTATAGATTAGTTAAATTATATGGTTCTGCCCAGCCTGACTGCTGCTTATGGAAATCAAATTACTTGGAAGTTCATGGATTTTCTTATCAAAATGTATTCTTTTGTATATGAAGGGTATACAACAGTATTTCCCTTTAACCTTCTCAGATTATAAATAGGATAATATTAACCTACCTGTACATATAGCAAATTAACAGTCACAGCACATGTCAACAAGATGCTGCAGGAAAGCCATCAATTTCTTATGGATTAACTGTGATAGAGGGTGAAAATAGGGCCACTAATTCTCTGTAAGTTTCATTGGAGATTTGGGTACTTTCAAAGACTTTATTATAATGCTGCTTTGAAACTGTTTGAAAGGGTAACAGGAAAATAAGAAATCACACGACACCAGGTTATAGTCTAACCGGTTTATTTAAAAACACAAGCTTTCATAGCCTCAGTCCTTCTTCAGATGTTAGTGAGAGAAGTAGTATCAGACACAGACTTTATAAGTAAAAGATCAAAGGTTCACACCACTGCTGAGGATGTACTAAACAAACTTTAAGATACTGTTAAATCTTTAATCAGTTCGAAGGTTTGTTAGGCTAATCAGTTAGAAGATTAATCAATTAAAACCTTCTAACTGATTAAAGATTTAACAGCATCTTAGGTTTGTTTAGTACATCACTATCAGTACATCCCCAACAGGCTGCTCACAGTTCAGCTCAGTTGTATTTAGTAATACTACAAGTTGCTTAAAATGGTCGTTAATTCATTCACCAATCTGGTCATGCATAAAAAGGTTTGTTTTACAGATATCTCAATCATTTAAGAAGGCTTATTAGATATTGGTTAATTTTGGGCTTTTGTTTAGTGATACCCATCCACGGCTCATGTTTAATACATATACACACTCACTCGGGCCACTTGTACTGTCAGAAATAGACTCAAGTAAAAATAAAGGAGCAGGAAAATTTCACTCTTTGTTTTATTGAAAGCATTTTTTTCCTAAAATAGAATAAACGTGGAAATTGCTGCAAGTATATTGATTTTATGACTATATATATTTCCTTGTACAAAATATTAAATTATATGGAAACCACAGTAGGCCTTCCATATCACTCACAAATTATTAACTGTGCTTGTAAATAAATATTTTGTAAAATTTGAGGAAAATACTGTTCCAGAGACTAAATACTTAATGCTAAATGTGTATAGTGCTATTGATTCCTTTGCTCAAAATTAGAGCTGCACATTTGGTTGTTGAAACAAGTTAGCGAGACAGAATAAAGCATTCTTCATAAGTACTCCCATGGTACGTGTTAGCACAGTTACTTGCAGAAAAAAGCTATGCCTCCATGAAGTCCTTCAGGAACAACCCACACTGCAGCAGGTGGCACTCTTTACACATAAGCCACTTTGTAATCTCTTTTTGACTTAAGGAGGCACTCGGTCCACTGGGCACTAAGTTGAGATTGCCTCAACACATTCATTCTGGCTGTCTCCTCCGTCCATTCATACCAACTCACTTTGACAAAATGAAACCCATTCCTTGCAGGCAACTGCAACATTAACTGTCTGAGGCAGAAGATGGAGAAGAAACTGAAATCTGCAATTAAAACTTTGAAAAAGTCAATCAACCAGCAGCGTTTCCACATTCGCTTCTCTGGGACGGACTACGAAGTGGCAAAGAAACTGGCAAAAGCACCCGAGAAAGTAGAAGCCTGCAACATTGGGCAGGAGTGGGTGGACGGGAAATGTGGTAAGTGTGTGGTACAAGTGAGGGGACAGGAAATCATAGATGTTGGTTGGCTGTACAAATTAAAAAAACACACAATGATTTTATTTGTGGTTTCAGAATTAAAATTAGCTGCATGGCTTTATTAAACTGTACTTACAACAGAGTGCTAACAGCTCAACACAATATAAGTGACAATAAACCAACTATACAAAGCACAAGACAGATTGCTCTATTTGTAACAATCAGGGATTCATCCCCTTTGTGATACTTACTCCACTCATTCAACATTCACCATTCAGATTTACAACCTGACAACCTGATTAGACCAATAACCTTGTTCTTCAGCCAGCTGAAGGTCCTCTGTTCCACAATGATTCTTTTATATCTCTGCCGTTCAGTCATCACTTTGATTGCATAACTATTTCAGATTCTTCATATAGCTGCTTAAAACATAGGGTCCTATCCAGGATCAGTATTCTCAAAATAGTTAATAAGGTCCATAAGATATAGAGCAGAATTAAACCATTCAGCCTGTTGAGTCTGCTCTACCATTTGAACATGGTTGATCATGTTTCTCAACCCCATTCTCCTGCCTTCTCCCCATAACCCTTGCTAATCGAGAACCTGTCTATCTCTGTCTTAAATGCATTCAATGACTTGGCCACCATAGCCCTCTGCGGCAATGAGTTCCCACAGATTAACCACCCTCTGGCTGAATAAATTCCTCCTCCTCTCAGTTCTAAAGGATCATCCCTTCACTCTGAGGCTGTGCCCTCGGTTCCTAGTCTCCCCTGCAAGTGGAAACATCTTTGCCACAACCACTCCATCCAGGCTCTCAGCATTCTGTAAGTTTCAATAAGATCACCCTAATCCTCCAAACTCCATTGAGTACAGACCCAGAGTCCTCAACTGCTCCTCATCTGACAATCCCATCATCCCCGTGATCATTCTTGTAAACCTCTTCTTGACTCCCTCCAATGCCAGCACATCCTTCCTTAGATACGGGGCTCAAAACTGCTCACAATATTCCAAATGCAGTCTGACCAGAGCCTTTTATAGCCTCAGCTCTACATCCAGGCTCTTGTACACTAGCTCTCTTAAAATGAATGAAACATTGTATATATGTTCCTAATTGCCAACTGAAACTGCATGTTAACCTTAAGAGAATCCTGAACAAAGACTCCCAAGTCCCTTTGTGCTTCAGATTTCTGAAGCGTTTCCCCATTTAGAAAATAGACTGTGCCTCTATTATTCCTAGCAAAGTGCATAACCTCACACTTGCCCACGTTGTATTCCATCTAAACTTCTTTGCCCAGTGTCCTAGCCTAACCAAGTCCTTCTGTGGCATCCCAATCTTTGTGTCATCTCAAATCTTAGCATCAATGCCCTGAGTTCCTTCCTCCGTATTGTTAATGTATAATGTGATCCCAATATTGATTGGATTGGCCGAATGGATTCCTTCTGTGCAGTATCATTTGTAATTCTATGGGAGTTTATATTAATGTAATAATCACTGCACTGTGGTAAAACTTATTTTTGAAAACTTTTATATGAAAAGGAGATACTTCAAAATGTACACTGTGCATTCATTACTATTCAGAGAGTAGGTAGGTATGGGCTGAGTGACATAGCATTAAGCAAATGAAAATGGACATGTGTTTCCCAAAAAGGACACACATAATTTTTTAGTAGCTGAGGCTAGAAAGGTCCCACGTTTGGAACCTGTATGGTCCTGTTAATTGTTGTTACCTAACAGTGATCAATACCCTAAGCACCTTGGGTTGGGAAGTGAAGGAATCCATCAGAATATCTCGTGCTGATGATTTTCTTGCGATGGCTGGTTGGAAGTGGACTTATATGGGTTGAGGATGAAGACAAAATTGAGTTCCACCTTCTCTGGTATACTAACTTGTTAACATTTACTGTACAACCATGCAGCTAAATGATTGCTGTCTGAGCAAGACAGTTAAGCTTGACTGTTGTTCTCAGTGCTGCAACCCAGCAGATAGAAAGTAGAAGCCAAAGTTGGCCATTTGGCCCCTTGGCCCTGCTCCTCCATTAAACCAGATCATAGGTCATCTTCTACTTCAATGTCATTGTTCCACTCTGTTGATCTCTGTTTCAAACATATTCAATCACTGAGTCCTTTCAGAACATGAGAGATGAGGAATAAATGTAATTGATAAATAAGACCGTTGTAAATGAATGCAGAAACCTGATGCGTTCGATCTTTTTAAAGTCATTAATAATGAAAGTATAAAAGCTTAAAATATCTATTTTGTATTTAACGTAGGAAGATAAAAAGGACTTAAGAAATACAAGATGAATGAGCAGTCAATGAGTTCCTTTTTGTAAGGAAAAGGAACATTGAAAGAGAAAAGAGGGAGAGAGACATAACTGACAGTCACAGTTTCTTTTTAGAGGGAAGCTATAGGGTCACCAGTAGTGGACTGGGAACATACAGCTTATTTGATTTTTCAACAGGTGGTTGGTAGTGATGGACTGAAGATGGGAGAATAATTTAGTTATACACTTTTTTAAAAAATAGAATGATCAAAATTCGAAACAATTCATCACACTTTGTTGAACTAGCATTGATATATTTTATAAAATAGAACTCAAAATCTAAACTCAGCTATACAAATAAGTGTCTGTTTCACTCCTGAAATTATGAGCACACAGTTTATCTTTACTTTTAAAAACCGAAAGAACTGCAGATGCTGTAAATCAGGAACAAAAACAAGTTGCTGGAAAAGCTCAGCAGGAACTCAGAACTGAGGAAGTGTCAATGGACCCAAACGTTAACTGTGACTTTTCTTCACAGATGCTGCCAGACCTGCTAGCTTTTCCAGCAACTTCTGTTTTTGTCTTTTCTGTGGAATGTATTGGCATATGAATAGAAAAGTGCCTCCTACTGCATTTCCTCCACATGGCATCCTGACTAAACCTTCCCTGAGCATTACAACAGCCCAAAGAGATTAGATTTTAGTGGGTGACGGAGATGATTTGCAAAATATTTTAATGAGAAAGCAATGCTTTCAAGCATTCCTAGCCGTAATAGAAACAGAAAGGCATTTTGGTGAACTGTTTTTTTTATGCAATTCCCCTCACCAGTGCTTTCATTTCTCAGTTAGCTGCTCATCAGGATCATTCTACCACGGACTGCAGGAGAAATGTGTTCCTTGTCCTCCCGGCACCTACCAGGAGAAGGATGGACAATTATCCTGTGACTTGTGTCCTGGAACTGACGGACATGGACCAACTGGAGCACGCAACATTACAGTGTGCACAGGTAAATCAGTCATGTGTTATCCGTCAGTCTATGCGCTTGTGGATGTTTGTCTAAGTACTAGTGATTGTGATTGTATAAGTATTACTGGGCATTCCTCAAAAAAAAATCAAATCATTAAATAATGATTTATACTTAGTTAGAATACCAGATTCTTCCAGGTCATACAATGGGACCCAAATAAAGCAAACCTTCAAAGCGTAGAGCTGGATGAACACAGCAGGCCAAGCAGCATCATAGGAGCAGGAGGGCTGACGTTTCGGGCCTAG
>NC_063356.1:20830984-20894998 GCF_021869965.1 Rhincodon typus
AGCGATGAAGAGAGGCTGGATAAGCTCGGGTTGTTTTCTTTAGAGCACAGAAGACTGAGGGGGGACCTGACTGAGGGGTAATAGATGATGAGGGACATAAACAGGGTGGATAGAAAGCAGCTAGGCCCAAAACGTCAGCCTTCCTGCTCCTATGATGCTGCTTGGCCTGCTGTGTTCATCCAGCTCAACGCCTTGTTGTCTCAGATTCTCCAGCATCTGCCGTTCCTACTAACTCGAAAGCAAACCTTCGTTACTTAACGACTGCATTTTATTGATTTTTTTTCTGTAAGGGGTCTTTCACCAATCAAATGCTTATGTTGCCCCAATCTGAGTGACTCTACATGCAATCAATGATGATCACTGTAATTTACAGATAATATATATACACACATATATATTTCCGCAGGGAACAGTTGATGGATATTTTATTGTTGTGCACTGTAGGATTGAGCACATTATCAGCTGAAGTATGAACAAGTACCATGGTAGTCAGGACACCTCAACAACACTTTCTTTGACTGCATTAATAGCTGGAATTCTACAGAAACAGCTTAAGTCCTACCACTGGGGCCAAAAACAAGGGCAATCCCACTTGGCAGCTGGCAAGACCCTGGACTGTGTTTTCCCATATGCAGCCAATAAAATGATCACCACCACGGCTGCCATCCTATTAAAGGTGGCAGTCTGGCCTAATCAAAGGGGCTGCCAGCCCAGCAGTGCCGCTGGGAGTCGTAACCACTGCTAGGACTGCAACTGGAGGATGAGGGTGGTGGATGACTTCATGGCAATGTGCCATCACTGTCAGGAATACCAGTGAATGCTGAGGTTGCCCCAGCAGAGGAATGCCATGAGGCGGGGCTGTTGGGGACGTCAGGCCATGCTGATACTGTGAGACTGGCCAACGTCCCTGGAGAGGAATGCTCCATTGACGAAAGAGTACCAGAATGGGAGGGCCCTGAACCCTGAGACTGATCAGAGATCCTGAGGGTTTGTCTGGTAGTCTCAACACCACCAGCTGTGGCCCCCAAACCCAGCCTCTGGTAAATTGCCAAAAACGTGGGAAGAGTCTCTTACTTGCTGAGAGAAGTGGCTCATTGGAGCTTCAGGGGGCAGACTATCAGCTCCCCTGCCATTGGAAGAAAAAACATTGCCACGCTACCCATTGTTTTCCTGTACCATGTTACCTGCCTTCCCATCTCCCAGACCATTCCCAAAGGGCTGGTCAAAATTAAGACCAACGAAAGCTGAACTAAGCTAGCCTAAATGTAGATCTACCACAATGCCAAGCAGTAAATTACTCCAATCTCAGGTGAGAACAGCCAGTGGTTTTAGATTATGTCCACTGACATTGCGATTTTTTAAAAATACATTTGTAATTACTATTCTTAACGACTACCACAGCAAAAGTTAACATTCCATCTCCCAAAGCTAAACTCAAACCCGAATCCTGGAGGTGAAAGAGCAACACGTGACCCATTTCATTGCCTGGTTTCAGAATTTAGTTTATAAACATTGCCTTTGGTCCAAAGCATTGATTTATGTTATTTATTTTAAGCAATGACTGGTCAGCTCTATTAAATCCCCTGTTGTTAATATTAATGCAGGTCAGTGCAGTCCAGGCCATTATTCATCAGATGGGTTTCAGCCATGCCAATTATGCAGTCGAGGTACATATCAGCCTGAGCCAGGCCGGACATTGTGTTTCCAATGTGGAGGAGGATTGATGACAAAACATGAAGGAGCTTTGTCCTTTCAGGACTGTGATACTAAAGGTAAGAAAGTAAAGCTGCTGAACAAGAAGCTTGTTTAAGTTTACATTAATGGAAAAATGAATAACAATCTGCATAGAAATTTTAGATTAATCTCTAATGCTAGGGTATAAATTCTAAAAGTCTTGCATTTAACTAATTAAACTAATTGGCACCCCATACATCACTAAGTGTTCAGTCCCTCCACCATCAACATATGGGGACAGTACTGTGTGCCATGTACAACAAGCACTGCAGTAACCTGCCAACGCTGCTCTGACAGCATCTCCTAAACTCTCAGCACTTACTGCATCGAACAAACTGTTCAGCCTTTTCTTACTGGGATCATATTTCAGTTTTGCTCTTACTCAGGAGGACAGTGAGCAAATTTCAGTAAAATAAGATTTACCACAACAGAAAATATGAATTTCAGAAGGAAAACAATTCCAATGCAAAAATCAATCTTTTAAATTCAAGTCAGTAAAAATGGCCATTAAAGAACACCAGGCAACAGAGCTAAGTAATAAAACATTATTTTGCCTTTTTAGTTAAGAAGCAGACCTATAGAGATACAGAATAGGCCTCAAGTCTTGATGACCAAGGAAAGGAGTAGTGACTAAGGACAAGCTAAGGAGTTGGGTTTAACTTTCCTTGTGTTTGCCTCAGGGGGCATAAACTCCGTGCCAGCCTTAGTGGAATTCATACAAAAGTGGAGATTTTTAGCCTGGATTTTTATTTCTGTCAGCTTGCTTTATAGGTATGTTTCTAGAAGGAAGGAGAAGAAGGATAAGGGTGATTGTGTGTCTACCTGCCTCTCAGTGTCAAGATTCACACACGCTCTCCCTCTCCCACCTGTGCCACACACTTACCTCTGCCACTTGTAAGCACATACTTTTGCTTCTCCCACTTGTGCACAAATTCCCTCTCCCTACCTGTCACACGCTTATAACCCTTTCCTACATGTATTTACACTCTCTCCCTTATTCACTCATGTGCACACTCTCCCTTCCTCACATTTTCTCTCCTTCACCCACTCTCACAGTCACTCTCACAGACCCCCATGGGTTCAGAAGCCCCACTGTGTCATCTTGACTACAGTCCGTGTTGGGCCAACACCCTGTGTGGGAAGAAGAGGGCCTCTTATTCCTCCTAACTCACTTGCCAACTTGGAGCCCTTTTTCCCTAACCCACCCCACTACTCCAACCACCACCAAGCAGACTCATCACCACTGCTATCACAGTTCCTAATGCGCAGCCTCAAACTGAATGAAATTACTCACATTTGTACAGCTTGTTCCTTTTTCAATAGAGACCATTATACTCTACATTTGCTGCTGACAGACTCACTAATTAATCTATCTGCAGCAAACACAGGAGAGAACTGGCCTGTGGTTGAAAGAGCATGTCTTTGTAGAATCTTCCAATTGTACTTCCTGTATTTGGAACACTGGTGGCAGATTGGACAGTATGCTTGTCAGACCACGTTATGGCCCAGATGCTGCCTGTTAGAGAAGCATGACCCTTGAAGGACAAGGGCAGCAGATGCATGGATCATTGCCATCTCCTATTCTACTTCAGGCTACACTCTATTCTACCTTAGAAATGTAACCCTGATCCTCTATTAACATTCGGTCCATATCTTAGAACTCCCTCCCTAACAACACTGTGGGGGCATACGCACCATGTGGACTGCAGTGATTCAAGAAGGCAGCTCACTAACATCTCTAACAGCCAATAAGGAATAGGCAATGCTCACACACTTCAAACAAATTTTTACAATCGCATCATAGATTTCTTGAAAAGTTATAAATACAAAATTTTCTTTGACCCAAGAGCTTTTCCTTTACAATATTTCCTTTCCTCTCCTGCAGTCAGCCAGTCCTCCATACCTCACTCAATGACAGTTTCTCAGATATAAATCTAGTGATTGGGTATCACCATACCATTTGACTTTGAAGGGCATCATTCACAAGCCACATTCTGTCATTGCCCAACATTCAGATGCATGTGCTTTTTATCGGGAGTAGTTGAATACCTACACAAACCATGCTGACTCTCCTTTCCCCCCCAGGCCTGGATTACTGAAGCCAATTGTTCTGAGCTGATCACCATCTCACTAACATCAGAAAATTCAACTTAGGCCACGAATGTAGCTCTGCTATTAGAAAACTGCCATTTCTGAGTTATTTTTATCTCTGATTTTTAAGTGTGTGTGGGCAATCTGTTCACAGACATCTGTTACTGGTGTACACACTTAAACAACATTAAAATGGCCCCAAGTGGTCTACTAATGTTGGCCTCCTTCTTTGCCAGAAATAAGCTGAATTCCACATATAGTCTTTAAATAACTATTTAATTGCACAATTCAACCAAACTAAAGTTTTTTCTGTTCTTTTCTAAAATCACTGGCTAGTTTTTCTTAGCTTCTGGCTGGTTTGTGCAATTTATGTTGTGCTGTACCTGTTTGATATCCTTGGAGCTTCAATAATATTTGGAAACCTATCATGTTCGTGGAGTATATGTTCAAATAGTGAGCAATTGAGTTGAAAAAGACAAATAAAAGAGTTTAACTATAGATTATATGGCTGTTGCAGATTGGTTGTTGCCTTTAATTCAGAAATATACTTTGAGAGGAGAAAATCTTTCTAAAGACAACACCAATTTACTAAAAGGAAACTACTACATCAAGTAACAGCATAAGTGACTACTGTAAATGTGCCTTTAGTGATTGAATGTTCTCGATGTGGGATTGAGTATTCTCAATATCAACTATGGCTGTAAACTATAATGATACAAGTTGGATTTTTCCACAACATTGCTTGAAATGAATAAAACACTTGTATTTTTTAAAAATAATTTTTTCATTTGTATAAAACAAATCATGTATTAAGGGTAAATAATCCTGATAAACAAATATGGGATATGGTTTGAATTAAAAATTTTACATTCTTGTACATACAATATCTCCTGACAGAAACAATCGAGTGTTTTTTGAAATCTAAGGAGAATTTTATTGCACTTCTTCAGCTCAAAATAATGAATATGTCATTTTCAGTTGTGTTTTAATTCTGACACTTTTCAACCTCTCACAGTTCAGTGCTCTCCAGGCCATTATTATAACACAACTGTTCACCGGTGCATACGATGTGCCTTGGGTACCTACCAACCAGAGTTTCGACAGAATTACTGTATAGCTTGTCCTGGCAACACCACTACAGACTTTGATGGCTCAACTACTGTCACGCAATGCAAAAGTAAGTATTATGAGAACTATAGGAGAAAGCCCATCTGATAGCAACTTGGCAGGTTACTGTAATACATCTTGTAGTTGGTATACACTACCACCACAGTGCAAGGGTGCTGGGGAGAGTAGGAATGCCTAAGGTGATGGATGGGGTGCCAATCATTATAATCAGTTAAATATAAGACTAGTAAAGCTTGCACTTCCTTCTTCAGCAATCGTGTAAGAGTTAGAAAGCAAGCTATGGCCTCAGAAAACCTTCTTTGTGTCTTCTAGTTTGAATATCTCTTTCACTTTAATACAGTGGTAAGTGGGTTGAAATTTATGCAAGATGTATCATTAACAAATCTTAGAACTAGAACTACTGAAGTGCTGATTACTCATGCAAGATAAATCTTTCAGCCCAAACTGGTTCTGAATCGGAACTAAAATGTATTGGAATTATTTTAGATCTGAATTTGCTTAGTTCATTCACTCCCTGTAATGAATATAGATACTTGAGTGAATCCATGATGTAACCAAGTCAATGTTAAGATAGTGAATTTTAATTAGTTGGAAAATTGAGTCTAATATTGGTTTTAAGCCAATAAAAAGCAATAAGTTGCTTCTGTCTTCAAACTGGGGGAGATAGGTCTAAGAAGAAGATGCAATTTGATTTTCAAAGTAATATTTGAAATTCGCTAAGACCCAGAATGTACAACTTACTCAAAATTAGAGGGCAGTTAAAACTATTTAGCTCTAAGCAACATGAATAAAAGCAAATGTTACATAATAAACTATGAGGAGGCAATGGCTTAGCGTATTGTTGTTAGTGTGTTAATCCAGAGTCCCAGGTTCAAATTCTACCAGTGCAGATGGTGGAATTTGAATTTGATAAAAATCTAGAATTAAGAGACTAATGATGACCATGAAACCATTGTTGATTGTTGAAAAACCCCATCTGGTTCGCTAATACTTTTAAGAAAGAAATTTGCCATCTTTATCTCGTCTGGCCAACGTGTGATTCCAGACCCACAGCAATTTGTTAGACTCTTACCTGTCCTCTGAACAATTAGGGATGGACAAAAATGCTACACCGACCTGATGTCCACATCCAGTTAATAAAAAAAATGCAATCAATGCTCCTTCAATGGGTTAACTGGTTAAGATAGTGAGTAACTAAGTCACACAACTCAGAATGACTCAGGCCCGATCCTCAAATCTGTTGTTGAGTTACTTGACCTTGTGTAAGTGGCTATGTGTAAATTTGTCTAAGCACTCCCAGGTTAGAGAGATGAAAATCAACTCTAGTATGATCTATGGTCTGGGTTGAATCAGTTAATCTGAACTGTAATTTCCCTTAGCATCCCATGCTAACCGGTGTCTATCAATAGAATCATGGTAACTAATCAAGGAGAGATTGGTGATAAAAGATAGACGAAGCAAAAATTGAATTTTGTTGTTGTTATTTTAGCATTGTTTTCAGTATCAATGTGAAATATGAGATGTCTAGGAGAGCTGAATCAATAAGTTCAAGATTTTCACTGGACAGGTGATCAAGAATTCAGTAGATATGCATTTTCTGAGAGTCTCGTCCAAAGAGGTGCAGGTTAGGTGGATTGACCATGGTAAATTGCCCATAGTGCCCAGGGATGTGCAGGTTACGTGGGTTAGCTATGGGAAATGCAGGGTTACAAGGATAGGGTGGGGGGTGTCTGGTTACAATGTTCCAGAGGGTCGGTGTGGACTTAATGGGCTGAATGCCCTGCTTCCACACTGTAGGGGTTCTATGAAGTCTACCTTCAGCTCAATTATACTTTCTATGTGTCTCCTTCCTGCAGATCGTCAGTGTGGCGGGGAACTTGGGGAATACACAGGATACATTGAATCCCCAAACTACCCTGGGAATTACCCAGCAAATGTAGAGTGCACCTGGAACATTAACCCTCCTCCAAAACGGAAAATCCTGATAGTTGTTCCTGAAATCTTCTTACCTATTGAGGATGATTGTGGAGATGTTTTGGTCATGAGGAAAAACTGTAAGTTTCTCAACTGCTTTATTCTGGATGCCTTCCTCTACTGCCAACCACAACTCCCATCCACCTTTCCTTCAACCTGCCATTGGAAGATGAGTTTTTATCTGTACTCAAATCCTCTAAACCCTTCCAAACTCCCCCCTCCCTCTTTTCTTTTATTTATGTGGTTGCCTATTTCTAATTGTCCTCGAAAAGGTGGTGGTGAATTGCCTTCTTGAGCCACTGCAGTCCATGTGTTGTAAGTATATCCATTGTGCTGTTACACAGGGAGCTTCATGATTTTGACCCAGAGACATTGAAGGAATGGGAACACCACCATCTGCAAGTTTCTCTCCAAGCCACTCACCATTCTGACTATATGAACAATAGGCCATTCCTTCACTGTCACTGGGTCAAAAAACCACAAGAGAGAGAGAAATTGGGACCCAGATTAGAGCAGCAGAAATCTCAAGGGGAAGGGTTGGGGGGAAGAGAAAGAGAAAGAGAGAGAGAACTGGACCTGGATCAAAGAGGGAGGTCTTTGAGGATACCAGGGAGAGAAAGAGAATGGGCATGGATAGCTGCTCTTGTTCTTCTAGATGATGAGGATACGGTTTGCAAGATGTTGTTAAAGTACTCTTAATGAGTTGCTGTAAAGCATCTTATAGCTAATACTCATTATTGCCACTGTGCATCAGTGAAGGAGGGAGTGAATATTTAAGTTGATGAGGTGCCAGTCAAGGGGTAGCTTCGTTCTGGTTGTTCTGAGCTTTCTGAATATTGTTAGAGCTGCACTCATCCAGGCAACTAGAGGCTATTTGTGTACATGTGCCTTATAGCTGGTGCACAAACTATCTGGAATCAAGGGGTGAATTATCCACATCATAATTCCCAGCTCTGACCTGCTCTTGTAGTCACAGTATTTATCTGGCTGGTCTAGTTCAGTTTCCGGTCAATGGTGAACGCATGATGTTGCTAGTGAGACATTCAGTGATGGTATTGTCATAGAATGCCAAAGGACGATGGTTAGATTCTCTCTTGGAAATGGTTGTTGCCTGGCACCTGTGTGGCACAAACGTTGTTTGCCATTTATCTGTTCAAGCTTTAGTGTTATCTAGGACTTGGTGCAGTGGATATAGAGAGCTTCAGGATCTGAAGAGTTGTGAATGGTGCAGAACACTGCAAACATCTTTAAGGATGTGAACACATTGGACAGAGTGCAAAAGCAATTTACAAGAATGGTTCCAGGAATGAGAAATTTCAGTTAGTGGATATATTGAAGAAGTTGGGACTGTTCTCCTTGGAAGGAAGAAAACTAAGAAAGCAAATATAGGCCATTCAGCCTTTCCAGCCTGCTCTACCATTCAATATGATCATGGTTGATGCTCTATCCAAAACCTTTATTCCCGCTTTCTTCCCATATGCCTTTATGCTTTTAATACCTAAAAATGTATTTATCTCTATCTTGAATATATTCAGTGATTTGTCCTCCACAGCCTTCTGTGGTAGAGAATTCCACAGGTTCTTGCCTTTTGAGTGACAACATTTTCCTTATCTCAGTATTAAGTAGACTATCCCACATCCTGAGACTGTGACCGCGGCAAGACTTCCTTATCAGGGGAAACATCACCCCCTGCTTCCCTCCCCGTATTTGGACTGTCCAGCCCTGTTTGAAATTTATACATTTCAATCAGATCCCCTCTCATCCTTCTAAACTCTGGTGAAAACAGGCCTAGTTGAACCAATCTTTCCTCAAAGGGCAGACCTGCCATTCCTAGTATCAACATATCAAACCCCTCCTGGCCTCACACTATAGCAAGTATATTTACATAGGGAGACCAAAACTGCAAGCAATACTCCAGGTGTGGTTTCTCAAAGGCTCTGTATAACTGCAGTAAGACATCCCTACTTCTGAACTCAAATCCTCTGGCAATGAAGACAAATGTACCAATCTATATTGCTTGCTGTATCTGCCTCCATATTTTAATTGATTGGTGTGTAAGGACATCAGAGATCCCTTTGTACATTCCCATTTCCCAGTATATCGCAATATTTTTAACACTAAAGTGTACAACTTCACATTTAGCCACATTGTACTGCATGGCATATTTGCCTGCTGACTCAACTTGTCCAAATGACCTTGAAATCTTCTTGCTTCCTCCTCACAACCCACCACCCCATCCAGTTTTGTGTCATCAGCAAATTTGGAAATGTTGCATTTGGTTCCCTCATGCAGGCCATTTGTAATAAGTAGCCCACGAGTCACTGCCTGACAATCAGAAAAGACCCATTTACTATGACTCTTTGTTTCCTGCTTGTCAACCAGTTCTCAATCTATGCTAATATATTACCCCAATCCCATGTGCTTTAATTTTGCTCACTAACTTTATGAAAATCCAAATACATTACATCCACTGATTCTGCCTTATTTATTCTACTAGTTACATCCTCAAAAAACTCCAATAGATTTGTTAAACAAGATGTGCCTCTCATAAACCCACACTGGCTTTGCCCAATTTCATTAATGCTTTCCAATCACATTTTTATAATAGACTCTAACATTTTCAAAATCATTAACAGGTGTGATAGAGCGCAGGAAGATTATGGCGAGAAACTGTTTCTGCTCATAAGAGGATCAACTAGTAGAGAGCACAGATTTAAAGTGATTTGCAAAAAAAACGTGATGTGAAAAAGTTTTTTGCGCAGCGAGTACTTAGGATATGCAATATGTTGCCTGGAGTTTTATAATAGTGATGGAAAAGGATAGACTGGATCTAAAAGTAAAAATTCTAAATTGGAGGAAAGTCAATTTTAACGGTATTAGGCAAGAACTTTCAAAAGTTGATTGGGGGCAGATATTCACAGGTAAAGGGATGACTGGAAAATGGGAAGCCTTCAAAAATGAGATGACCAGAGTCCAGAGGCAGTGCCTTCCTGTTAGGGTGAAGGACAAGGGCTTCTTGGTACAGGGAATGCTGGATGACTGAAGAAATTAAGGTTTTGGTCAAGAAAAAGAAAGAAGCATATGTCAGGTAAAGACCGCTTGGATCGAGTGAATCCCCAGAAGAATATAAGGGCAGTAGAAGTATACTTAAGAGGGAAATCAGGAGGGCAAAATGGGGACATGAAATAGCTTTGGCAAATAGGGTTAAGGAGAATCCAAAGGGATTCTACAAATACATTACAGATAAAAGAGTAACTAGGGAGAGAATAGGGCCTCGTAAAGATCAGCAAGGCCACCAACGTGTGGAATTGCAGGAGATGGGGGAGATACTAAATGAGTATTTTGCAGCAATGTTTATTGTGGAGAAGGATATGGAAGATAGAGTACTTGGGTAAATAAATAGTGACATCTTGAAAAATGTCCATATCACAGAGGAGGTGCTGCTGGACATCTTAAAATGCATAAAGTTGAATAAATCCCTGGGACCTGATCAGGTATGTCCTAGAACATTGCGAGAAGCAGGGAAGTGATTGCTGGGCCCCTTGCTGACATACTTGTATCATGGATGACCACTGCTGAGGTGCTGGAAGTCTGGAGGTTGGCTAATGTGGAAAGACTTAAGAAAGGTGATAAGGAAAAGCCAGAGAACTATAGACCGGTGAGCCTGACATCAGTGGTGGGCAAGTTGTTGCAGGGGATTCTGAGGAATAGGAATTACACTTATTTGGAAAGGCAAGGACTGATTAGGGATAGTCAACATGGCTTTGTGTGTGGGAAAGCGTGTCTCACTAACTTGATTCAGTTTTTTGATGAAGTAATGGAGAGGTTTGATGAAGGCAGAGTGGCAGATGTGATCTATATGGACTTCAGTAAGACGTTTGACAAGGCTCCTCATGGTTGACTGATTAGCAAGGTTAGAATACATGAAATACAGGGAGAACTAACCATTTGGATACAAAACTGGCTCAAAGGTAGGAGACAGAGGCTGGAGATAGAGGGTTACTTTTCGGACTGGAGGCCTGGGACCAGCAGTGTGCCACAGGATTGGAACTAGGTCCACTGCTTTTGTTCATTTATATAAATGATTTGGATGTGAATGTAGGAGGTGTGATTAGTAACTTTGCAGATGATACCAAACTTGGAGGTGTAGTGGACAGCGAAGAAGGTCATCTCAGAGTACAACAGGACCTTGTTCAGATGGGCCAATGGGCTGAGTAGTGGCCGATGGAGTTTAATTTAGATAAATGTCAGGTGCATTTTGGAAAGGCAAATCAGGGCAGGACTTATACACTTAATGGTAAGGTCCTGGGGAGTGTTGCTGAACAGAGTTAGGGTGAAGGGCAAGGGCTTTTTGGTACAGGGAATGCTGGATAACTGAAGAAATTGAGGTTTTGGTCAAGAAAAAGGTTCAGAGTTCCTTGAAAGTTGAGTCCCAGGTAGAAAGGATAATGAAAAAGGCATTTGGTATACTTGCCTTTATTGGTCAGTGCATTGAGTATAAGAGTTGGGAGGTCATGTTGCGGCTGTACAGGACATTGGTTAGGCCACTTTTGGTCGACTGTGTTTAATTCTGCTCGCCCTGCTATAGAAGGATGTTGTGAAACTTGAAAAGGTTCAGAAAAGATTTACAAGGATGTTGCCAAGGTTGGAGGGTTTAAGCTATAGGGAGAGGCTGAATAGCTTGGGGCTATTTTCTCTGGAGCATCGGAGGCTGATGGGTGACCTTGTAGAAGTTTATAAAATCATGAGGGCCATGGATAGGGTAAATAGTCAAGGTCTTTTCTTTAGGGCAGGCGAGTCCAAAATTAGAGGATATAGATTTAAGGTGGGAGGGGAAATATTTAAAAGGGACTTAAGGGAAAACTATTTCACAAGAGGGTGGTACGTGTATGGAATGAGCTGCCAGAGGAAATGGTGGAGGTTAGTACAATTGTGACATCCTATTCATGTACCCATCCAGATGCCTTTTAAATGGTATAATTAAAAGACATCTGGATGGGTACATGAATAGGAAGGGTTTAGAGGGATAAGGGACTAGATTAATTTAGGATAATTTAGGACGAGTTGGACCAAAGAATCTGTTTCCCTGCTGTGCAGCTCTATGACTCTAAGTGTGGTAGCGGCAGATTCAATTGAGGCATTCAAGACAGCATTGAATTATTATTTGAATAGAAACAATGAACAAGGGTGTGGGTAAAATGGAGGAAGCTGGCCATAGGTAATGATGCTCACCTGAAGACCTGGTGCAGAGACAGTGGGCCTAATGACCTCCTTTTACACCATGACACTTCTGTGATCTGTGTTTCTGTAAATGTCTCCTACTTCTAACCTAATGATGGAATTAAAGATTTTGCCAAAGCCCTCAGACACCACCCAAGGAAAAGGTACTTTCATTTGTGCTATTCCCTCTGATTTCCACTGACTTTGCTGACTATTTACCCTATCCATGGCCCTCATGATTTTATAAACTTTTACAAGGTCACCCATCAGCCTCCGATGCTCCAAAGAAAATAGCCCCAAGCTATCCAGCCTCTCCCTATAGCTTAAACCCTCCAACCTTGGCAACATCCTTGTAAATCTTTTCTGAACCTTTTCAAGTTTCACAACATCCTTCTATAGCAGGGCGAGCAGAATGTCTAATTCTGTCAAATGCTGCCTAATGTCAAGGTTAGTCACTCTCAGCTCCTCTCTGGAGTAGAGCTCCTTTGGTCCACATTTGGATCAAAGCTGTACTGAGATTTGGAGAAGGGTGGTCCTGGTGGGGCCCAGACTGAGGGTCAGTGAACAGGATATTACTGGATAGGTGCCACTTATTTGAGAATAGACCTCTCCAACAGTAATTGGCTGGATTGGATTAGCCTTGCTTTTTTGGACAGACATACCTGAACAGTTTTCCACATAGTTGTGTCAATGTCAAGGGATGCCCTGGAACAACTTGGCTGGCAGTGTGGCATTAAAAGTCTTCAGCCAGAATGATATCTGAGCCTGTAATTTTTTGTTGCATCCAGTGTTACACGGTTTATGTGCAATATAGTCATGTGAGAAGCAAATGGGTATCTGTTGTGACGCATTATGTCTTCATAGATTTTTTAACCTGAAAAGTGGCTAGTTTTTAAGAATGCTGGATGAGCTGTTGCAATTTATAGAAACTTATTGCCTGAACCAAGGCTTTCAGGAGAGGAACGGAGAAATAAAATCATGAAAATGAATTGTCGATTTTTAACATGCCTTTTTCCTTTTTACATTTTACACAAGAAAGCTTATAAAATTTCAAACAGATTACAGTATAATTTTCTTATTGCCTATTTTCTCAAATTTGAAATTTCATTCATAGCCTCACCTACTTCAATCACAACGTATGAAACTTGCCAGACCTACGAGCGGCCAATTGCCTTCACTGCCAGGTCCCGCAAACTGTGGGTCAACTTTAAAACTAATGAAGCAAACAGTGCCAAAGGTTTCCAAATACCTTACGTCACCTATGATGGTGAGTGAGTCTTGTGATGTGTTTTTATAAAAAGCTGTCATGAGTGATTTAATGCACAGGACTAGGCTGATGCTCTAGGGCAGTGTTGAGAGAATGCGGCATTGTTGAAGGTTTTGTCTTTTGGATGAAACATTAAAGAAAGGCCTGTCTGCTTTAGTAAAAGGTCTACAGGACTATTTTGAAGACAAGCATAGGAATTATCCCCAGAGCCCTAATCAAAATTTATCTTTCAATCAAATTTTGTAAAAAATCATATCTGCCCGACACTGTTTGTTGGAGCTTCTTGTGAACAAACTGGCTGCTGGACGTCCTACATTCTTACAGCAACTAACATTTCAAAAGTATTTCATTGGCTGTACAGAAGTTGTCAAAGCTATGTTTAGAAGACCAGTCTTTCTTTTAGAATCTCCCTTACTCTCACTTCCTTTAATGAGATGTTGCAAGTATTTTGCCAGGGAGTTGGTACTAAGGATGTTTACAATGGAAGTATTGGATATTGCCTTTGAGACACAAGCATGTTATTGCAAAAAAATATGCACTGTGAAACACCAAGATCTGTGTCCAGGTGTGTGAAGTAAGATTTAAATTCACAACCTTCTCCCTCAGGGATACAAGTATTTCCAAAGATCCACAGTTGACATACTGACACATCAGAAGAGCAGGAATACTGACTCCACTATGCTAAATAGGCAATTCCGATTCTAGTTGCAGTAAAGCTTAAAAGCAGGGCAGCAGCAAGAAAGAATAGCTAGAAGGAATAAAGAGAAAAATATCTACCAGAAAATGTAATTTTTCTGGAAATATTAAGAATAGTGAAGGAATTACAGTATCTGCATCAACAGTATCTACAGTATTCAGGGTCAGTTGTTTTCCTTGTTTATGGATTTTAGGTCAGGAATTTTTTCAATCCCTTCTTTGTGAACTTTATTAAATTTGTAACTGTGCAGAGAGACACTATTGGAAGTTTGAAATAAAAACATAAAATACTGCAGAAATCAGCAGGTCTGGCAGCATCTGTGGAGAGAGAAACATTTCTCTCATTAACATTTCTCCAACATTTTCTGTTTTTTATTTCAGATTTCCAGCATCCGCAGTATTTTGCTTTTAAGTATTGGAGATTTGTTTTACTGATTTTTACATTTCTTTTCTAGAGGACTATGAGCAGCTTGTTGAAGACATTGTCCGAGATGGTAGATTATATGCTTCAGAAAATCATCAAGAAATTTTAAAGGTGAATTACTTATTGGATGATTGGAATACAATCTTGCACTTCTACACTTAGATACTATGTGTCTTCCCTGACTTTTTTTTTATCCTAACCTTTATGACTGTTGACATCCAAGGTTCTCGCGTCTCGGTCACACTCTTTGTCGTCACAGGAACATGTTTGCCCTGTAGACTCACTATTTCATCCTTGAATGCATCCCACTGCTCCGGCATATTTTATCAGCAAGTTGCTGCTCCCTTTCCACTTGGACCAAATCATATCATAATAAATTTAGCCTTTTTCCAGTTACAAAGTTTTATTTTGGACCACTTTTTATCCTTTTCCATAACTATCCTAAATCATATGGTCACTATTTCCAAAATGCTCCACCACTGATATAGATCCAGAACTGCCCCATCCCTTGTTAAATTTTCTATGTACGGGCTGTAAAGATTCTCCTGGAATTAATTTAAGAATTTTGCTCTACCCTTCGTTGCGCACTAAAACTATTCCAGTTAATATTTCATAGTTAAAAGCCCCTTCAATTGCTGCCTATCATTCATAGTCATAAAGTCATATGCATACAAACAGGCCCTTCAGCCCACCATGTCTGTGCCGACCAACAGACACTGCACGTGGCCCTTGCCTACCTTGTCCTTGCATTTTAAGTGCTAATCCAGATGCTTCTTAAATGTTGCAACAGTACCTGCCTCCACCACCCTCTCAGGCAGCACATTCAATATTTCTACTACCCTCTTAGTGAAAAACATTTTCCCAGATCTCCTCTAAACCATTTACTCCTCACCTTAAACTTATGCCGTCTGGTTTTAAGACACATTTACCATTAGGAAAAGATTCTCACTCTATCTATGCCTCTCATAATTTTATATATGTCAATCAGATCCCCCATCAATCTCCTCTGCTCCAAGGAAAACAAACCCAGCCCATCCAGTCTCTTCTCGTAACTGGGATTTTTCATACCAGGCAACACCTGGTGAATCTCTTCTGCACCTTCTTCAGAGCACTCATATCCTTCCAGTGGTGTGGCAACCAGAACTGCCCACAGTCTTCCATCTGTGGTCTAACCAGTGGTTTTTAAAGTTGTAATAAGACTTCCTTGTTCCTGTATTCTATACCCCAGCTAATGAAGGCAACCATCCGTATGCCTTCTTCACCATCCTGTCTACCTGTGCTGACACCTTCAGGGATCTATGGACTTGTACACCAAGCTACCTTTGTTCCTCAGCACTCCCTAGGGACCTACCATTCATTATGTATGTCCTTCACTTATTCTTGCACTTCTGTGAAATATGATTACATATTTGATCCTCTGTCTCTCCCTGACTGTTTGGTAGCAGTACTCATCCAACGGTATGTCTGTCGCCTTTTGTTGTTCTTGTAACTACCCCTTATCTTGAACCTAATTTGGGCTTTTTGTGATTATGGTTGAAGCTATAACCTTTACTCCAGTCAAATCAATCCCAAGGAATAAGTCATCTCCCTCCACAGGTAATTTCTTAACAATTTCTACTACCACTGTTCTGGATGTCACATTCTAATTTTACCTTATGGAGTGGAACTGGGATATAGTCATCACTTATCCTGCTTACTAACATCTTGGCCTTCATTGTATTCCCTGAAAGGAAGACTAAATCCTTTTCAAGCAAGAGAGTATGAGTAGCTTCTGTGTCTCATAATATAGTTATGAACCTAGCAGTGTCATTCAAACAAAAAGGTGTTATCCTTCCTTTTGACAAAACCCTTTGTATCTCTCATCTACCCTAATCACTTGCACCAATAGTGGTTTTAACCTCCGGTTTCCTGGTTGTAATAACAGCTACAATTTGAGTCATAGTATTTTCCATTTGAGTTTCTTTTTCAGAATCACTCTTATAAGACACAATAAGTTCCATGGTTCCTTTGCAACTTCCAACGTTCAGAAAGAAGTTGTCCCACTTTATTACAATGGAAGCATTTAGGCTTCCAATTTTCAACTCCACCTTCAGCATCTTTCTTTCTGATCTTGGGACATTGCGATCTATCCTTTCTTAACCCTAGCTACTTGCCTTCCTTTTACTCACCCATCCTCCATCCTTCTTGAGTTTATGGAGGTAATGAGAAAAGGCCTAGTTTTATGGATCGACTGATAATTTGTCATCCAATACTACTGTCTGTTCAGCAGTTGTAACCCTCTGGTCTTCAACATGGGTCCTAATTATAAATGGTAGTGAGTTTTTAAATTCTTCATTTTGCTTTCCTGGCTGATGTATGTTACTTACCAGCAATTCATGTACAAGAGCATCCAAATAACAATATCTACTTACCTCTCTCTAACCCTTTTTTAAAAAATTCTTGTCATTACCTTCTTCCTATCAAGGCAAATAATTCTAAATAGTCAACTGCTAGTAAACCCCTATGTGGTCAGAAAGTAACCTATAGCTGCTTGTGAACATCAAGGTTCAGATAAGGAGATCCAATGTTGAAGTAAATTTTAAATCAGTAACAAAATGAGAGATTTTGCAGTGAATGGTAAGACATGTATTAGACTTAAATCTTACATAATTTATACATAAATGAAACAGATTGATACAACCAACTTTTTTTTTAAATCTAACAGGACAAGAAGCTGATTAAAGCTCTCTTTGATGTACTGGCACATCCACAAAATTACTTCAAGTACACAGCACAAGAGTCCAATGAGATGTTACCAAAATCTTTTATCAAATTGCTTCGTTCCAAAGTTTCCAGCTTTCTAAGGCCCTACAAATAGCTTGACAGGACAAAGGCGATAAGATGACCCACTGAATTTTATTTTTACAGCTTTGTAACCATAATATTTCACTATGCTGACTTTTTTTGTGGCTTTCTTCAAAAGGATCTCAGTTCACACTTCACTGTACGTTATTTATAGCTCTCAGTCCATAATAATGAAGACTGTTCATTCCTTATATTTATGTGTACGCTGGTATATATGACTGCTGGGAGCACATCCAAAGCCTGCTCCGTATGCAAGCATACTTTATGCACTAGGACTTTCTGTCTGCATTGTGTGTTTTGTTTTCCCTGTATAAGAAAAGAAAGTGCAATGATTTCTTTCTCCTGTTGGATGTTTGAATGGAAGTTTTTTTCTACAGAAAGATGACAATATTTATATCTGCAAGGAAGCCTTTTTCGTCTCCACTGCAGTGTACCTTGACACCACCTGCAAATCCCTCTCATAAAGAAAAGTGACAGGATTGCAATGTTGCGCATTAATAATTTTGGAATTTATTTGCACTTGAGAATTGTATTTGAACCTGTACAAAAGTTTGGATTTTGTATTGCCATTTTAATTGAATTGAAATATTCACACTTTGTGTTGTTTTTTCCTTTTTTATGCTGGTTTGTCCTGATTTTTCCTGATGCTCAATATTGTATCAAACAGTACAACTGGAACACAACCATTTGTTTAATGAAAAGGAGCTTATGAATCTCCAAGAATTTTGAATTACTAGTTCTCGTGATGCATACACTAGCCCTTTCAGCCCTACCTTAGGTTAATGCTCTGTACATTGATGTCATCTTAGTGCAATTTTGGTAATATTTTTCCAATATATGAAATGTAATTCATGTTTTTCAGGCAATTTATTTGTTCACTTCATAATCTATATTGAGATACAAGTGGATATTAGGAATTTTACAATACAAAAATCCTGAATTAAAATGCAAATCGTGCATTAAAAGTAGTGCATATAATGCATCCTCAGTAAATATGTAAATGTTTATAGCCATTGAAAGAAGAGGATTTTAACGTGTGAAACAGAACACTACAATGTGAAATAATCGATCAATGGAAGCTCTATAATAGGAGAGCAGTGTAGGCCCTTCAAAATGTTAGAAAACTGTAGGCTCTGTTAAGAAAATATCCAGGACCACTGAGAGGAGAAAGTGAAGGGCAGCTGTCCTGGGCCCAATCGTGCAAAGGCCCAGCATGTATGACATGTATATATTTCCTAAATCACGGCAAGCTGGTCAATTGTAGAAAAATTTTGAAAGCATTAAGCAGTACTTTTAAAAAGAAATCTCCTGATTGACCTTTTCCTCTCCAAGAAGGACAACTGTAGCCAAAACTAATGAGGAACATTTGATTAAACAAAGAGGCTAGTCACAGAAGGAGTCACAACACAGCATTTAAAAAAAACAGGGAGAGAAGAAAGGCAGGGAAGGAAAACAAAAGTTTTTATGTAATGGTTTTAATTTTTGGGCTTACAATTCTACCATTAGAAGAAGGGGGTCAGTTTTGGAAATGTAAATTCAGCAAACAGGCAAGCAGGTATCATTTTCCTGTAATCTAATTTAGTCAACTGCTAACTGTAAAAGCATCTAGTGTTTTTTTGGAAACCAGTACACTGCTTTGTTTTAGATTTAGCAAAGCTGCAAAGTAATCAGGCCAAGCTAATTGATCAATTGGATTTTCCAGCATACTTGCAAAGGGGAGTTGGATTTCTTTGATTTCCTGTTGCTAACTTGGATTATTCAATGTACCAAGTTGTATATCTGAAGACAGGACTTACATTTAGTAACTTTGATCTCTGGAGTTTAGCTATCACCGCTCCCCTGCCTAGTAACCAATTATTAAGTTAGGGAAGGCATTCAGATTTGTTCATTTCAAATAAATTCAAATCCAAAAAACAACTAGCATTTCAAGCTAATTATTAGTGGTTACAAGGAAAAATATACATGTAGCATTTATTGATCCTTGATCAAATGATATATTAATTGCCATTTATTAATTATAAAACCTAAGTTAGATAAATTGATTGATTTTGTGAATATTGCTACCAGGAAACCATACTGCTATCTTGAAAAATGATTTTGTTTCCTTGTTACATTAAAACTATTCTAATGTCTGCCATTGGTAATATTATCACATAAACACTAGAAACACTAATATCAACTTTTCTCTGCTATCCTAATGAGGTAATAACTCATTAATAATAAATTTAAATTGAGAACAGTAATCTCTACCCTTTGAAGTCTACACAATCTTCATTAACAAGTATTCTACATTTCTCTTCAACTATGAGCCTAAATTAGCAAATTTGTTTCGTTGAAGTCTATCGGAACATTTTAGTTTGCCATTTGTGATTAGAGAACAACTTCACATTTTTGTCTTATGCCCCGGGGAATTGAATTGAGCCACTGAATCTCAAATTTATTCAAACCCAGAATAGCTATCGGAAACACAGAAAGTAAAACTTTCAAACTGATTATTTTGGGTTAGATTTGAACGCAGATGCCCAGAGTTAAAGGTCAGTGTATCTCATTGTACTGAGCCCACTGTTACATACTTCATTCCACTTTACTGATTAAATATTTCTTTTACTTCATTGTGACTGGCATGGCTTATGTTTGCACAAGGATGTGAACAATACTAGACCACTATAAAGCAGACGTTTTATAAGGATAGTAACTATTAGCAGGATTCTCTAGGGTTTTTCTGTTGAGTTATTACAATAATCTTAAAATGCGCTAAAGCAATGTTTAATTTATAAAGTTCATTCTACAGTGAATCCGTCTGTCATTTCAAGTCTAGGATGAACTTGTTTATTTAAACACTGCAAAAGCAATGTCGAAATTTGGCTCTTTAGCTGCAAGTTTTATGCCATTATGACTCCAGCATCCTGACAGCATTAAATGCATTTCAGTGTGTTCTTAAACTCATGTCCTTCTGTTTGCTTGGCAACACAGATGCAAACAAAAGGGATATCAGGTGTGACAACTGTCACTGGAGACCTCCTCAAACACCGGAGACTGGAGTTTCTGTGCCAGCAGAGCTGGCCACTGTGGGTAACAGTGTGTGGAAGACTGCTAGCTCCCAGAATTTGGTCCTGTTTTAGAAATGGGGTGTCTGAAAAGTTCAAAAACATAAACCAGACATTTGAAGTCTGACTCATAAAATAGAAGTCTTTTTAAAGAGGTTGTTCTAAGATTACTAAGATTTTCTACCAAATTTGATCAGCAGCCAAGCAAACGTCAGAATTCATGCTATGATCTCACCTTTGCCCTCCCCACCACATTCCTTTTCCGCACTGCCTGTCTTTGGATTGTACAAAAAACAGCAATATTAGTAGTGATGGGGAGGAGGGAGCATCTTTGACTGATTTCTGCTTTCCTATCTGTAAACCAGGCTGCTCACTCTGTCCTGGATATAAGTGTAAAAGGGATGTTTTTTGAAATGTATTTGAATTCAAGGCACTTAGGGGAGGGGGGATTTAACTACTGCTTGCTTCAAATGGCTCTGTATCTTAAAAGAAAAACCATAAATGTTACGTCAGTAACAACTGGACTGCAGTGGGTCAAGTGCACACTTTTTTAAGCAGGAAGTGGCTATTTCACATTGTAATTTTTTCCACTATCTGATGTGTGTACAAGTACAGTTCACACAGTGTAAACGGTAACATATATATGAAGTATGAAAAATCAAGATTGCCTTTGCTGTTTCTCCTATAAGCTCAGTGTGTACACCTGATTGGTTAACTAGCTAAATCCACTGAGTCATTGGGCCAGAAACTCGAGTTCATCCCCAGTCAATACTAAATTAGTTGATTACATCTGGGCAGGGAACTGATGATGGTAAAATCAGCCACTGGGACTGGTCCCTGCTGGACAGTACGCATGCATGGGCATTGTGTAATACTGGGCTCAGCTGTGATGCTGCATCAGCCAAATAGCTTATGTGCTCATTACCTGGGTTCACGAGATCTGCTACTGGCTATTAGAAATGTACCTCAGCAGGGGTCAAGAAAGTTAGATTTTAAAAAAAAACTGAAAACTTGTTCCCTTGGCATGTTGAATAGTTTAGTGGCTGATTTACAGGAGCTGAAACTGAAGTTTACACAGGATAATGTGAGGAAGTTGTTGCCCTTTACTCTACGTGAACTGTAACTTCTCCAGGAGATTCAAAGTTGCATTTTGTAATACTTCAAATAAAAGTAGTTTTATAAATGTACTCTTTTTTTTAAAAAGTGTTACAAATTACAAAAGGTTTTGTTTCTGTTTCATGCTGGCACAATAAAAATTCCATTAATTAAATTACTTACCAAATGATGGTTGCATGAGAGCAGGTTTTGCTAACATTCTAAACTGAAGCATCAGTATTTGAAACTAGTCCTCATTTAATTGTGTTTTGGAATTGGAGGCCACTGTAAAGCTTGCCTGGATTCCATCACATAACATGCTCAACAATAAAATTTAGCACTTTCAGTCCAGGTGAATATTCTGTTGATGGTGAAATTACTGATATGATGGAATGGAATTTCCTGTTGGAGGCTTATCTGGGAAGCCACACCTGAAATTACATCAACATGTGCACCCATTTTATTGATGTCCATTTGGACATTAATATCTTGCATTTTAAACTGGGCATAAATCAACTGGGGCCTAAGGAAAGTGCTGAACCACACCTTTTATGTATAAGGGTGAATATTTCAAACTATCTCTCACCTTTGCACATCAGCCACAGTTTACAACATGCAGATGATGAAATTCTTCAATTTTTGAATGTAACACTATCAAAAATGCACTCAAACAAGCAAGGTACAGATCAATTTTGGTGCACATAACTCACTCAAAAACTGCAATAAAACATAAGAAAATGTTTTTGTTTTCTGCTATCTATAATGTTGGATTAATTTAACAACTATATTGAAGCAGTTTAATTGTGAGAAATACATGTACAGGTCTTTTATCTGGAGTGGGGTACACACTTTATAATGAGGCAACATGCATTTTTTTATTCCTTCAAGGATGTCAATTTCACTGCGGTGCTAGTATTTATTGTCCATTCCTGATTGCCCTTGAGAAGGTAATGGTGACCAGCCTCCTTGAACAGCATAACACTTTGGTATCAGTACACCCAGTGCTGTTAGGGAGGAGTTCCATTATTTTAACCCAGCGACATGGAACGTACAGCAATATATTTCCAGTTAGGATGGTGAGCAGCTTGGAGAGGAACTTGCAGGTAGTATTATTCTTGTGTCTACTGCCCTGATTTTTCCAGATGGTAATGTTCATGGGTTTGGAGGATACTGTCTAAGAAGCCTTGGTGAATTCCTGCAGTGTCTCTTGTAGATGGTACATGCTTCTGCTCCTGTAGTAGCAAGTGTGAAAGACTGAGGAAATCATCAGTATTGTATAAAATATGAGCCCAAATTTCCTTGATCTTTTACATCTGATGTTATGATCCAGTTACATCTCTGGAAGCGAAAATACAATCCCCTAAATATTTTGACATTCTCTATTTAACAAATTATTTTAAATATGCATAAAAAATGTACAAAGTACATTTAACATGGATTGCTGAAATAACAAGCATACTTTAAATGCCTTGCTGTTATTGTGTACATGAAATAGTTGTATTGTGAAAAAATAAGATCTAATGACTGAAGTTTGCATTCAATTATTTTTCTTCAAATTCTGAAAAATCTTAAATTGTACCCACCCTCACAGGGCAACAAAGGAAGGTTAATCAGCCTTGCCAGTGATATTCATAGTTCAACGATGAATAATACGTAATCACAGATCAAAGAAATCCTTTGTCAAGTGTGACTGAAACCCAAGATCATTTGTTGGGAACAGTAAAACAGCCCATCACACTAGTAATGTTCCAGACAGGAAGGGGAATTCAACTTTTGTGAACCTAAATACCGCAAAACGGGGGTTTGGTTAGCTTAGTTGGCTGGACAGTTGGTCTGTAATACAGAGTGATGCCAAGAGCACAGATTCAATTCCCCCACTGGCTGAGGTTACAACAAAGGACTCCTCAACCTCTCCCCTCACCTGAGGTGTGGTGACCCTCAGGTTAAACCACCACCAGTCACCTTGCTCTAATGGAAGAGCAGTCCTATGGTCTGGTATGAATATGGCAACTTTACCTTTACAAAGTGACTGTAACAATTCACCAGTTAAAACTTTGAAGTAAATGCTGGTGGGAGTAGAGAAAAACAAGTAGATGATGAAAAATGGGATTGTCATTGATTCACTGAAATAACAACTGCCCTCAAGAATCTCAAGTTCAAGTCCCACCATAGAATGGGCATTACATAATCTTGGCTGACACTTAAAGTAATCATGAGAGAGAACTATTTTTCAGATGAAGCATTAAACTGGACCCAAGGTACTTGTACATGTTAAACATGTAGTGGTACTACTGGCTGCTTCCCTTTCATTCTAAATGATACACAGAATCTCCTGCAATGACTTCTCTTCTCAGTCCTCTACCTCTAAAAACCTTTGAGGAGTTATCCTTGGCACATGCTGTTTCTTGGCAACAAAATATGAAAATACATTAAATAAATAAACCAAAGATGCTGCATGCTGTAAATCAGCAACAAAAACAAAAACTGTTGGAAAAGCTCAGCAAGTCAGGCAACATGCAGGAAGAAGGGTCACTGGACCCAAAAAGTTAACTCTGCTTTCTCTCCACAAATGTTGCCAGACCTGCTGAGTTTTTCAAACAATTTCTGTTTTACATCTTGAACTATATCATCACTTATCATATGTATTCTGATAACATCCAGCTCTACCTTGCTACCACTCTTTGCAATCCCTCCACCATCTCTAAATTGTCAGACCGCTTGACCAGCATTCAAAACTGGATGAGCAGGAATGTTGGGAAGACCGAAACAATTCTCTTTGGTACCCAGCACATAGTCACTTCCCTAGATGCAGACTCCATCACTCTCCCTGGCAAATATCTGTGGCTGAACCAGACTTTTACAATCGGTGTGATTCTTTAACCCAAGATGAGCTTCTGATCTTACACCTATGCCATCATTAATTTTTCCTATTTCCATCCCTGTATCACCTAACTCAGCCCTATTTCAGCTCATCTGCTGCTGAAATCCCCATTCATGTCTTTACTACCTCTAGATTTCATTATTTCAATGATTTCCTGACTAATCTCTAATGTCCTCCACAAACTTGAAATCGTCCAAAATTCTGCTGCCATGTCTTAACTTGCATTAAGTCCTGTTCACCCATCACTCACGTGCTCAATGATCTAGAGTAAGGAACACCTTGACTTTAAAATTCTTGTCCCTGTTTTCAATCCTCCCATGGTCATGTCACCACATATATCTGTAATCTTCAATAGGTCCACAACCCTCCAGGGCAGCACTCTTATACTCCTGACCTCTTGAGCATTCCTGATTTTCAGTTGTCCATTATTTAATCACATGGCCCTAAACTCTGCAATGCCTTCCCTTCTCAAAATTTACACTTTGATCAAAGTCTTAGTTATCTACCCCAACATCTCTTTGTGTGGTATGGAGTGAAATTTTACTTTGCAAAGAATCTTTACATAAATATAAGTAGACTTATTTTTTGTTCTCCTGTGTCTTGCTAATACTTATCCCTGAACAAATACTACCAAATGCGTTAACTTGTTATTCATCTCACTTACTGTCGTGGCATGTTGCTGTACATTTAGTCTTTATTCCATTTGGCTGTAAAATGTTTTGGGAAAAACTATGGATAAAAGAATGATACAGAATGCAAGTTCCTTTTTTTAGGATCTCAGTGAATGAAGTAAAGTACATGCAGTATTAGTATCTGAATTAGTAGCCACAAGTGTGATTGTGACTGGGTTTATCACCAGTCTCCTTCCTCTTCCATTTCTTGCTCCTGTACCACAGCATGGTCTCTCTGGGATAATGGAAGGCAGGATCGGGTTGTGGTAGTGAAGGGAGGAAAGTAAAAAGTGAATCCTAGAACTTTCTACAGCTTGTAGCTCAGATTGTAGGATGAAAGTGAAATTGGATATGAGTAGGACTAAATGTGAACACATCACCATCATCAACAATTGCAGCCTGCTGCTGGCCATGGCCCCATAGCTGCTGCATTGTTGGCAAGTTGGAGTGACAATATGCAACTGGATCTGCCTCCTGTCAATTTGCTCCTGTTGTGTCAGTCGTGTGCCACCATGTCCTGCACAACAAGAGAAAGCAAGGTGTATCATTAGGTGATACAATGATTTTTGGCTTATTGCTGTCGTTGTTGAGTAGCTAGTATTGCACACAAGTTGTGAGATGTGAGACTGAGACTTGGAGTAGTGCTAAGTGTGTGAGGGTAAGGTGAAGCTATAATGTTAGGTTTGATTTGTGGCTGGTAAAGATTGTTGTAAGGGAAAGAAGGGGTTGTCATGTATTAAGAATCTTGCAGGACAGTTGAGGCAAGTTTGAAGACCAATGTGAAATTAAACTGACTGCACTCAAATTGCCATTTTATATAAAGAAATCAAAACTAGACAACTAGATCCGTGTCAAAAATATTGCATCTCCTGTTTAATTTACATTTGTCTGATGATTTCACATAATGGGAGATGCATAAGGTGCATCTGCAAATTATTATCCATCTGGTGAGAAAACTGTCCCTGACTGTTCAAAGGAGGGATCTGGATAGGAGACAGGTGGGAAAGCACCTTAAGCATTTCTAATGCAGGAAACCAGGGCATGTAGAAACAAAAATTGGCTTTAACGCCCCCAGAAACTCAAGCTGGAAAGTCAGCGTACATATTATTACAGGTGGTCAGTATCTGCTCAAGTATGACAGCTGACCAGGATAAGCAGAAGAGCACAGCCCCAAGAGGCTGTAAAGGTTGGAGAAGTAAGCAGCAGAAATGTTGGCAACCAAAAGCATTGACATACATCTTTGCATCCTCTTAGCATTGACAGACATCTTTCTATCCTCTTTGGCAACAGGTGAAGTCCCAGAGAACTGGGAAATAGCCAATGCTGTCCCACTGTTTAGGAAGGGTAGCAAGGATAATCGTGGAAATTACAGGCCTATGAGTCTCATGTCAGTGGTCGTGAAATTATTGGAAAAAATTCTCAGGGACAAGATCTATATGCATTTAGAAGAAAATGGACTTAATAGTGATAGACAGCATGGTTTTGTACAGGAGAGGTCGTGCCTCACTATCTTGATTGAGTTTTTTAAGGAGGTGACGAAGGTGATTGATGAGGGAAAGCGGTTGATGTCGTCTATATGGACTTCAGTAAAGCCTTTGACAAGATCCCTCATGGCAGACTGGTACAAAAGGTGAAATGACATGGTATTGGGGGTGAGCTGGCAAGGTAGATACAGAACTGGCTTAGTCATCGGAGACACAGGGCAGCAGTGGAAGAATGTTTTTCGGAATGAACGGCTGCAACTAGTGCTGTTCCACAGGCATCAGTGCTGGACCTCCTGCTGTTCGTGAACTACAGAAATGATCTGGAGGAAAAATTAGCTGGTTTAATTAGTGCGTTTGCAGATGATACAAAGATTGCTGGGGTTGTGGATAGTGAGGAGGATTGTCAGAGAATACAGCAGGATATAGATCAGTTGAGACATAGGAGAAACATGGTAGATGGAGGTTAATCTGGACAAATCTGAGGTGATGCATTTTGGAAGGTTCAAATACAGGTGGAAATTATACGGTGAATGGCAGAACCATTACGACTATTCATATGCAAAGGGATCTGGGTGTGCAGGTCCCCAGATCACTGAAGGTAGATAAGGTAGTAAAAAAGGCTTATGGCATGCTTACCTTCATTGGAAGGGGCATTGAGTATAATGATAGACAAGTTATGCTGCAGCTTTGTAGAATTTTAGTTAGGCCACAGTTGGAATATTACATACAGTTCTGGTCACCACACTACCAGAAACATGTGGATAATTTGAACAGGGTACAGAAAAGGTTTACCAGGATGTTGTCTGGTATGAGGAATTTTAGCTATGAAGAAAGGTTGAATAGACTGGGTTTGTTTTCACTGGAACGCAGGATGTTGAAGGGTGACCTAATAAAAGTTTATAAGATTGTGAATGGTACAGATAAAGTGGAAAGTATGACACTTTTTCCCAGGTTGGAGGGGTCAATTACTGGGAGAAACATGTTCAAGGTGCGAGGGGGGGGGAGGTTAAAAGGGATGTGCGAGGCAAGTTTTTCACACAAACGTTGGTAGTGCCTGGAACACACTGCCAAAGGAGGTGGTAGAAGGAGACACAATAGCAGCATTCAAGAAGCACCTGGACGAATACATGAATAAGAAGAAAATAAAAGGATACAATCCTGTAAGTGAAAACAGTTTCAGTACAGAAGGGCAGCGCAGGCTTGGAGGGCTAAAGGGCCTAGTCCTGTGTTGTATTGTTCTTTGTAGGTTCAGAAGCCCCACAGCAGATGCTAAGTGCGGAAAGGTTGCAAGTGGCTCAATAAGGGTCACTTCAATTAAATCAGCAGGAAATTATAAAGAGGCTGGAACTGAAAGAGATTCAAAAGCACAACAAGGGTCAGTAAAACCCGCAAGGTTTCAGTTTGGTCAGCAGCCCTTGAATTGAACAGGACTCAGAACATGCTAGCAGTCATAAAAAGGATCAGAAATGAAACCAAAGGAGGTAGGCCAGCAGCGATAAAAGAAGGCAAGAATGGGTCAGGTAAGGTAATAAAAGTTTGGTCAGAACCAGAAGCCTGGTGAAACAGATACCTTCATGATAAAGTTAATGGATGGCCTACAGCATTCTCAGACAGGGCAGAAGAAAGTGAAGATGAAATCTCACTTCACAGAAGAACCATAGGAGCATATAGCAGAAGCTGAACAGTCATCTGATTGTAGTAGTGTTCTACAGAAAATAGAACAGTTAGGGGAAAACTCGTTCCAGAAGTAAAAGGTAACAGAACATTCCCCACAACAGACACCACTTACGGAGATCATCAAGGGCATACCAGTGAAATAAAAATGGAGTTACCGGTGGAAGATCAAGGAACAGAATGGGAAATTTCAAATCACAACCAGTCCATTACAGTTGATGTAAAGGTAAATGAACGTGAGGTGCAGGATCCAAGTCCACATTCACAACAGAAGGTAAACCTCAGATTACTATCAATTAATCTCCCAGATATCACATTTGTTAAAAACCTGTACCCAATACATGGACTGTAGAACTGGACAGTAAAGGATTAAAACTTGTGAAGATGGCATAGCCAGGGAACAAGTGCAGTTGCTAGACCCAAAGCAGGCTTCGAATCAAGGTAGGGCAAACAGACTGAATGTAAAGCGTATGCGCGTTGTCACCCAGGGTTTGGTATTATCATTTCATATTGACAAAGTAACACCGTAAACAAGAAACAAGAAAATTGTGTGTATTCTTCACATTGCAGAGACGTTATGATAGTGGTAAATATAAACAGTCAAATTTTAACTTCTGTCAGCTAATTGTTATACCCAAGACAAAAAATGATTTTAAAAAAGTACAAACACTGATCTAAAACAGTTGCCATAATCACCTAGCCAGAGATTGGGCAAAATCAGTAGACCAATGTGGAATAAACAAATCCATCTGCATCGAAATTCTCATTTTATCTAAAGACATTGAAGGCAATTGAGACGTCAAGAAATTTACATCTCCCATCTTAATTCTCAGTTGTATGTTAATTTCACATGTTGCGAGATGAAAGACTTGCAAGTTATTAAGCTTTGAAAGGACAATGAAGCCAAACTCAGGAATACAAACTTAATGACATTTCAACAACTACTTTTGAGTAACAAAGGAGAGAAAGAAAATTTAATCTGTAACGACAACCTGAGTTTATGTATATCTGATGTCGAGTTTGATTTTTTATATGTAATAAAATTCTTCTTTCTTTCACTCAAGAAAACTTTGTAATTGTGCATTCATTTTGATCCACATTACACCTTAGTTGAAGTTTGATTGCTGTGCGCTAAAAAGAAAATGAAAATATTTGTTGCAATTGACTGAGAAGGGGTTTAAAAAGAGGGAAGCCGAATCACCCTTCTGCACCTGTTTGTAACAACTACTTACAATGACAACATTGGCTATCTGCACAAAGTTGGAAGGCCAACTGACCCCTGTAGATACAAGATCTTTCTACTGACGCCCACCTCCTCTGTCAAGTCCTTCACTGTCTATATTAGCAAACGGTAGTGAAGTTTAAGTAGTGAAGATTAGTGGCACTAACCTCACACGAACTTGGGTTCCCTCCTGAGGCTTACACCCCGTCATAGAGTCAAAGGGTCATACAGCATAGAAACAGCCACTTCGGTCCAATTTGTCTACACCGACCACACATCCCAAGCTAACCTAGTTCCATTTGCCAGCATTTGGGACACATCTCTCTAAACCTTCCTATTCAAATTCCCATCCAAATGCCTTTTAAATGTAATAATCGTATCTGCCTTCACTATTTCATCTGGCAGCTAATTCCATACGTGCACCGCCCTGTGTGAAAAAGTTACACCTTAGGTCCTGTTTAAATCTCTCACCTTAAACCTACACCCTCCAGTTTTGGACTCCCCACCCTAGGAAAAAGACCTTGGCTATTCACCCTATCACTGCCCGTCATGATTTTATAAACCTCTATAATGTCACCCCTTAGCATCCGATGCTCCAGGGAAAAAAGCTCCAGCCTATTCAGCCTCTCCCTACAATTCAAACCCTCCAGTTCTGGCAACATCATTGAAAATCCTTTCTGCACCCTCTCGAGTTGAACAACATCTTTCCAATAGAAGTGCAAGCAGAATTGTAGGCAGTATTCTAAAAGTGGCTCACCAATGTCTTGTACAGCTGTAACATGACATCTCAACTCCAATACTCAATGTTCTGACCAATGAGTGCAAGCACGCCAAACGCCTTCTTCACCACCTTGTCTACCTGTGATTCCACCTTCTCTTCAGTGCTAGGCCGTACACATGAATCACTTAAATAAATAGGCAGTACAAAGTTTGCATGCTGCCTGCATCAAAGAGAATGGGTGCGACTCTTGCACTAAGATCCCCACACCTCTTTCTGACTATCATTTTGATAGTCTGGTTATCAAATGTTTGCTCTAAGGAATGGCTACACAAAGAAAGAACATTTTTCTAAAAGGAGGAATGGGTGGCTATAATTTTGACAACTCGTTCTACCCATGTTCTACATGCTCAGTTTATTCATAAGCATTATGAACGCTCAGTAGCAGCAATGTGTACTATCTACAAGATGCACTGCAGAAATTCACCAAAGATCTTCAGACAGCACCGTCCAAACCCAGGGCCACGTCCATCTAGAAGGACAAGGGCATCAGACATATATAACCGTTCCTTCAATGTCGTTGGGTCAAAATCCTGGAATTCCCTCCCTAATAGCATTGTGGGTCAACCCATAGCAGGAGGACTGCAGTGGTTCAAGAAGGCAGCTCACCACCACCTTCTCAAGGGCAACTAGGGATGGGCAAGAAATGCTGGCCAGCCAGCGACGCCCACATCCCATAAATGAATAGAGAAAAATAATTATCTGTAACCTTAGCCACATCTCCCATTCATCAACAGTCCCATATTCATTTAGCACTTCTTTATTACTGATCGCCACATCATTTTTCTTCTGACCATAGAAAAATTTTAAAGTACCAAGAAATACAAATTCAAATCTGTTATAAATTTACTTATCAAATAACATGTACAAAGTGAAGCTAATGACCCTTGTACATTCCCTTAATGTCCTAGTCTTCCCTGTGCCTTTCTTAGTGCTCCTTCAAGGTGATTCTCTAGTGGCAACAGTATCAGCAGCAGACAGCTGATGACGATTAACTGAAGACACTTGTAGCCATACTCTCCCCTAGATGGCACCTTAGCCATCTTGGTGATCTCATGGAGACAGCTGTAATGCCCTAGAAACCCATTTGACCAGCAGCATCCTGAGCCATGATTGCCATAGATTAAATGGGAAAAATAAACACAGCTCTGGAATTGACTTCCCAGAGAGGTAGAATTGAAAAGCGGAAATGTTGTTTTAAACATTTATAAACCCTTGATTGGACTGTGTAGAATCCACTCTCCATGTTCTAAAAAGATGTTCAAAAGGATGCAATATTTACAATGATGATAGCAGAACTAAGAAGTTATAGCTATTGTGAAAGATTGAACAGGACTGTTTAAAAAAGAGAATGCTGAGACAGGTCGGATATCGGTCTTTGAAATAATAAGGTTTTGATAAAGTAGATGTCGAGAAGATATTTTGATTTACATAGCGACCGATCCGAGGGATGATAAGAATTAGAATTAGATTTATTGTCACGTGTACTCAAGCACACGGATACAGGAGTACAGTGAAAAGTGCACAAGGTCGCCATTCTCCAGTGCCATCTTAGGTACAAAGACACCTTGGTATAAAATCTTAGATATTAAGTAGAAAAATAAAGAAATAAAGTTGAAGGTTCAATATTACAGTCCTTCTTAAGTGCTTAGCCAAGGGCCTGGATCCGGGCTCTTCCACCTCGATGCTGAGACCATTACCATAAAGCAGTTGGCCAGACTCATAAGGCAGTCACTAGAAAATCCTGTAAGGATTTCAGGAGAAACTGATTTTCCTAAAATGATCAGAATGCTGAATTCAACAACAACTTATGTTTATTGTGCCTTTACCATAATGAAATGTCCCAAAGAGCTTCAAAACAGCATTATAAACAAACTTTGAATCATGGGGTGATATTAGGTCATGTGACCATTAGCTTTGTTAATGAGGTAGGTTTTTAAGTGCCTTAAAGGAGCAAAGTGAGGTTGAGAGGTGTAAGGAGGAAATTCCAGATCTTGAGGCCTAGGCAACTGAAGGCAGAGCCATTTATAATTAGGAATGTATAAGACCAGAGTGCAGACATTTGAGTGTTAAGATGGGATTGAAAGAGATTACAAAGATAGGGAGTGGAAAAAGCCTTGGGGGTTGTGGGGGGGATAAACAAGGATTAGAATCTTAAAATCAAAATATTGCTTGACTGGAAGCAAATGAAGCACAGGGATGATAAAGTATAGGCTGTCTCTACTGACACCAGTGTGCAATCAGTTTCCCACAGTTGCGAGTGTCAGCAGACAATACCTAAGAGATATGGATTGCTATTACAATGAGTAATTCAGGCAAATTGTACAGATACATTTCTAAAGAAGCTGGATAAACACATGGGATTAAGGAACAGAAAGTTATGCTAATAGGTTTGAAGAGGAATGGCACCAGGTCCATGTGGAACATTGAGCATAGGAGTTAGGACATCATGTTGCGGTTGTACAGATTTTGGTGAGGCCACTTTTGGAGTACTGTGTACAGTTCTGGTCACCCTACAACAGGAAGGATATTACTAAATTGGAGAAAAGATTTACAAGGATGTTACCGGGACTGGAGGGTTGGAGTTATGAGGAGAGGCTGGATAAGCTGGAACATTTTTTTTAATGGAGAGTAGGAGGTTGAAGGGTGACCTTACAGAGGTTTATAAGATCATGAGGGGCATAGATAAGGTGAATAGCAAAGGTCTTTTCCCTAGGGTGGGGGGAGTTCAAAAAACTAGGGGCATAGTTTTGAGTTAAGAGGGGAAAGATTTAAAAGGGACCTGAGGGGACATTTGGACAGGTACATGAACAGGAAAGGTTTAAAGGGATATGGGAAAAATGCAGGGAAATGGGACTAGTTTAGTTTGGGAAACTTGGTTGGCCTGGGCGAGTTGGACCGGCGGGTTTGTTTCCATGCTGCATGACTCTATGGCTAAGTAGCATATATCTACGCTGTCAACAAGCAAACCCGTGTGAAAATTGATATAGGCATGTGTTTTGATATGGGGTGTTTGGTTCTTTAATGTCTTCAGTTTTCTGAAGGATATGGTTGTCTCATTTTGCAGTTTATGCGTATGCCTTAGTTAATAGAAAGGGGTGCACTGTTTTTGAAGAGTAATCCAATACCATTTATTTTGATGATTTTGTCTCCATGTCGCAGCAGAAACAATCCAAAATGTCTTCATAAGTAACAAAACAAATACTTGATTGTCCATACGTCAGCCAATATTCATTACAAACTCACTGAGTCCCACAGTTACCACGACTACACCTCCTCTCACCCTGCTTCTTGCAAGAATTCCATTCCATGCCAGTCTCCCAATTTCTCCGTCACCAGTGCATTTGTTCTGATGATGCCACCGTCCACCAGGGTGCCTCCAAGATGACCTTATTCTTCAACCAAGAAATCTTTGTTGTTGATAGGACCTTCAGTCATATCTGAACTATCTCCCGAACTTCTGTCCATATTCCTTCGCTTCCTTCCCATAGCAATGAGAGTATTCCCCTTGTCCTTACTTTCCACCTGACTATTCTCTGCATTCAAATACTATCATTCATCATTTCTGCTATCTCCATGAGGTTGCCACCACCAAGCACATCTTCCTCTCCCCTCCACTGTCAACATTCTGCAAGGCTGTTTCCTATGTGACGTCCTGGTCCACTCCTCCACCATTTCTAATGCTGTCCCATGGCAACTTCTTGTACATTCATCTCCTCCCTCCTCACTGTCCAAGGCCCCACATCCACCTTCCAGGTGAAACAGCATTTTACTTGTACTTCTTTCAATCTAGTCTCCTGAATTCATTGCTCACAGCTTATTTTAATTGGCGAGACCAAATGTAGATTGGGTGACTCTTTTACAGAACACTTCTGCTCAATCCGTAGGAATGACCCCGGCCTCGCAGTTGTGTGCCATTTCAATAAATCACCATGCTCTCATACTAACATTTCTGTCCTGGCTTGTAGTTACAATCTTCCAACGAAATACCATACATACAAACTTGAGGAACAATTAATTTTTCGGAGATAGTAGGAACTGCCGATGCTGGAGAATCTGAGATAACAAGGTGTAGGGTGAAGGGTCCAGACCCGAAACGTCAGCTTTCCTGCTCCTCTGATGTTGCTTGGCCTGCTGTGTTCATCCAGCTCTACACCTTGTTATCTCAGATTCTCCAGCATCTGCAGTTCCTACTATCTTTTAAATTTATAACTGGCCTCGTTTGGGCCAATACTCAATTATTACTCCCAGTCCCAATCTCCATCCTTGCAGAATTATACCAACTTGAGTGACTTAACTTCAAACGATGTAATTAGCTGCAAAACACTTATGAGACGATCTAAAGTTGTGTAAGGTACCTTAGAAATGCAAATTATTTTATCTGTGTTTTAGGCGTTAGTACGATTATGACTGTTGTTAACTTGTGTCTTTTAATTTCTGTCTCTGAACAGCAGTCCAGCCATGGGCCTTTATTCCGTAAATCACCAATATTGACAGGTCCCCATTGTATATTTTAATACACATCACCATTCTAAAACTATACGTTGTCCCTACCCAATCGCACATCTCAATCATCTTTTTCATGCTCGTTCATGGAGTCTACCCCGGCCTCTGATTATCAAAGCGAAAAAAATCCTCACCATCGTTGTGTTTATATATTCACACATGATGAGGGGCGGAAGATTTCAAGCACTGCAGCTTTTTGTGGCACTTTTGGAACCCCGGACCATGAATATGGGCAGTTTCCAGCCCGCATGCAACGCCTCACCTCTTGAGAAATGCTCATTCAGGGGTGAAGGGAGAGTGCGTGCGCTGGCCCTAGACGCTGAATATCGCCTCGCTTTCGTCGATAGCAACGGTCGCTCCGTGTGTGCGATGGTGGTGGGGGAGGGGAGGCGTGTGCGTACCCGGGACCCTGAATACTGATGCTGTGCGACTTTGCCGCGGCGCAGGTATCATTCGCCGATGCCTGTTCGGGGGTGGCGATTCCCGCCATAGCCCTGGTGCATGGCGGTCGCACGGAGGAATTGTTGGAAAAAAAGGTTAGTAAAAATTTTTCCCAGTCGGCGTTGCAGCAGCTGCCGGCTCGGAGAGGCGCCGGAGTGAGAGGCAAGGGGACAGTATGACCATAGGCCGGAGAGGAGCGGGCCCCTCTCGAATTCTCACTCCGAATACACGTAGCTGCCTGCTCCCGGCCTACTGCAGGCTTTTAGTCACCAGTCCCGCCCTGTGCTCATGCACTGATGGATGAAACCGTCCAAGATGTCTGTCCTCCACTCTCTGTTCCCTCATGTCCCTCTTGGGCCTGGGAATATATCAGACAGTCCTGGGACTGCTGTCCGTTGGAGGAGGTGTCTGAAATACACACAGACATTGCTGTCCATACAGATTGGGAAGAAGGGGGATGAAGGTTAATAATTTGGAAGGTGCAGCCTGCACCTGATTTCAGAAGAAGGGAGAGGAATTGCTCTCCAAACTTTAACTGTTTCCTTGCTTTGGCTGTGAATGAGTCTGGTTGCGTATTTTCTTTTGAACACTCTTGCGATCTCAAATCCTAACTAATTCCGTGGTAACGTGAGGTTGTAGTATATTGTCACCAAAAATACATCAATCTTTTCAGCCAGTGATCTGATGACTGAGATTTGGGTCCTTTTTTTTAAGATTCAAAATGCACGTTTATTTGACATCATTTGTTGACGTGGTTGTCCGTAGTGATTAAAATACATTTTTTTCGTAGTTCTGACCCATCTTTTGAATCTGATTTTTAGTGGTATTAGTGCCTATTTTCCAATACACTGTTTAGATTTATTTTTCGATCTACCTCCTATTTTAATCGCTTCGTATCTAGCTCAGTGACGGTGCAAATTTCTTGGTCTATTGAAAGAAGCTAGAATTTGAAACTGTCTCCTTTTTTAAAAAAAAGTGTATCTATGCCCATACAGTAAGTTTAATTTGCAATAAAGTTGCAAAGCCTACACAATTCTGTGTAGATCCTTGTAATTCTGAACTAATTAAAGTTATATACAGTATTATGTATATGAGTAAAATCAAATTTCATTCTGTATTTCAGTCAGCTACATTTGTGTGTCATGCCAGTTATCCAGTGATCTCAACATGTGGGAAATATCGAAGAGTAATACTATATTTCAAATCACTATACAGATTCCAAATTGCATTTCAGATGGAATTGTTTTAAGAATAAGCAGTACCTTTCAAAAAAAAGTCACTACTTAAACCAACTCAATTGCCAATCTCAATGAAGTGAGACTTGGCAGGATTGTTGTTCCAGTTGACTTTTTGGTTTTGAAGTTGAAAGGAACTAGGAATGTGCGTAATGGGGTAAACACAAATGTCAGGTACGAAACTAAATATCAAAAAGCAACTGGGGCCAATTATATTGGAAACAAAAACAGAAGTTGCTGGAGAAACCCAGCATCTGTGGAGAGCAAACAAGAGTTAATGGTTTAAGTCCAGTGACCTATCTTCAGAACAATGGCACTTATCAGGCCTTTTTATACTAAGTACTGTATATTCCTCCTGTTTGTCAAGATATGCAGATAACACAATAAATACATTAGTGATAACTAGGTGTAGAGCTGGATGATCGCAGCAGGCCCAGCAGCTTCAGAGGAGCAGGACACATTATTCTAATTACAGTGCTCATTTAAAATATTTGTCACTTCTTTTTTTACATTATTTATTTTGTACTTAGCCTTCAAACTAATGTATAAAATGGATAGTTTGTGTAGTCAGTACAAGCATACTTAATAACTTCAAGGAGTTTTCTGTTCAAAGCCACACTATCCATATGAACAAAGATCTGAGGCAAATATGAAAGTTCAGCAATTTTTTATCTTTACCCGATCTGACATTTTTGTAATTTTTCCACATCTATTTTTAGATTAATTTCTTTATGAGAAACTAGATACTGTACTACTTTCAGTTGTGGGCAGTATACCTCAAAGGATATATTGATCTCATGAAATAGAGTGCAGTTGCCAAGTTGATGGGTCTAGTGGGTTAACCTATGAGATTGTACTACTTGCATTTAGAAAGCTAATGTGGTGATTTGAGATCTTTAAAATCAAGAAAGAGGTTCTTTTGCCCCACTGTGCCCATGCTTGTCAACAAAGGTCCGACTAGACTATTCCCATTCTTCAGCTCTTGCCCCATAACCCTGGACGCTGTGGCAATGCAAGTGAATATTTAAATACTGCTTAGAGAATGAGAGGCAACCTTAAGAGGCTTGACAGAGTAGATGTTATGAGGTTATTTCCCTTTGTAAGAGAGTCTAGGACCAGAGGAATTGATCTTAGAGTGAGGTAAAATAAGTAACTGGAAATGCTGGATATCTGAAACAAAAACAGAAATTGCTAGAGAAACTCAGCAGGTCTGCCAGCATCTGTGGGGAGAAAGCAGTTAAGATTTCGAGTCCGATGAATCTTCTTCATACGGGGCGTCTGGACTCAACATTTCTTCCCACAGATGCTGCTGAGTTGCTCCAACAATTTCTATTTTTATCTTAGCCTATGTGTTTGTGCATTTGAGACAAAGATGGGGAGGATTTATTTTTTCTGAGGTTCGTGAATCTGTGAAATTTTTTTAACATGGAGGGCTGTGAAGCTGGGTCATTAAGTATTTTCAATGCTGAGCAGACATTTTTAATCAGTAAGGGAATCAAGGATTGTGGGGATAAGGCAGGATAGTGAAGTTGAAAATTATCAGATTAGCCATGAACCCATTTATGTGCAGAATGGCCTTTATGGTCTAGGTCTAGGCCTAATGGCCTACTTTTGCTATATTTTATGGTCAACTGTTCAGGCAGTGAATTCCAGACTCCAAGCATGCCCTGGTTGAAAAATTTCTCCTCCAGTCTCCTCTTAGCCTTCCACTTTTTAAGTTAAATCCATGTCCCTGGTCATTGACCACTCTACAAATGGAAAGTAGTGTCTTCCAGTCCTTCCTATCTGTACTACTCAGTATCTGATATACCTCTATCAGGTGCCCTCTCAACCTTCACTGCTCCAAGGAAAACAAACCCGGCCTGCGCAATCCTCCCTCGTAACTCTCACTCTCTAGCCCAGGTGGCAATCCTATAAATCTCCTCGGGACACTCTCTAGTGCAATCATATCCTTCCCATAATCTGGTGACTATTGCAATTGGAGCCTAACCAGCATTTTGTACAATTCCAGCATAACCTTCCTGCTACCTCCCTGTAATCCATATGCATTCTTAACTACCTATCATACAACCTTCAGGGATCTCTGGATATGCCAATTAAGATTCTTCTGATCTTCATTACATTCCATACTCCTACCATCCACGGTGTAATCGCTTGCCTTGTTAGCCCTTCCCAAGTCCATTACCTCTTTCTAAGTTGAAATCCATTTTGCCTCTGCTTTGCTCACCTGATTCAGTCCATTGATATCCTCCTGTGGTCTACAGTTATCATCCTCACTTTTTGCCACGCTACCAATTTTTGTGTCATCTGTAAACATTTTGATCATACATAACTCCAACATTTAAGTCCAGATCATTCATGTACACTACAAACAGAATGGGCCCCACTACTAAGCCTTGTGGAACCCCACTGAAAGCAGACTTCTAGTCACAAAAACATCCTTAACTTACTGCCCCACAACCAATTTCGGATTCAATATGCCACTTTGCTTTGGATCCCATCGGCTTTTACTTTCTGGATCAGTCTGCCATGAGGCACTTTAACAAAAGCCTTGCTGAAGTTCATGTAGAGCAAATAGAATGGGTTAGCCTCATCAACACTTCTGGTTACCTCCTCAAAAAAGTATCAAATTTGTCAAACACAACCCTTCTTTAACAAATCATGCAGTTCAGCCCTGATTAGTCCATGTTTACAGATATATCTGTAGCTCAGAATTTTTTCTAATAACTTCCCTGCAATTGAGGTTAGACTGACTGATTCGTAATGTCCCTTTCTCCCTTTTTTAATATTGGGACAATGTTAACAGTCCTTCAGTGCTCTGGTACCTCATCCTTGGCCAGGTAGGATTTGGAAATTATTGTGCGGGCTCCTGATATCTCCTCCCTTGTCTCCCTTAACAGGCTGGTATACATCTTACCCATGTTTAAAAGTTTATCCACTTTTAAGGTTGCCAAACCCACTTGTTCCTCATCATTGTATTGTAATTAATTAGGCCTTGATCTTTTAAACTGTGTGGTAGCTGTGATTTGAAATAAATATGTATGAACGTGCCTGTGCTTTGTATAAATGTCACCTGTAGGTGGCAAGAATATGCATTCACAAGGAGAAAGCCAACATCATTGGAAAGTGATGGGAAAGGGCAGCAAGTCTGAAAGATGGTGCTGCAGTAAGATTTGTGTGAACAATACATTTCATCTCATGTTATCATCCTCACCACTGAACAAAATGGAGACTGTCTCCCGGTGTTCTCTCACTCTCTGTCTCTTTCTTCACTCCATCAACTAGCTCTCAGCCCTGGTGCAGCTCTCCCCATTCCACTACTGTAGCCCAGCCACCAGCTGCTACCAGTGAAGGGCTCCACCATCGATCGTCAGCCTTTGTTCCCACCCCTACCAAGGAGAGTCAGCACCAACTTAACCCTCTCCCTTCCCCTTGCAACCAACCACCACTGACCCCTTGTCTGCAGCACATTCACTGATGTGGCATTACTGCATGCAGAACGTACTGACCTTGGTGTGGCATGTACAACATTTCCTGCAGCTTGACCTGTCATGACCAACTAATGTCACAGGCTACTTTGGTGAATGTGTGAATTCAGAGTAGAAGTAGGTCATTTGGCCCTTTTTATTCAGCTACAGAATGTGGAGTCACTGGTTAGGTTAGCATTTATTTCCCATCCCTAATTGCTCAGAGGCCAGTTGTGGGTCAGTCACTTTGTTGTGCTCCAGAGTCACGTGCAGAACAGACCAGGTAAGGACAGCAGCTTCCTCCCCTAAAGGACATCAGTGAACCGGATGGGTTTTTTCTGACAATTGACAACTGTTTCATGGTTATCAGACTCTTAATTCCAGATTTTTATTGAATTCAAATTCCACCATTTGCCACAGTGAGATTCCAAACTGGGTCTCCAGTACATAGTCTCTGGATTAATAGTCTAACAATAATACCACGAGGGCATTGTTCCCCTTGAGCCTGCTCTGTCAGCTGATCTGTTTGTTTTGAATTCCACATTCTCATCTATTCTTAAAAACCTTAGATTCTTGTTAGACAATAGAATCAATCTACCTCCATGTTAAAAGTATTCAATGACCCTGTCTCCTCCACCTTCTGAGGCAGAGTCTGTTTCTCCTAATTTCACCCTAGAATGATAATACCTATTTTTAAGAGATAGTAGGAACTGCAGATGCTGGAGAATCTGAGATAACAAGGTGTAGAGCTGCATAAACACAGCAGGCTAAGCAGCATCATAGGAGCAGGAAGGCTGGTGAAGGGTCTAGGCCCGAAACGTCAGCCTTCCTGCTCCTATGATGCTGCTTGGCCTGCTGTGTTCATCCAGCTCTAACCTTGTTATCTCTTATACCTATTTTTAAAACAGTTGTTCAGGAACTTATGCATGTCAATCAAACCACCCCGTACTCTTCTGAGATCCAGTGTAAACAAGCCCGGTCTGTCCAACCTTTTCTAATAAGATAACGTGCTTAATCCAGGTGCAGATCTAGTAAACCTCCTTTGAACTGTCTCTAAAGTCATCTACGTCCTTAGAAAGAGAGACTGAAACTACCCAAAATATTCGAGTTGTGGAATTCTGGTTTTTCTTTGTCAAGCTTTCCTGTACAAGTTTGTATCACATCACCACTGTTAGTTTTGATCACGCTAAGTGACTACTGTCATAGTTACTGAGTTTGTTTTTAGCTGCTTGGATCCAACAGGAGTTCTAACAAGAAAATAAGATATGTAGCCTTGACAGGAGAAACAGCTTTACAAAAAAGGAATAGAACGTGTTCTGCTTAGAGTCTAGATTCATTTCCACAAAGTGTATTGGAAATAAATGGTAAATATGTTACAAGGTTGTGTATTCAGAAGCGTTTGGGTCACAAACAAGCATCCAAAAATATCAACAATTTATAAGTAATCCAAAATTAAAAGCACTGTCTCAGTTATCTATATATGCTTATGTTGTTAGCTTTTGTAGTTTTCCTTCTTCAAAATATTTTCAAATGAAGTTTCGCGTTATACTGTTATTATCTATTTTCTGAAGAAGGGTCTGGACCGGAAATGTCAGCTTTCCTGCCCCTCTGATGCTGCTTGGCCTGCTGTGTTCATCCAGCTGTACACCTTGTTATCTCTGTTATTATCTATAGTGTTTTTTGTAACACTAGTTAAAATTCACTAAGCTTTTGGCACAGTCTTGGCACATTGCAGGACATGTATGCCATCCATTTAATATATATTTAATTAATGATAAAAAGACATTCTGTTTTTTTTCATTCTGTGGTTCTCCTGTCATATTTTTCACAGTCTGCAACACATTATGTGCTTCTAGATTTTAGCTGATCTCATTTAACTCCAGCTGTTTTTACTTACTTCTCTTCTGGTTTTGCTTTCCAGATTTTCACTTTGTTACCGTCACAGACAGTTACCGTCACAGACAGTTACCATTTGTAGTTCAAATTATTGTACTCTAAGAATACTGATACAGTCAATGTTCCAATGCCAACAGGTTCTGTAGTATGGTAACCAACTTGTTCATTTTAATTTATAATATATCTTATTAACCAATTAATGTCAAAGATCATTAGGTGGCCAACCATGGATACTATTTTGGTCCTCTCCTCCTCCTAATCTTCCGAGACAGGAAATGAGACAGTTGTATTTTTAATTGAGATAGTCCAAATTACAAAAATCCAATGCTGGAGGCTTGCAGTGATCCAGTGTTTCAGCTGGTAGAGAACAAACTGAAAAGTACAGTGGGCCGCAATTTTCTGTCGCAGGGCATCAGACCGTTGAGTTGGGCTGCTGCTGCCTATTAAGTGACAAGCTGCTGAAAGTACATGCTGAGAACAGTTGGAAAACACTGTATTTGGGAGAGTCAGAGAAATATACAGCACAGAAACAGATCCTTTGGCCTAATTCGTCCATGCCAACCAGATATCCTAAATAAATCTAATCCCATTTTCCAGCATTTGGCCCATACCGCTGTAAACCCTTCCTATTCATATACCCATCCAGGTTCCTTTTAAATGTTGTAATTGTACCAGCCTCCTTCACTTCTAACAGCTTATTCCATACATGCTCTACCATTTTTGTGAAAAAGGTCCCCCTTAGCTCCCTTTTAAATCTTTCCCCTCTCGCCTTGAACCTAAGTCCAGTAGTTTTGGACTCCCCCACCCTGGGGAAAAGACCTTGTCTACATAAAAACCAAAAGAACTGCAGATATTGTAAATCAGGAACAAAAACAGAAGTTGCTGGAAAAGCTCAGCAGGTCTGGCAGCATCTGTGAAGAAAAAAATCAGAGTTAACATTTCAGGTCTGGTGGCCCTCAGAACTGATGGTAGCCAGGAAAATGTTGGTTTATGTGCAGAAAATAGGGAGGGGGGTTGGGTAGGGAGTAAATGATAACATAAAGGATAGAGCCCAAAGAGAGAGAAGAGCAGTGGAATAGACAAAGGAGTTGGTAACGATCTGGCTAGGAGGGTGAATAACTGTTAATGGGAACTGTTAATGACTAACAATAACGGTCCTACTGCTGTCCCAGTATAGTCACTTTGACCCAGTCAAACTGATGGCCCCCATTGTTTGTATCAAGATAAGGGCCATCAATTTGACTGGGACAAGCGAACAACAGACATGCAAGGGAATTTCTGGAAGCCTGGTTTTCAACATTGGACTCCATTAACAAACACGTAGAAATCGACCCCGTATACAGACTACTGCTGAAAAACAGAACCAGAAGTGACAAGACCCACAACACCAGAGCATCATATAAATTCATAATGAAGCAGAACACCAACTTTGATTAGAGCTGGCACTGATGGTGTTGCCTAGTATGGTAACGAAATGTCAGCACACCACAGAACAACCGGCTCGGCGAGCTAACGAATAACTGCATTGAGGGAGGTGATGGCCTAGTGGTATTATCAGTGGACTATTAATCCAGAGACCCAGGTAATGTTCTGGGACCTGGGTTCAAATTCCCCAATGGCAGATAGTGGAATTTGAATTCAATATACATCTGGAGTTATGAGTCTAACGATAACTGTGAATCCATTGTCAACTGTCAGGAAAAACCCATCTGGTTCACTAATATTCTTTAGGGAAGGAAACTGCTATCCTTACCTGGCCTACACTCCAGACCCACAGCAATGTAGTTGACTCTTAACTGCCCTTTGGGCAATTAGGGGTGGATAATGAATGCTGGCCTAGCCAACGATGTCTACATCCCTAGAATCAATTAAAAAAATAATTAATTAAGTTTGTTTCTCTCCCCACCGCTGCTGCCAGACATACTAATATATAATGATGTATTTTCTACTATGTATTGTCATAAATATTATGATACATTTAACATTGTTAATGAAGCATAGATGAAGGATTGGTTCCCTGACATATAGAGCATGGATAAATGAATCATTTTCCGATTGGCGAGCTGTAACCAGGTTGGCATAGTGGCTGAGTGGTCAGCAATGCTGCCTCACAACACCGGGGAGCCGGGTTCAATCTCACCCTCTGGCAACTGTCTATGTGGAGTTTCCAAGTTTTCCACACGACTACATAGGTTACCGTCAGGTGCTCCGGTTTCCTTCCACAGTCCAAAGATGTGCAGGTTAGATGGATTGGCCATGCTAAATTGCCTGTAATGTCCAGAGATGTACAAGCTACGTGGATTAGCCATGGGGAATACAGGGTTACAGGAATAGGGTGTGGTGTGGGTTTGGATGGGGTGCTCTTCAGAGGGTCGGTGTGGACTCGATGGGCCGAATGAATTGCTTCCACACTGTAGGGATTCTATGATTTGTACGGATTAGTGCTGATCTACAATCGTATCAGTTACTTGGATGAAGGGACTAGATGTATGATGGCTAAATTTGCCAATGGCATCATGATAGTTGAGAAGGTAAATCGTAAAATAAAGGGATGTAAATGAGTGGTCAGAAATTTGGTAAATAAACTATAATGTGGAAATTTGTGAATTTGTCCCATTTGTGAGGAAGAATAGAAAATCTATATAGGCAGCCCCTGGATTGCGAATGGGTTCCATTCTGCAGTCCATGTGCAAATCAAATTGTATCTGAGTTAGAACGTGATGTGGGAAAATGTAAAGAGCTGTTCGTAAGTATGAGAAATATTCATATATTGGGTCTCTAAAATTACACTCCTAAATGGGATCGCATTCATAAGTATGAGTGTTCGTAAGTCCAGCGATTGTAAATCAGGGATCCCCTGTATGTCATTTGAATAGATAAGCATTGCCGAACTCTCTGATACAGAGGGATCCAGCAAGGAATTAGGAAGACAAATTAAATGTTTTAATTCACTTATGGGACATGGGTGTTGCTGGCTAGACCAGTATTTATTCAGCATTTTTAGTTGCCCTTGAGGAGATGGTGGTGAGCTGCCTTCCTAAACTACTGCAGCCCATGTGCAAATTGAATGTTGTCATTTATTAGAAACATACAAAATCCTGAGAAGATTTGATTGGGTGGATGCCGGAAGGATGTTCTCTCTTGTTGGGAAAACTACAGGTAGGGGGCACAGTTTTAACCATTAGTGATTTTCATTTTAAACAGATGAGGAGATAGGTTTTCTCTGAGGGTCATTAACTTACAGAATGCTCTTGTGCAGAAAACAGGGGAAGCTGTTTTCTTGGATTTATTCAGGACTGAGTTAGATTTTTGAGGACAGGAGAGTTAAGGGTTTGGGATCAGACAGAAAAGTGAAGACCACAATCAGATCACCATGATCTTATTGAACAGCAGAGCAGGCTCGAGGGGACAGGATGGCCTACCCCTGCTCCAAGGTTCTGTTGGTCTGACTTACCAGCTGAGTATTTTATCCCCAGCATTTTCTGTTTTGATATCAGTTTTCCTGCACCTGTAGTATTTTGTTTTTAATCGTCTTAGCCCTGCTTTTCACACAATGCCTTTACAATGTCATTGATGTCTCCCTTTTTGTTGCAATACGGAAGCAGAAAACAGTAGGCCAATTTTTTATTTGTTGATTTTGAATACATTATAAATTGAATCTGACAATTGATTTATTTTACTCATCCAAACTATGTAAGATTGAGTTTAACAAGCACTTGATAGGCAGTGTTTCATTATAAAAGCCTAGAACAGAGATGGTTCAGATAATACCCTTGTAGCATTAGGGTGCAGCTACTAGAATTAACAGTGGAGAGAATACGATTCATGATGGCATGGCTGCATTTTCAAATAAATCAAATAAGAATACCGTTACATTGTCACTGATTTTTTTTTTCAATACCCATTCTATTCAAAGGTTTCTTTTTCATTGTTCAAAAAATGTGATTAGTAAATTTTAGTGTGTGTGGCAATTAACCACCTTTTAGGTGAGGGTGAGAATTGCAACCTCCCAAATGGACAAAAGGAATTGAAAATCATCAGTTCATTCTCTGGCATTTGAACTTTTGTGATATTCTATTAAAATAGACATTTCTATTGAATTGAAATTCTATTTCGCGGGAACACCTTGTTTCAAAATTCAGCCTAAACCATGCCTTGTGCATTGACTGGCATTCAACAGTATTGCTTTTTAACATGCTCAGGCTGACAAATATGCCTGGTGCAACTCCCAAAAGAACATTATGCAATAGGAACAACAAGCTAGCCTTTTTTCTGAAAATTTTTTTCCATCAGTAAATTTCAAAATTAATTGGCGGACACCCTCCTCACAATGTTCTGACTTGTGTGAGTGTATGTATATTTTTACACACACACACATCCAAGTTATATATAAAAGTCAATTATAACTGCAAATTTACATCCAGTTGGCTGGTTCCAGAACAAAACTATGCAGCATCAACTTCCAGAGTAAATTTCTATAATATTTTGTTATTTGTTATTTGCCAAGGTGGGATTCCAATCCTAGTTACCAGACCCTTAACTGGGGTCTCTGGATTACCAGTTCAGTGATGTTACAATTGCACGAGCATCTCCTTTTATGTTTTGATGTATTGAAGTTGAAACATCTCTGTAAAATGATGAGCTATATTTTTGAGGAAACCTTGGCCTGTGCGAATTCGAGATAAGTATCAAAAACTGTTGCAATTCTAACGTGAACAGGCAGGCAGCTTTTTTGATCCTGGTGCAGTTGAAACTTCACTAAAATAAAATGAAGGTGGATCTTTGGAATGATACAGGGAATTACAGCATGTGTCTAGCAGATCTGTTCCAGCCAGTTTATGCTCAACTCTACTTCATCAAACTCCATCAGCATATCCTTCCATTCCTCTGTCACTCACAAGCTTATCTAGGTTTCCCTAAAGATCTACACAAATTCCACATTCTAACCATTCTTCTGAATAACTAAGTTTCTCCTGATTTCTTTATTAGACTTGTTAGTGACCATCTTCTCATTACAACACCTAGTTTCGAATGCCCTCATAAGTGGAAATATCATGTAAAATCCACATTATAGGAGGGATGTGATTGCACTGAAGAAGGTGCAGAGATTTACCAGTCTATTCTGAAGAAGGATCACTGGACTCAAAACATTAACTGTACTTTCTGTCCACAGGTGCTGCCAGACCCACTGAGTTTCTCCAGCAATTTCTGTATTTATTTCAAATCCCCTACGTCCACAGTTCTGTTTGCTAGAAGGTTTAGTTACTAGCAAATTTTCTAGCTATAAGAACACAGCAGGCCAGGCATCCTCAAAGGAGCGGGAAAGCTGATGTTTCAGATCGGTGTTCCTCCAGCTCCACACTCTGTTATCTCTGACTTCAGCATCAGCAGTTCTTACTATCTCTGAATTTTCTAGCTATTCTCTTTTCCATTTTCTTTCTTCTAAAAGTGTTGACTGAGTGCTTGGGTTCTATAAGCATTGAAAGGTCCTCCAATCTATTACCTCAAAGGCCATCCTTCTTGTGATTCAATGACAGGTGAGTGGATTTGTCACATGGACAAGCCCAATTTTCACCTGAACCTCCCTCACATATAGACAAACATACACACTTTTTCCACCAGAGTTCACTAGATATTAGTTGTCTGTGGATCCTTGGCCAATATGTCTCTCCTTAGCCTGGGGACAACAAAAGTCCAATAGTATTCGTCTTACCGTTCCCTTTAGATCAGTTTTTTAATTGTGAGGACATCTTGAGAGTTAAACAGGAATCTTTATGGACTGTGTGACTGAATAATATGCTTACAAGTGCATTTAGTAACAGTATTTGGGATTGCTAAGTAGCACAGGGAAACTCCAATCTTCCCATGCTTGGCCTTTTTGAAAAAAAATTCCAGCTCCCAAACTAGTAAGTACTCAGGTGTAACTTTTACAGTTGTAACAACCTTGTACGACTAAATTAAATAATTTTTGAAATTGAGATTCTTTACATCAACTCCTTTGACTTCTCAGTTTATACTGTACGATATTTTTTTCCACCATAATAAATGGAAACATTTTAAGTATTTTGTTCCTTGAGTTTTTTTTTCAATCTTTTAATTAATGACTCCTGGCCACACTAACTATTTTGATAAGAAATAAATCTGCCCCGTTTAACTGAAGGTTTGTTTTTGAATCATTTGAGTCTTAGAACTCTGCTGATTATCTAATCATAAGCATGACCAGATCAGTTGTTGATGTAACATTAAATGGAGACCCTGTGTTGCAAGATGAGTTATCTCTTCTGCAAAGCTGGCAGCCAGCACTGTCTGGGCATGATTATTTGTCTGATGCAAAGGCAGACTTAATGAGTGTAATCATCTCTATTAATATCCATCTATAATGTACTCTTTATAGATTAACGTTTTACTCCTGTGTTCACCTAAAATATTACATGCTACATTTAGACTGTTTTAGTTATTTAATGGTTTCAGTACAAGCTTCATGTTTTTTTTAACTTTAAATGATTATTTTCTTCAAAACACAGATGTAAGAATTTAAATAGATGCTACCAGAGCTCACGAGGTTACCTCAGAGAGTCATTGACGTTGCCTGCTGCCTGCAGTAGTGAAAACATAATTAGTGGTGATTTTACTGAACACTTTCAGATAAGAGTTTTAATGTTTAAAAGTGCAGAAGCATATTTTGTATATGGAATTTAATACTTCAACTGAATTTTTTCCCTTTTGCAAGAGGAATAAAAATATTGGTGCATGTTACATTAATAATATTTACTTCAAATAAAGAAAAAAAATTGAACTACATATATAATGATTGTTTAATAAGAGGAAAGTAGGGGATGCACAACTCCAATTGTTGATCTAGTTTGTTTAGATATGTTATTGGTGCATGTTACTTGCTGCTCATTCTTATGTGCCATGTGTTTGTGATATCATTCAGCAAAAAAATTAAATAGGATTATGAAGAATGAGGCAGAACTCCAAACTGATCTGACATTAATAGCCTGATACAGTGTATAGTTTATTCTTTGAGGTACACTTTTCCTTTTGTGTGTCAATAGACATTCACTTTGAAAATTGTGTAGAGCAGAGTGATTGTGATATGAGTGTTGGATGTTTAACACATTCAAATGAATGAGATTTCTTTCCTGATAAGAAGTAGAGTCATGGAGTCATACAGCAAGGAAACAGCCCATTCGGCCCAACCAGTCCATGCTGACCATGTTCTCAAATTAAACTAGTCCCACCTGCCTGCGTTTGGCCTGTACGCTTCCAAATATTTCTTATTCATGTATTTATCTAAATTTCTTTTGAACATTGTAACTGTACCCACATCCACCACTTCCTCTGGAAGTTCATTCCACACATGAACGACTGTCTGTGTTTAAAAATTTGCCCCTCGTGCCTTTTTTTAATCTTTCTCTCACCATAAAAATATGCCGCCTGGTATTGAAATCCCCAACCCTAGGGAAAAGACACCTGCCATTCAACTTATCTATACCTCTCATGATTTTATAAACCTCTATAAGGTCAGCCCTCCACCTCCTATGCTCCAGTGATAAAAGTCCCAGCCTCTCCTAATAACAAATGTTAAGAAAATATGTGAGTTAACGTCTTAATTAAAATAATTAAGAAACATTATATGATCCTGTTAAGCAAATATCACATACTAACAGATGTTAACATTTGAAGGATTTATCTACTGTTTGTTATCACACACCGATAACATTGGTCCTGTTATTGGTACTTGCTTTCTGTTTTCACCTCAGTAATTTAGTATATCATAATTTTCACAATGGTTTTTCGCTTTGAGCGTCGGAGGCTGAGGGGTGACCTTAGAGGTTTATAAAATCATGAGGGGAATAGATAGGGTGAATAGCCAAGGTCTTTTTCCTATGGTGGGGGAGTCCAAAACTTGAGGGCGTAGGTTTGAGGTGAGAGGGGAAAGATTTAAAAGGGACCTGAGAAGTAACTTTTTCACACAGAGAGTGGTCCGTGTATGGAACAAGCTGCCAGAGGAAGTGATGGAGGTGGGTACAATTACAATATTTAAAAGGCATCTGGATGGGTATATGAATAGGAAGAGTTTAGAGGAATATGGGCTAAATGTTTGCGAATGGGATTCGATCAGATTGGGATGCCTGGTGAGTGTGGACGAGTTGGACCAAAGAGTCTGTATCCATGCTGTACACCTCTATGACTACTGTAATCTTATTGGTAGCATTATTTAAATAGCTGCTAAGAATACGTCTACAAACTGCAATTACATATCAATTTCAAATTAGAATAAAACATTTGCAGATGTTTATATATAGATACTGATTAGAAGTTATTGAGCGTGATTGAGTTCTATTACAGCACTTGTCTCATGGTAGGAGAGGAAAGAGCTGGGTTCACAGCTCCGTGTACTGAAGCCAGGCTCCCAGGGAAAGGATGCAAATAGCCCATATTGAAACATACTTCAAAATTTATATCCAATTGTAAACCAATTATAAATCAACAGTCCAGCGGATAAGTTGTTCATGTAACTTGGAATATTGTTATGTGAGGCTGGTGGGTGCACTCTTATTCCACAACTGATAGTTCACAACATAAAATAGAAGTATTTTTTATGGTTACCAAGATGACTGACTACTTGTCTACATCAGGTTTTAAACAATAAGAATTTATCAACCAGGTTTCTTATAAACAGAATTATGTATTTATAATCAAAATAAAAATTATTCAATAATTCGTTAACATATACAGTCAGTAATGTAGAAGTAGGAGTGCTTATCCCTCTAAATATCCCCAAAATCTACACACACACAAACCCACACATATCTCTCTCTTCCTGAAAAGAAATTTTAAAAATAGATTTCTCTACCGAGATTAGCTTTCAGAACAAAAGGCTTTGTAGTATTCTTGAAGGCAAAAGGATAAAGTGCAGGGGGATGCTTCACAGTCTGTTGCTGTGCTGTTCTAGCATGTGTGGTCAAGTCACTCTTCATCTCTTCATGCATGGTTAGCTCTGAAGTCTTGCGGACCCAGCTTGCTCAAGACATACAATCTTGAAATGTTCTTTCAATCTATCCTTCAAAAGAGCAAATAGTTTTCACTCTGAACTCATCATGAGAGCTTTCTTTTTAGAAATAGAGGAGATGAGCTGGGCAGCTTGTTCTTAGTAAGCTTTCTTACAACTCAGTTTGTACTTAACAGGCTTCCCTCTAACTTAACCAGATGAAACAAGAACTTTTCCAAGCCAGTCATTGTTCAAAATAGCAAAGCAGCAAGCAGTTATCACTGGCCATGTAACTTTGATGATTTTATTTTCCACAAGGCTTCTTCAATGTCGATGGTAGCCTTCCAATGACCTTATTTAAAGAAAACACTCCAGATATTTCCACAAAACTTAGAATAAATCTATTTTTTTCACAATCGTTCCAAATTTAAGTTCTCCAAGAAATATTAAATATAAAGTGTATTCATAACATTGTTACTTTCAATGACTCTAATATTACTATTTGTCCTGAGGAAGGGTTATCGGACCCATAACGTTAACTCTGATTTCTCTTCACAAATGTGCGACACCTGTTGAGCTTTTCCAGCAACTTCCGTTTTTTTTGTAATCTTATTACTGACAGCGTGCAACAACTGTGGGCGTTACTTAACTTAAAAATACTTAATGAGCTAGAGGATTATATTTCTACTGGTAGAGTCAATTGCAGTTTTGGGATAATGTAAATTGGCATCTGTTTGATTAATTGTTGTGCTAGATGCTGTATCTTGTCAAAACTTAACCTGACAGTAGTTCTGTAGAAATGTAGTTAACCAGTTAACATAAAACATAGAACAGTACAGCACAGTATAGGCCCTTCGGCCCATGATGTTTTGCCGACCTATTATCCTACTAAGATCAAACTACCCTGCATACCCTACATTTTGCTATCCTCCAAGTGCCAATCCAAGAGCCGCTTAAAAGTCTCTGAAGTATCTGACTCCACAATCACTGCAGGCAGCACATTTCACACACCCACCGTTGGCCATGTAAATCCAAACTGACGTGTTGAAATTTATTTTATATAAGTTTCTAGAATGTGAGTGTTTCTGGCTTGCCAGAATTTATTGCTTATTTCTAACTACCCTTGAAAATATGGTGGTGAGCCTCCATTGTGAAGTGAAGCAAGCCAGTGTAGGTACACCTACAATATGGTTAGCAAGGGTGTTCCAAGATTTTAACTTAGGAATAGCACCGTTCCTTCATTGTTGCTAAGTTTTATAATGTGTTGCAGGTGTTAATGTTCCAAAGACATTCTTCTCTTGACCTTCCGGCTGGTAGGTTTCACACATTTGGAAGATACAGTTAAAGGAGCCTTGGCAAAATGCTGCACTCAGCAGTAGAATTCTCTATGGCCCCTGTTTCTGTGAAGTTCACACGAGTTGCCTTATCTCCCTGTCCCTATCCTGGCTGTAGTCAGACTCGTGTCTATTGACTCATCTGTGCATATTCTGACTCTAAACTAGCCTTTAAGGTACTTGAGGTGCCAGTATCTGAGCTGGTACCTGCAAGTGTTAGGTTAAGCGACTGTGCTTCCTCTTCCAGGCTATCCTCTACTTGCCCTGCAACTTTCTTCTCGAGGGTGTGAGTCAGCAATTCTTGACTGGCTAAAAGCTTAAAAGGGAAAGAGACATTGGGTAGGAAGAAAATGAGAATGCCACGATCATTCCATTTCATGACACCTTTCAGAATAACGGTTAAAAGTTAGGGAAGAAATTGCATAAAGCAGCAAGACTGTCAAGCAGGATAACCTCTGCTAGACTTGATGCCTTTCGCTCTATAGCTGTCCATATTTGTCCAGTCCACCAGTTCCAGTGCACTGAAGGGATGGAGGTGTGCTGGTCAACCTCCAGACTCCTGGCTTTCTGTTCTGCTGTATGCCACATGCTGCAAGAGAGAGGTAGATTGTCATTAAGTGTGAATCACTGCCTGCCAAAAATGAATAGATGGAACTATGTGAAAGCAGTGAGTGATGTGTATGCAACTAACATGCTTCACAAGTGTGTATGGTTAGAATGTAGTATACGGATACCAGGGAGTGAATGTTAAGTGCCATTGCATGATGGGAATTTGTGATGGAAGTCTGGTGCATCAAACAGTGCAAGAGATAATCGATATGGGGCTAGATTTTTCATGTTAGGCTCAGGAAATGCAAATTGAGCCATTTCCTGGCTATAGAAACTGACCCCATCACTTCTGCCTGTATCCATCAAATCTGTATCTTTTGAAGACGTGAGCAAGCAGTGTCAGAAGAGTGTGTGCCCCAAGGTTTGAAGGCTTTCTTTAGTTTGCTGGGACATTGGCCCAACTCTCCACATTGTTCTTGTGTCCCCTTGGTATTCCACTCTTTACACCCACATATTGCCCATGCCCCTCCCTACGTACTTTGCTTAGCCACTCACCAGATATCCATTATGTACAGTCCTCAGGAGCCATGTACTGTATTAAAATCAGGAAGTCATTGAAATGTACATGAGAAAAAGAAAACCTCTGAGAATATAAAAACCGAAAGAACTACAGCCTCTGTAAATCAGGAACAAACACAGAAGTTGCTGGAAAAGCTCAGCAGGTCTGGCAGCATCTGTGAAGAAAAAAAAGAGTTAATGTTTCAGGTCCGGTGACCCTTCCTCTGACAATATAGTTGAGCTGTCATTCAAAAACCAACCATTCAAGCTGAAAAAACCTCTAGACCCAATGAAAAAAAACCTGAAATCCCTAAATTGGTCATAGAGCTGTAAAAAGAAGCATCTATTTAATGCTCACATCAAAAACAGGTAATTATTTAATAATCTCTTAAAATTGTCAGTCAGACATTGTACATAATCTCCTTCTGAGATAAATGGTTCATTAGCTTTTGAAAATCAACCAAGCATTCATGTGGACTCCACTATCAAAACAAACCTTTGCAACTTCAAACAATGGAGACATTGAAACTAGAAGTACAGATGACTCATTTTTTTTCTAAGATGACACAGTGTGGAGCTGGAGGAACACAGCAGGCCAGGCAGCATCAGAGGAGCAGGGAAGCTGACTTTTCTTCAAAAAGGTCTGTTTCTGAAGTTTCTGAAGAAAGGTCCTGACCCGAAACGTCAGCTTTCCTGCTCTTCTGATGCTGCCTGGCATGCTGTGTTCCTCCAGCTCCACACTGTGTTATCTCTGACTCCAGCATCGACAGCTCTTACTATCTCAGTTTTTTCTAAGTTACACAAGATGATTTGTCTGTCAAAACAGTTCAGGAACAGATGGCTGTTTTCTTTTCACTAAGAGAAACTGCAGACCATTTTTTTCCCCCAGATTGAGAGCATTGTTAATGTTTAAGTCACTTAACACTAGAATTTACAATTGCTGCCTTTTTTATTTTGAATGAATAGTAGCATTTTTCTCAATGAGAAGATTACTGTAGTATGTCTTAAAACTTACACAATGCATTTTACTGAAGTTCACTCCGCCCACTTGACAGCGCAGGGGCGCCTGCACAATATTGAAAATCCAGAGTATCCAGGCAACCTTCCATGTCACACTTGTGTCTCATTTTCAAACAGTGGGGAGATGCTCACATCTACAGGCCATCCATCCAAAAATCAGGATGATTGAATTTTGCTCTTGTAGTCAGCATTTTCCTATGCATTTTGTCCAATTCTATTGCTTTACGTGGTTGAAGAATCTTTTCTGCATACTTTCTCATAGTATTGTGTGAAATCTTGGGATGATTTGTTTACTGAAGACACAATGCGTATGCAAGCTGTTAGTATTCTGTAATATATGATAACAGCATTTTGTTGTTGTTTTAGATTAAACTAGATGATGGAGAGCCTGAGCCTGCAGGCAGTGACCCTTACTGATGGATCTACAGCATACATCCAACATACATTGAAAGGTGAGCCACCCAAATGTTAAACGGAAACTTGTGCACCAATGCAACATGGAGTGTTGGGATAGAAATTTAATTTCTCACTCATGTGCATGGTTAATATCATTTCTTCTTGGGAGACTTTGAGCAGAGGCTAAGCCTCCATAACAGTGAATCTGATGATGATTTATCCCAGATAAACAGCTATAGATGGAGGACTTGAGCTTAACTATTTATAAAATGCACATAGTCCAGATCACCAAACAGATGGAACTGGGGTAAGGGTGTAAAGGATATAAATGGGAGAATTAACATTTACATGTACCAGGTAGACATTTTCCAAAGTTTCATGTTCGTTACATTTAAGTCATGCCATTTTTTTTTTGATGAAAAATATGTAAGAACACAAAAATAAGGAGGTGGAAAAATTCAACAGTGGACAGTATCTGAGATCAGTCAAAAGACCTTTAATTAAATCAAATTCAGATTCTACCTGCAGACCAGCCCAAATACATGGGAAGCCTATTTCTGTTTTGAAATGGAAGAGCACTCCAATCCTAAGATTTAAACAGAGTTGTTCAAGCAACCTTTTTAACCTTTAGTTTTGGAAAAATCTTCTTGAACTCCTTTTCTTCATTATACTTCCTTTTCTTAAATACTGCACCACATTTTACAAGATGTGCTGTGAAGTGATGTACTGGGGACTTAATACCACTTCACTGTTTATTCAATTTGTCACACCTTGTGGAAGCATACACTTAGGTTTCAATATCAGCGACTATTCTAGAATAATTCAGTTGTTGTTGGTTAGATTTAATATAGTTTCCAAACTTTAGCTGGAGTTTTGCCTTCCTTAGAGCTGGTGGGAAGATGACAGGAAGAGGAAATAATTAAACGGGTTAGCACTAGAGTTTATACATCCTTGCTGGGCAGGTCATTGTCAAACCTCCTGATCTGCTGCCACTTAAATCCCTTAAGTAATCAATTAATGACCCTTCTACAGCTTTATCCTTACACCCTCCTGATTCACTATGTTCCCATCTGAGAAAAGTGACAGCCCTGCTGAGTACTCAGCGAGCTATCTGCAGCTGGGGTGGAGTTTGGCACCAAGATTGGGGTAATAGAGGCCAGGGAGAAATTACTGAAAGCCACTCCCCTGTGTCCAACTCCTGACATCCATTCTACAATCTCGGTCCAATCCATAAAAATGTCACCTACCGTCTGATGCTGCTGATCTTCAGTCTGCTGTGTAGCCAGCAGCCTGGGCCTACAAAATGTGTAGTCTTTGATTGATCAGCAACTTCAGGCAAGGGGAACGTCGCTGTCCCAGGAACGTACTGGGATTTTACAGTATGTTTTACAAATTGTATTAAATTGGGGAAAAAGCTGGAATCGATTATCAGAATACTTAGGAATCCACAGTATTGTTAGCCAGAGTCAACAAGGTCTTACGAAAGGGAAATTGTGATTATCAGATTTACGATTTTTGGAGATGAAACTAGCAGGGCAAGTGTAGGAGAACTGGTTGGATGTTGTATATTTGGATTTTGAAAAAACACTTAATAAAGTGTGAAAAGCTAGAGAGATTGTTGTACAAGTTAAGGGGCTCATAGCAACTGGGTAACAGTAATGTGATAGAAATTTGTTAAAACAGAGTATAGATATGAGTCGTTTTCAGGTTTTGACTAAAAGAGTCAAATGTAGTGTATTGAAGTTTGCTGTCAGTATAAAGCTAGATGAGAAAATAAGCTGTGGGGAGGATATAGTGTCTAGAAAGAGATAAATTGAATGTAAGCAAGAAAGTGGCAGATGGAGTATAATGTGAGAAAATGGAAGCTTTTCTTAGAATATAGGAAAAAGAATTTTTTTTTAAATTTATGTTCTGAGCAATTTTGGTGTTATTGTACAGAAAAGACAAGAAGTTAATATGTGGGTGCAGCCACCAATTAGGTAGCAAATAGTATGTTAGCCTTTATTGAAAGCAGGTTGGAGAACAAAAGTAAAGGAGTCTTGCCGCAGTTAGATCAGGCTTTGTGAAACCACATCTGGAGTCTCCTCACCCAAGTAGGGGAATGTCTGCTTTAGTGGGGGTGAAATGAAAGTTCTTCAGTTAATTCCTTGGATGAGGGTTGAAAGAGATTTGTAGAATGGCCATGCACTTACTGGAGTTTGGAAGAAGAAGAAGTGAAATGTTTGAAATTCTGATGGCTTCACAGGATAGGTGCGGAAGCTTTTTATCCTGACAATGCGTTGATTTCTGAATATATTTAACAGATGCAAAGTTGGTTGAGGGGCAAACTATTCAGCTGGAAGATGGTACGACAGCCTACATCCAACAAGTTACAATACATAAAGGTAACAACAGAAATTACAGACAGAACATCAATTAATGCTAAACATATGTCCAAGGCATGAGTGAGAGTCAGTCTGCTCTGGAAGAATACTGTTTAATTAAAGTCTACTTTATGCCAACCTTTGTATTTTCAGTAGAGTTGTATCTATATATTATAGTCCCACTTCTGTGTGAAGTAATTGCCAACATGCTTGTGTTTTATTGACAATTGAATAGAAACTGTGTTTATGTTGTGAAGCCTAGCAGAGTTTAACACTACAGAAGGAGTTCAACCAAAGTTGCCCTGACGAAGTCATTTTGCTTTTATTTCTAAATAACATCTTAATTAAATCTTCAGTGACCTTTGACAAATAAATTACAGGGATGGAACTGTTTGAAGCACAATGAGATTCAAGCAGATATGTGTGTATGTCCTCCCATTCTGATGCATTTTAATCTCAGTCACTTTACTATGGGGAACTATTGAACAGAGACCAAATTCTTTCTTTCAGGAAAGGTAAGGCAGTCCTAGGGAGGGACATCTGAATCTGAGTGATTGCAATGCAATTTCATAAACAAGAGACCTTGTTACTGGTATCCATTCAGCCCACCCTTTTGTCAATAGGTAAGGAAAGGTCGATGGATAAATTAGAATAAAACAGCTGTGTTTTAAACAGAAGCCACAAAATGTAATTAGATGTCAATCTACAGTTTCATTAAAGTGAAGGTTAAAGTGAGGTTGTAATCCCCAAAATGATTAAAATGGAAACCTTTACATTTTAACTGGAGCTTAACACGTATGTGGAATTCACAGTGAAATCGTGCAGTTTGTTTCAAAGCTGTAATAATTAGCCCTTTTCTCAGCCAATAGAATATAATTTATTGTGGACAGTGTACAGCAAGAACAAAAAAATCTTGTATTGATAGAGTATCCTGTCACTCCAGGTGTATTTAACTCCTGTTATGGTACATATGCACAGCATCATCATATTGGTATGCTCATTCTTCACCAAGTTTTAATAGACAGTCGGTAGTGCTCTTGATTAACTTGTCAGTTGAACAGAAGCCAACCCAGAGGAAATTATGTGTGACTGCTTTTGTGTTTGACTTAGTCGTTTGTTACAGAAAATCGAAGGGAAAATGAGAGAGGAATTATTTGCCCCGTGGTGGGGGTTGGAGTGGGTTGGGAAAGGAAAACCACAAGAGAGGAGAAAATAATTTTGATGAGGTTAGAAAAAAATTGCACGTGTTTGAAAATGTAAGCTTGAATCCCTTGTTTTGATTTTGTGTTTCAAAGTTTTTAATGTATTTAAATTTGCAGGTGACAGTCTGCCTTTTGAAGATGGCCAGGCTGTACAGCTAGAAGATGGCAGCACTGCATATATCCATCACACCCCTAAAGGTAGCTTTGATTCTCAGAATGTACTCTTATATTCTTATTTCTATGCTGGAACAACTCCTGATATCCAGCATCAATTACATAAGAACAGAATTGGGGACCCAAGGGAACTAAGTAAGTGATGGAATTAATAACTTGTTGTAGTAGTTCATAATCACTGCTTATTTTGTTTGATATTATTTTAGGTTCTGTATCATGTCTATTATTTCTCAAAGTGAAAGGAAAAAGGCGCCATGTATTGAAAGAGTGAATAACTACTCAGTTGAACTTGTTTATTTTGTTTTGGCATTTTGTTCTTAGAAAACTATTTGCTACACTTTGCTCTGTTATTCCATTCTGACTGATCATTTCGTTCAGGAAATCAAATCAAGAATAAAAACAAGTAATGCAGGAAACGGTCAATATGTCAGGCAGTATCAGTGGAGAGTGAAACAATGTTAGTATTTCAGATTGATGACCTTTCATCAAAAGTAGTAATAAATAGGATTTGCTCAATATAAAAGTACACATTTGATGTAAACTAAGTAGCTTTGCATCTCATGGATTATGTAGAGAAAAGAATGGTGAGGAGATTGATGAATGTACTGCAAGTCAATAAAACTCACTCAAAAGTGTGTCACTAGCAAAATGGGAATAGGAGTACATTTAAAGCATGATTGTTTTTCTCTTCTTAACCCTGAGTCAGCAAGGTATTGTTTAATTTACTCCTTCCCCATTTGCTCCTGTCCTTTACTGATGTAGGCTGAAGGGTGTTCCCTAAACCCTGGTTTTCAGATTCCAATTATTGAAATAAATCCACAGTAACATCTTTTAAGATGTAATCAAAAATAGTGTTTATTAACAAAATGTTCAAAGCAGGGAAGAATTGCTTGACTACTTCATCCACTCACACAAGCACTCAGGAATTAAAGAAGATAGGGCAGGAGAAGAGACAGGTTAGAAATGACAAGTTTTCATAAATCTAGTGGTATTAAAAATCAGTTCATATGAGTTACAACTTCCTAGAGGTCAGTATACAATAATAGTCTCCTTGGTGAGTTGGGCCCAGTGATGCTCCTTCTTACAGGCAAAGTGTCAGCTGCTTTCCAGCCATCAGGTTGGAGACAGAGGTGAAAATTCTGAAGCAGGCTGCCAATTCAGCCTAGAGTCCTGCTTTCCCTTTGGAGGTCAACCAGAGATAGGCAGACTCACAGAATTGTATAGTTGAACTAATCAGCAACCTCCAACTTCTATCAGGTAAGACAAAGACAAGGCATTTCAGGTCTAGTGGCCCATCTTGGTGGGTTAGTTGGAAGATCATTTTGCTTACAGTGTGTCCAGCCTCCCCTATTATAGTTTCCATTGCGAAGTGATGAGTTAAGTACAAAAGCATCAAAACATTATTTTAGCAGAATGAGTCTTTGTCCAGAGTTGGCTGGAAGCAAACAGCTTGTCTCCAAGTACATTGTGTACAGCTTTGACTGGAATATCTACACACTGCAGAGCTCCTGGAAATACAATCATATGAACAGCCTTGTCCGTTTTATGTGTTCAGCAGAGTTGTTCATTTTTAAAAGAAACAGCATTTAAAAACAAATGTATCAGAGACAATAAAGTTTTGCTTTGGGATTGCCTATCATTCCCTCTGGCCATGAGCTAAATATTTACTAAAAATATGTTGGGTTGCATTGTGAACACTGGTATTCAGGCTGCCATGTGTTGTTATATGATGATGGTCATCTTGGAGAAGTAATGGATGGAAATTTAGGACTCCGAACTTTTCACTGCTAAACAGCAGTTAACTGTTTGGTAAATAGTACCATTATTTTGTGTACAATACCTTGTTTCATCCATTAATTACTACTGGATCAATATCAGTATGCAGTGTCATAACAAGAAGGACGTTTTCTTTATGAGGGTTGAAAGTGCTAACAGACAGTATGTGCTGCTTGTTTTCACTAGTTCCAAGCCCCTTCTGAACATAATAAACAATTATAATATTTCTGTACAGTCTTGTGTTACACTTTTTCTGTTAACATTTATAATTGAAAAATCTTGCATCAATATCTTATAATGGCTATGCCATCATTCGTCATTTTTGCTGTAATTCTGGTCCTCATCCCACCAGATGAAACTATTCTTTGGATTGACCAACTCTGTCCACTATTGATTCTTTAATCAGCCCAATGTTGTGAATTCTTCCTGCCCCCCCCACCCCCGTCCTAATGTTCAATATAGTCAAGGCTTTCACTTGTCTAACTCGGATGTGATTCTGATTAGAGGCTGTGAACAATTCACTCAGTTTTCTTTCTGTTAATGGATTGATCTTGGTCTCACTTGCCTCAAACTGATTGAATCAATAAGTATAAATAGAACATTTACCATACAAACAGAGGTGTGTTGGCTCATCATGTCTGCACCAGCTGAAAGCCAAGCCATCTGGCATAATATCAATTTCCAGTTTGTGGTCAGTAGCCCTGCAGGAATGGAGGCTTGAGGTGTATATCCAGAGATCATTTACATGAATTGAAGGTTCCTGGCTTTACCAATCTTTTGAAGCAATGTGTTTTAGACCATATAGGTGAAAACTGTTTTCCTCATCTCCCTTCTAGCCTTTTGACTGATTACTGTAAATTGATAGCATCTTCCTCACATTCACTGACCACTGTGCCCATGTAAATAAGCCTTTCTAATCCACTGTATTCAGGCTCCTCGCAATTTTGAACATCACAATCAAAGCCCCCCCACCCCCAGCCTTCTCTGTTCTAAAGATGATATCCCAGGCCTATCCAGATTTTTCTCCTGGCTGTATTTTTCCAAACCTGGCAACATCCTCGTAAGTCTCTTCTATGGCTTCTTTAGTGCAATTTCATCCTTTTTGAGATGAGCTGACTAGAATGCACACAGTATTCAGGGCTGGAGCATAAGTGATACTTTATATAGTTTCAATGTAACCTTCCTGCTCTTTGTATTCTACATCTGAACAAATGAAGGAAAAGATTTATTAAGATTTAGGATCCTCCTTCCTGCTTCCTGGTTTCATATTCATGTTAGTTGCGGTACAGACTTGAACGTTCCACTTTGGGTTCTATGAATATATTAATTCACTAAGTTCTTTCTTAAAAAAAATGCGTGTATTAACTTCAATAATCTTAATCAGATTTTCATTGTTTTTAAATTACCTTTCACATTATTGCAGATGGCAACAAATTCTCTAATGTAACAAACCCTCCCTTAAACTGACATGCTACTCAAATATATAATTTATGGCCATTGACAGCAGCGTATGTTATGAAAACAATTAAAATAGTTTGATCAGTAGACTTTATGGTGCTTGCTTTTCCACTTTATGATAATGATTTCAATTCTAAAGAGCTTAGTTGACTGTGAAGTGCTTTGAATTGTCCTGAAGTAATGTGAAAGCAGTATACAAATGCACACTGTTCCTTCTTTATGTTGGAAGCAATCGGTGTCATTTGCTAAGTGATGATTTGACAAAGTTTGTTTTTTCAATCTATATGATAATTGCATTATGATTTTGCCAATGATGATCTCATTTCTATGAGAGTTACATTCAAGAATTTTAATTAGACATACCCTCTTTCTGGTGTTGGCAACAGTAAATCTGGATTTTTTAAAAAAATTGCCTGACCTGAATGTGAGTGGAGATCAGAGAGGTATGAGGGACCTGGATGTCAGGATTCTCCTGTAGGTTGTGGAGTTGAGGAAAAAAAACACAACTTGAAGAACCTTTAGAAAATGGGAAGGGAGGTGATACAGTGCTCATGCTGAGAGAACAGGTTGCAGAGAGTGGCAGTGAAAGAAAAGCTGCAGATAGTGGAGTGGAGTGGATGTAGAACAAGAAATAAACCCAGAAACCTGCATCTTGTGAAACCACCAAACCTCGAGGTAGCACCTTATACTGTAAAGTCCAAGTCTGTTGGTACTAAAGTTGAGAAATGATCCGAAGTTTGGGCTGAGGTTGTTATTTATTTATGATACTCAATAAAAAGAAGTCATCTATAATTGACCTTGCTGGAAATTATTTCGACTGTAATGTTGTCATACTGTCTTGTGATGTAGTTACTGTGGTTGCCTAACAATTGTCCTGAAAAGCAGCAATTACTTTACCTTGACATGAGTCTAATTCGTTTCCCTAGATGATTTTGACCAGGATGCAGTACAAGCTGTACAACTAGAGGATGGTACAACAGCTTATATTCATCACCCAGTCTCCATGCAGGGTTCCAACACTATCCTGGCTGTGCAGACAGAAGCAGGTTTGGAAACACTACGTGCTCCAACAGATGGCACAGTCGACCATGAGTCTATTAGTGCTCTTGAGCATTATGCCAACAAGGTAAGTTTTATCCATGATTTGGAACAGCCTTTGCTCATTGTTGTGAATGTGAGCTTTTATAGGATGATTATGTCTTGGTACTGTCTCTTTAAATCTAAGGTAAAAAGGAGGAATGAAGGGAGCCATGTGACTTCCAAATTGTGCCAGACACAAAGCCTGAGTGGCTTGGTGACAGGGGAGCCCTAGTTAATTTACTGGTAAGAAGGATACCATGAGGGGGTTCCTTTGCTAGAGAAATTAGAACTGTAGGACACATTTTAAGACTAAGAGGTCTCCCTTTTAAGAGAGATTTGCAGATAAATCTTTTCACTGAGGGTCACTGATCTGTGGAATTTCCTTCTCCAGTGGAAACCAAGTAAATGAATTTATTCAAAGCTGAGCTAGATAAACTTTTGTTAGTTAATGGAGTCAATAGTGATAGAGGGCAGAGGATAAATGGAGTTGAGACTGAAGTCAGCTCAGTTATGATCTTATTGAATGGCAGAGCAAGTCTAGAGGGCCAACAACTTACTCCTGCTCCTAACTCCTATGTTTTACATCTGTGACCAACCTCAACCTCAAGACTGTCAAATGATCGATTCCCGTGCTAAAACTTACAAGTTAGCTGAATTTCATCCAGGTCCCAACCCTTAATCCAGTTCTAATGAATATCTGATATCAATTTCCAACAGATTCATCTTGCACACTGTTTTGCTGTATGTTCTCAACTTTAAACATTGTAAGTGGTGCAAATTAAATATATAACTAAGGTTGTGAATAAATAAAGACCATTTCTGACGTTTTCACAGAACAATGAACAGAGTTGTGTTTTCAATCCAAAACAGCAGTAAAAATCCCAGAACATAACTTAATAAAATGCAACTGGTCTAATAGTCAGTGGTTCCAAAATCATCCCTTGGATAGCATAGAACATTACATCTTCTGACCCATTAAATAACATCACAGGATAGCAACAAAGCATTTTCTCAAACATGTGCAATTTGTAATAAAATTATATTCATAGTAATTCAACCATTTTGTTTTAAACGGCTTAATGAAAGAATCTTTAGTGAAATGGTAGTTGTTTGAAGTGTTTGTTTTTTCAGGTATCTGAGGAGGATGAAGGGGTCAGCAGTACTACTGGACTACCTTCCGATGTGAGCAAGGACAAACCTGTACAGGTATCACTTCCAGTTTCATACCAACATTAAATCAGTGTGAGATAGTAAGAACTGCTGATGCTGGAGTCTGAGATAACGCAGTGTGGAGCTGGAGGAACACAGCAGGCCAGGCAGCATCAGAGGAA
>NC_063356.1:20895398-21022835 GCF_021869965.1 Rhincodon typus
TTCCTCTGATGCTGCCTGGCCTGCTGTGTTCCTCCAGCTCCACACTGTGTTAAATCAGTGTGAGACTCCTTGGGTATGCAAATAAATCCATGGGAAGTAGTAGGTGTGACACATCTTTGACTCATGACAAAGGTGGCATTTTGCAGTCAATGTTACACAGAACCAATAGCAATGAGCACTTCCTGTTTAGCTCTACAATTTGAAAGATGTTGGTATCTGTATTTGATTGGGAGCAATTTATCTGCTTTATTGAAGCAAGCTCAACCTTCCTCCAATGTAAAGGCTTCCCCTTTAGGACATCTTCATGATTAACTAACACTCTGCACATATGTTACCCTATAAATTTTTTACCTATTTGTTTGGCTGAATTAACTTATATTCCATATTACATACCTCCCTGAGCATTCTAAAATCTAGGTGTGCTATTTAAATACACAATTTATCAAATCAAAGCATTACTCCTGAAAGCTTGATCCATTTAACAGTCTTCATTAAAATTGGAATTTCAATGAAAACTTTCAGGAGTGCATTTGTATATTGTTTGAAACATTTCAAAACTTGGGTTCACCTGAGAACATACAAAATAAAAACTGAAAGAACTGTGGATGCTGTAAATCAGAAACAAAAACAGAAGTTGCTGGGAAAGCTCAGCGTGTCTGGCAGCATTTGTGAAGAAAAAATCAGAGTTAATATTTCAGGTCCGGTGACCCTTCCACAGAACTGATGGTAGCGAGGAAAACGTTGGTTTTTATGCAGAAGATTGGGTGGGGGGAAGAGTGTAAGGAGTAAACGATAGGTGGGAATAGAGCCCAAACAGAGAGAAGAACAGTTGGACGGACAAAGGAGTGGATAACGATCTGGCTAGGAGCGTGAATAGCTGCTAATGGTGGCATAGTGGCAAACAATATGTAGTGTATAAAATGGCAGACTACGTAATAGCATAACACCTGGAAAAAAAGAGGTAGTCTGATACCAAAGCAGTAAGTTTATTCGCCCTCAAACCTCTCAATCCCTCTTACCTTGACTGTCTTAACTCCTAACCCCTTCACAACCTACTCACCCACTCACTCTCATCACACCCCCTTCACCATTTTACCATTCATGTCCCTATCCCAACAGCACACTCACTGTATATCTACTATGTAAACACAGCACAATGCCCTGTAGTGATGGTTTGGAAGATATCAATGAGCTCTTAAATCTGTCAAAATAAACAGATATCACTTGAAAGGCATTTGAAAAACCATTAACTACTTCAGAAACTCATACATCTGTTGATCATCAAACTCTCATGACCTTGGACAGTTGTGTAAACAAAATCTGCAGTACAGAATCCAGTAGGTCCTTTGAAGCTACTTTGAAGCTTATTTGTCTATGTCAAAGCTTTCAAATAGCCAAACAAATGGCTGAGCTAAAACAAAGTTGCTGGAAAAGCTCAGCAGGTCTGGCAGCATCTGTGAAGGAGAAAACGGAGTTAATGTTTCGGGTCCGGTGACCCTTCCTCAGATGGTGGCTGGGAAAACGTCAGTTTATATGCAGAAAATAGGGAGGTGGGTGGGGTAGGGAGTAAACGATAGGATAGAGCCCAAAGAGAAAGAAAGATAGTTGGACAGACAAAGGAGTTGCTAACGATCAGTCTGGGAGGGTGAATAGTTGTTAATGGGGACTATTAGTGACTAACAACAGTGGGTGTGTAATGGCAGGCTATGTGGTAACAAGGCCTGGTGTGTGGGGTAGGGGGCTGGGACATGGGAGAGTTTAGGCCCTAAAATTATTGAACTCAATATTGAGTCCAGAGGGCTGTGGAGTCCCCAAGCGGAAAATGAGATGTTGTTCCTCCAGCTTGCGTTGGACTTCACTGGAACACTGCAGCAAGCCAGAGACAGAGATGTTGGCCAGGGAGCAGGGTGGTGCATTGTAGTGGCAGGCAACAGGTAGTTCAGGGTCTTTTTTGCGAACAGAATGTAGATGTTCTGCAAAGCGGTCGCCAAGTCTATGCTTCGTTTCCCCAGTGTAGAGGAGACCACATTGTGAGCAGCAAATGCAGTAGACTAGATTCTTGGAAGTGCAGGTGAAGTGTTGCTTCACCTGAAAGGTATGTTTGGGCCCTTGGATTCTGGGGAGGGAGGAGGTAAATGCGCAGGTGTTGCACCTTCGCCAGTTACAAGGGAAGGTATCGTAGGGCTGTGGGGAGGTGTTGTGGGAGGGAACGGTCCCTGCGGAAGGTGGATAAGGGAGGGGAGGGGAATATGTGTCCGGTGGTGGCATCTTGCTGGAGGTGGCGGAAATGGCGTCTGATGATCTTCTGGATGTGGATGCTGGTGGAATGGTAGGTGAGAATGAGGGGAACCCTATCGCTGTTGCGGGAGGGAAGAGAAGGGGTGAGGGCGGAAGTGCGGGAGATGGGTTGGACCTGGTTGAGGGCCCTGTCGACAACGGAGCTGGGGAATCCTCGGTTGAGGAAGAAGGTGGACATTTCGGAGGCTCCCATGTTGAAGTTGGCCTCATCTGAACATATGCGACGGAGACGGAGGAATTGAGAGAATGGGATGGAGTCTTCACAAGAAATGGGGTGTGAGGATGTATAGTCCAGGTAGCTGTGGGAGTCAGTGGGTTTGTAATGGATATTAGTGGCCAGTCTATCCCCAGAAATGGAAATAGAAATGTCAAGGAAGGGAAGGGAGGAGTCCGAGATAGACCAGGTGAAAGTGAGGGCAGGGTGGAAATTGGAGGCGAAACTGATGAAGTTTTCCAATTTCAGACGAGAGAGGGAAGCAGCACCGATGATATCATCGATGTATCGGAGAAAGAATTGTGGGTGGGGGCCGGAATAGGACTGGAACAAGAAATGTTCCATGTATCTCACGAAGAGACAGGCATAACTAGGGCCCATGCGGGTACCCATGGCAACCCCTCTTACCTGAAGAAAATGAGAGGAGTTGAAAGAAGTTGTTGAGGGTGAGGACAAGCTCGGCCAAGCGGAGGAGTGTGATGGTGGGTGGGGATGGTTCAGATCTTTACTCCAGGAAGAAGCGGAGAGCCCTAAGACCCTTCTGGTGGGGAATGGATGTGTAAAGGGATTACACGTCCATGGTAAAGAGGTGGTGGCTGGAGCCGGTAAACTGGAAGCTTTGAAACCGGCGTAAGGCGTCAGATGATTCCTGGATGTATGTGGGTAGGGATTGGACCAGAGGGGAGAAGACTGAGTCAAGGTAGGAAGAGATGAGTTCTGTGGGGCATGAGCAGGCTGAAACAATGGGTCTACCTGGATTATCGGGGCTGCTTCCCTCTCTCGTCTGGAATTGGAAAACTTCATCAGTTTCGCCTCCAATTTCCACCACACCCTCACTTTCACCTAGTCTATCTCGGACTCCTCCCTTCCCTTCCTCGACATTTCTGTTTCCATTTCTGGGGATAGACTGGCCACTAATAGCCATTACAAACCCACTGACTCCCACAGCTACCTGGACTATACATCCTCACACCCCACTTCCTGTAAAGACTCCATCCCATTCTCTCAGTTCCTCCGTCTCCGTCGCATGTGTTCAGATGAGGCCAACTTCAACAAGGGAGCCTCCGAAATGTCCACCTTTTTCCTCAACCGAGGATTCCCCAGCTCCGTTGTCGACAGGGCCCTCAACCAGGTCCAACCCATCTCCCGCACTTCCGCCCTCACCTCTTCTCTTCCCTCCCGCAACAGCGATAGGGTTCCCCTCATCCTCACCTACCATCCCACCAGCATCCACATCCAGAAGATCATCAGACGCCATTTCCACCACCTCCAGCAAGATGCCACCACCGGACACACATTCCCCTCCCCTCCCTTGTCTGCCTTCCGCAGGGACCGTTCCCTCCGGAACACCCTGGTCCACACTTCCATCACCCCCAACACCTCCCCACAGCCCTATGACACCTTCCCCTGTAACTGGCGAAGGTGCAACACCTGCACATTTACCTTCTCCCTCCCCAGAATCCAAGGGCCCAAACATACCTTTAAGGTGAAGCAACACTTCACCTGCACTTCCAAGAATCTAGTCTACTGCATTCGCTGCTCACAATGTGGTCTTCTCTACACTGGGGAAACGAAGCGTAGACTTGGCGACCGCTTTGCAGAACATCTACGTTCTGTTCGTAAAAAAGACCCTGAACTACCTGTTGCCTGCCACTTCAATGCACCACCCTGCTCCCTGGCCAACATCTCTGTCTCTGGCTTGCTACAGTGTTCCAATGAAGCCCAACGCAAGCTGGAGGTGCTAAATGCATTTTTCGTCAGTATTCACACAGGAAAAAGACCATGTTGTCGAGGAGAATACTGAGATACAGGCTATTAGACTAGACAGGATTGAGGTTCATAAGGAGGAGGTGTTAGCAATTCTGGAAGGTGTGAAAATAGATAAGTCCCCTGGGCCGGATGGGATTTATCCTAGGATTCTCTGGGAAGCTAGAGAGGAGATTGCAGAGCCTTTGACTTTGATCTTTATGTCGTCATTGTCTACAGGAATAGTGCCAGAAGACTGGAGACTAGCAAATGTTGTCCCCTTGTTCAAGAAGGAGAGTAGAGACAACCCTGGTAATTATAGACCAGTGAGCCTTACTTCGGTTGTGGGTAAAGTGTTGGAAAGGATTATAAGAGATAGGATTTATAATCATCTAGAAAGGAATAATTTGATTAGTGATAGTCAACACGGTTTTGTGAAGGGTAGGTCGTGCCTCACAAACCTTATTGAGTTCTTTGAGAAGGTGACCAAACAGGTGGATGAGGGTAAAGCGGTTGATGTGGTGTATATGGATATCAGTAAAGCGTTTGATAAGGTTCCCCATGGTAGGCTATTGCAGAAAATACGGAGGCATGGGATTGAGGGTGATTTAGCGGTTTGGATCAGAAATTGGCTAGCTGGAAGAAGACAGAGGGTGGTGGTTGATGGGAAATGTTCATCCTGGAGTTCAGTTACTAGTGGTGTACCACAAGGATCTGTTTTGGGGCCACTGCCGTTTGTCATTTATATAAATGACCTGGATGAGGGTGTAGAAGGATGGGTTAGTAAATTTGCGGATGACACCGAAGTCGGTGGAGTTGTGGATAGTGCGGAAGGATGTCGCAGGTTACAGAGGGACATAGATAAACTGCAGAGCTGGGCTGAGAGGTGGCAAATGGAGTTTAATGCGGAAAAGTGTGAGGTGATTCACTTTGGAAGGAGTAACAGGAATACAGAGTACTGGGCTAATGGTAAGATTCTTGGTAGTGTGGATGAGCAGAGAGATCTCGGTGTCCATGTGCATAGATCCCGGAGAGTTGCCACCCAGGTTGATAGGGTTGTTAAGAAGGCGTACAGTGTGTTAGGTTTTATTGGTAGAGGGATTTAGTTTCGGAGCCATGAGGTCATGTTGCAGCTGTACAAAACTCTGGTGCGGCCACACTTGGAGTATTGCGTACAGTTCTGGTCACCGCATTATAGGAAGGATGTGGAAGCATTGGAAAGGGTGCAGAGGAGATTTACCAGGATGTTGCCTGGTATGGAGGGAAGGTCTTATGAGGAAAGGCTGAGGGACTTGAGGCTGTTTTCGTTAGAGAGAAGAAGGTTAAGAGGTGACTTAATAGAGACATACAAGATGATCAGAGGATTAGATAGGGTGGACAGTGGGAGCCTTTTTCCTCGGATGGTGGTGGCTAGCACGAGGGGACATAGCTTTAAACTGAGGAGTGGTAGATATAGGACAGGTGTCAGAGGTAGGTTCTTTACTCAGAGAGTAGTAAGGGCATGGAATGCCCTGCCAGCAAAAGTAGTAGACTCGCCAACTTTAAGGGCATTTAAATGGTCATTGGATAAACATATGGATGATAATGGAATAGTTTAGGTTGGTTTCACAGGTCGGCGCAACATCGAGGGCCTGTACTGTGCTGTAATGTTCTATGTTCTATGTAACATCTCATTTTCCACTTGGGGACCCTGCAGCGCTCCGGACTCAATATTGAGTTCAATAATTTTAGGGCCTAAACTCTCCCATGTCCCAGCCCCCCACCCCACACACCAAGCCTTGTTACCACATAGCCTGCCATTACACACCCCCTGTTGTTAGTCACTAACAGTCCCCATTAACAACTATTCACCCTCCCAGCCTGATCGTTAGCAACTCCTTTGTCTGTCCAACTGATCTTCTCTCTCTTTGGGCTCTATCATATCGCTTACTCCCTACCTCACCCACCTCCCTATTTTCTGCATATAAACTGACGTTTTCCCAGCCACCATCAGTTCTGAGGAAGGGTCGCCGGACCCGAAACGTTAACTCTGTGTTCTCCTTCACAGATGCTGCCAGACCTGCTGAGCTTTTCCAGCAACTTTGTTTTTGTTCTTGATTTACAGCATCTGAAGTTCTTTTGGTTTTTAAATGGCTGAGCTGTTTTGCAAAGGCTAACAACAATGGCTATCTTTAAACAATCAGAATAATACACTGGCTAACTTTTCAGTTTGTACATTGCAGAATGGTACGTTATAATTGGTGGATAATCTAACGTAGTTGAAGATTTTTCAACTTTATAATGTTCTTTTGTTTGACACCATACTATAACATGTTGTCACATAGTCTGCCATTATGCATTATCTATTGTTAGCCACTAAGAGTCTCCATTAACAGGTATTCACTGTCCCACCCAGATCATTATCCACTCCTTTGTCTGTCCAACTGTTCCTCTCTCTGTTTGGGCTCTATTCCCACCTATCATTTACCCCTCCACCACCACCACCACCACACGACGTTCTGCATTTTTGTAGCTACCATCAGTTTTGAGGAACAGTGACCAGACCCGAAACGATTTCTCTCACAGATGCTGCCAAACCTGCTGAGCTTTTCCAGCAACTTCTGTTTTTGTTTCTCTTAAGAACAGTTATCTTAAAAACCATAATTTAATTGAATAAGTCTTTACTTGATGGTTTCTCTGTAGGGTTAATATTCAGGTTACACTAACATTTAAAAAACAACTATAAATTTGTGATATTCAACTGATGTTAGTTAAAAGTTATGAGGTGCATATTATTGTTGATTACAATATTCCAATGCCCAGTATGTCTGACTCTGTCCATTTATCTGATTTTATAATTTGATTTATCTTTTAATTCTGTGTTTCAAAGGTGAATTTGCTTTTTGGTCATGATATAAGTTAAAAGTTAACTAACTAATGTCAGATCTTCTAGTTTTACCTAATTACCTTTCATTTGGATGAATGTTTCAACCATAATGGAAAGATTACCATTTTAATTTGTTTCCCACTGCTGAGTTGTCTAATCTGAGTTATCCTGAGATCAGAAGTTTACCATCTGACTGAAGATGAAGAGTGAATGTTGTCTAGAGGAGGAATGTTATCAGAGGCGTTCCCGATGTGCACTGATGTACCATGCCACAAATATTGCTTTAATTAACATTAAAAGATTTTTATCCCCTCTTGTTTTTACACAGCTTGTGATTGATGGTGAAGTGCGAGTCAGTGCAAAGGGGCAGCAGATAGGAGAAAAGGCATTTCGCTGTGGGTTTGACGGCTGTGGCCGACTATATACAACTGCACATCATTTAAAGGTAAATAACAGTGTTGACGTGGTTTGTGCTACATTTTGGTGCATTATACATTTGAGCCTTCACCTAATTAACTGAGATTTAAGGCTCTGAAGAAGGGTCACTGGACCTGAAATGTTAAGTCTGCTTTCTTTCCACAGATGCTGCCAAACCTGCTGAGTTTTTCCAGCAATTTCTGCTTTTGTAACTTACATACATGTGAAAAAAATAAAGTATAAGAGACAGGCTCAGTCTTTTGACCTCTGGAATCAGAATGATTACAGCATAGATTCATACAATCCAATATGAAATGACTCTGCTACTGGACTCTTGCCCATGGAAATGTTGATAATTGGACATTAGTTAGCAATATTATTCAGAAGGACGGTCAAAATATCAAAGTGGTAGGTCATAAGGAGCTTAGAGAGGGCAGAGGTTTAGGGAGAGAATTCCAGACTATGGGATCCAGGCAGTTGAAGGCACAGTCACCAATGATGGACCAGTTAAAATCAGAAATGCTGAAGAGGCCAGAATTGAAGGAGCACAGTAATCTTGGAGGATTGTGTGACTGGAGGAGATTACAGATGTAGGGAGAGATAAGACAGTATAGGGTATTGAAAGTAAGGATGATGAGACTTTTTAAATCCAGCCGCTTGCGTACCTGGGAACCATTGTAGGTCAGCAAGGACAGAAATAAGGGTGAAAAGAATTTAACACAAGTTAAGACATGAAGAACAGTTTTAGATTATATCAGATTTACAGAGGGTGGAAAGTTGGGGACAAGCCAGGAGTACATTGGAATTGTCAAGTGTATAGGCAGCAAAGGGATGGATGAGTGTTTCAACAGCAAGCTTATCATGTATGTAATAATTCCTTATTTATGTATGATTTCATAATCTTTGCTTTGCCTTTTGTTGAATGCAATAAAATAATATAAAAGATTGAAATCTAAATAGTTTACACTGATTAGAAGTGATGTACTCAAATCTTGTGTTTATTTTATAGAATTGCATATTTTCTGAACAAATGTCATATTTGTGTAGTTTTCTTCAAGTCTTCTTAATAGATCACAACCTCTCAGAGACTCCTGAGATTTCAGAAATGTTCCAGTGTTCGCATTTCTTCATTATATCTTCCCTGTCTCAATCTTACACCCATCTTGAATCTCACATTTTTTTGCCCCCTACAGATTTTGGGTACTTTGAGTTTTTCTAAATTTATTTTCCTTTTTCTTGTTTCCTTGCTGGAAAAGAAATGTCTGCCTGTCCCTGATTTTGGCAATGCTGCTGTAACCTGGCCTGCTACAGGGAACTCCGATTATAGAACAAAACAGAAAATGTTGGAAATATTCAGCAGGTCAGGAATCCTCTAGAGAGAGGGAGAAACTCAGTTAACCGGTGTGATTTTCACCATGTTGGTGGGAATTGGGAGTCAGCAGGTAGGATTTTCGTCTTTTGGATGATAGGATAACTTAAAGTCAGGTCTGACACCTGGAAAACAGAGGCAGTCTGATACCAAAGCAGTAAGTTTAAAAGACCAAACTCCATTCACAAAAAAAATAAGCCCAGGCAGATTGTTGACTTGCTGACTGAGCTGGCTCGTTTTCGTTCAGACATTTTGTCACCATGCTAGGTGATATCATCAGTGGGGCCTCCGATGAAGCGATGTTGTTCTGCTCTGCTTTGAGTTTAAACTGTCCGGTCTGTTATGGTGAGTTGCGTCATTTCCGGTTCTGTTCTGTATGGGTTTGTATATGGGGTCCAATTCTGTATGTTTGTTGATTGCATTATGAGTTGAGAACCATGCCTCTAGGAATTCACGTGTGTGTCTATGTTTGGCTTGGGCTACTATGTTTATGCTGTCCCAGTTAAACTGATGCCCTTCATTGTCTGAGGGTACTGGTATTAGGGAAAGTTTCTCATGTCGTTTTGCTGCTAACTGATGTTTGTGTATTCTGATGGCTAGTTTCCTTCCTGTCTGTCCGATGTAACGTTTGTGGCAGTCGTTGCATGGTATTTTGTTCGTTCTGCTTGTCGTGGGTATGGGGTCTTTTAATCCTTGTGAGTGTTTGTCATTGTGGTACAAGCGGACTACAACAACATCGCTTCATTGGAGGCCCCACTGCTGATGTTACCTAGCATCTGAACGAAAATAAGCCAGCCCGGCGAGCAAGTCAACAACCTCACCCACAACCCAAGCTACAAATCTTTGTTAAAAACCGTAAGCCCAGGCCCTCTCCCTCAGCCGCTCACCCTTAAACCTCTCTACCCCTCTCAACTGTCTTACCTACTAACCCCTTCACCCTTCTTCACAAATTGCTCACCCATTCACACTCATCATACCCGCCATCACCTTCTTACCATTCATGTCCCTACCCTGACAGCACACTCACCCTCTATCCACTATGTAAACACAGCCCAATGCCCTGTAATAATGTTTGGAAGATATTGATGAGCTCTTAAGTCTGCCAAAATAAACAGATATCACTTGAAAGGCATTTGAAAAATCATTAACTACTTCAGAAACTCATATATCAGTTGATAATCAAATTCTCATTAAGTTGGACAGTTGTGTAAACAAAATCTACAGTACAGAATCCAGTAGGTTCTTTGAAGCTAAACTAAAGCTCATTTGTGTATCTCAAAGCTTTCAAATAGCCAAACAAATGGCTGAGCTGTTTTGCAAAGGCTAATAACAATGGGCATCTTTAAACAATCAGAATAATACACTGGGCTAGCTTTTCAATATTGTACAATGCAGGATAGTACTTTACTATTGGTGGATAGTCTAATGTAATTGAAGATTTTCAACTTTTGTAATACAGTACTTTTGTTTGACAACTTAGCAGTTGTAATAGCGGTATATGTAGTAATAACCTGCCAACTGCATTATACAGTAGTCACTTACCTTTTCCAGTTTCTGCTCTGTAATTACTGTCTTCAATAAATACAGATATAACTCAGGCTGCAGTATTTCATGATATTTTGTAAATGTACTCTATCTTCCTGCCACAAACCAGTGGTTCACAGTTCCGATCACCAGGTGTGTTTTTGGAAAAGTTCCAGGCCACTGCCAGCTCACGGAAAATTTTAAAAATTCTGAAATACTCACTTTCAGACTAGTGCCTGCAAGTCACAAACAGCAGTGTGTGGGGTTCTTGACCCTCCACTTTCCCCCTCTGCTCAAAATAGTCAGTGATGGTAGTGGAGGCAGGACTTCAGCCTGCAATGCTCCACTGCCTCTTTTTTAATTTCCACCTCTATGCCATCTTTAACTACAAGAGATTAATAATATAATAGTTTATGCATAATATAATTCAAGGAAAAATCTGGGCAGGGCAGTAAGAGGGTAGGGCACAAAGGAAAGGACTGTGATTGAGTGGTGGACATAAGTAAATAAATGACAAATGGGACATTGCCAGGGCAAGCAATCTTGGGGAAAGCACCTTGAGTGGTCTTTAGATACTTTTAGAGCCATCAAAGTCTTGTAAAGGTGAAATAAAACTTTGGAGCTCTATCTGTTAGGGATTTCAGGGGTCGCAACAGATTGCACAGTTCCAGTCCACACTAATGGACAAAGTACACATTGGAGCTACCCTAGCTCACTGAGTTAGGTTGTATTGGGTTTTGCACAGCTGAAAATTCCAGTTGAAGGATTTGAATAAAAGTCTAGACTCTTCCAAGTTGCATGAACCTCAGGTGGGACTTGTTCTCAGACTTTTATTTCCTAATTGCCTTATTCTCCAGCATATATGAAAATAAACCACAGTTGGCTAGAACAACAGGCTGCGGCTGATTCAGAAACGGTCATGTAACCTGCTTGCATTATGCCACAAGATTTATTTGGATCACATAGCTGGTTATTGTTACCATCTAGTGGAAGCAGTCAGTACTGTAATGCATGCTCTCATACAAATTTTAGCAGTTTATTTTACTGCTTACAATCCTTTCAAAGTTTATAGCAAACCAATACCAAAACAAGGGGAACATTTAATGTGGAAAAATTTTACCCACGACTGATTTTTGGATCACAGTCATTGGATACAATATCGGGAAGCACTTCTTCTCATAACAAGAAAGAGAAGCTGAGACTGTGCTCCAGTCCCTATTCTTCTCCCTAGCGAGTGGTTGAGGCAGGGGTCAACAAAAGAAATTCAGAACTGTAGGTGATATATTTTGCTATGGTAAAGCCATAAAGTTTTGTGGAACTAAGGCATAATGATACAGTTAAGGTACAGAAACAAACAAAAACTAAAATTGCCACAGAAACTTAGCAGGTCTGGCAGCATCTGTGGAGAGAAAACAGAATTAATGTTTCAAGTCAGTTGCCCATTCTTCAGGACTAGAAGCAGCTGGGAAATAGTGGTATATATGCTGATGGTGGCAAGTGAGGGGCAGGGGGATACTGTTCATTGAGGAATGAGCAGATAGGTCGAGACGAAGCCCAGAGAGGAAAAATAAGGGAGGCAGACAAAGGGACTGTTGACAGTAAGCAAGGGAAGAATAGAAGCTAGATAGGTGATAATAGGGACTATGAATAGATGAAAATGGATTTGCTGTGCTGAAAGCAACCCATATCATGACTGGACCTGGGGCTGTAGGAGTAGATAATAGACAAGGAAGGCGCTATTCATGCCCTGAAATTGTTAAGCTCTATGTCGAGTCTTGAAAGCTGAGTTGTTGTTCCCCTCGCGTGCACTGAAGCTCACTGGAACTCTGCAGCAGGCCAGAGACACAGAGATGTTGGCCAGGCAACACAGTGGTTTGTTGAAGTGGCAGGCAACTAGAAGCTCAGGGTCATTGGTGTTTGGTAAAGCAGTTGTCCCAGTCTGTGTTTCGTCTCCCCAGTGTAGAGCATACAGTCAACTAGGTTGATTGAAGTTCAGAGATAACAAGGTGTAGAGCTGGATGAACACAACAGGCCAAGCAGAGGAGCAGGAAGGTTGACGTTTCGAGCCTAGACCCTTCTTCAGAAACGTCAGCCTTCCTGCTCCTCTGATGCTGCTTGGCCTGCTGTGTTCATCCAGCTCTACACCTTGTTATCTCAGATTTTCCAGCATCTGCAGTTCCTACTATCTCTGATTGAAGTTCAGGTAGGTCGCTGCTTCACCTGGAGAGTGTGTCTAGGGCCTTAGATGGTGAGAAGACAGGAATTAACAGGGCAAGTGTTGCACCTTCTGTGATTGCATGGGAAGGTGCTGTGGGGATGAGGGGAGGTATTGGGAATGGAGGAGGAACGGACCAGGGTGTCCCAGAGAGAATGCTGACAAGAGAGGGGAGGGAAATATGTGTCTGTTGGTGGCATCTCACTGGAGGTGGCAGAAATGGCAGCTGGTGGAGTGGAAAGTGAGGACAAAGGGAACTTTGTCTTTATCTTCAGTGTGGGAGGAGAGGGAAGAGATGGGATAAAAGCAGACGTGCATTAAGTTCAGGAAATGCAGCAGACACAGTTAAGGGCCCTGTCAACCATGTAGCAAGGAATCCTTGGTTGAGGGAAAAGGTTGGCATGACTAACGCCACCCCATCTGCCCCCGCCAGAAGTCGGTATCCTCAGATCAGAGGCAATGGAAAGAACACAACGCAGACACAAATTACAGAGTGGGAGGATAGATTGAGCAATTTAAATTTAACTTAATTTTAAAAATATTAAAGCGCTTACTGATAGCCAGTGTCAGGCTGAACATTGTGGTCATTCTAGGTTTGGTGTTAAAGAAGTTTAAAGTTAAAGACAAATTATTTATATTTTTGTCTTGAAGCAGCAGCTGCTGCGTTGAATTTTTTTTAGAAACATCTCTGTCTGTGTCACCTGAATGATAAAAATCAGCAAGCAGAGTTCAAATCATGCAAGTTAAGTGGATAGAGATATAGGGAATTCTCTCAGGACCTGCTTTCTCCATGTTTCATTTGTTTGAGCACTGGTCTGCAGAGAAAACAAGTTCTTAAACAAGCAAAGATTAACACAAGCTTCTGTCTGTAACTGACAAGTGTCCCAAATGGTCGTGGCTAGTGGATTCCACTTGCATGGCTAACATGATTTAGAATTCTTCTAGACACATTCCTTTCATAATCAAACTCCCTCTGTCTGAGTGATTACATGGCTTATCCCTACCTAATTGGATAATCAGATGTTTGTCAGCAAGCTTTGCGAATGTGGTGGGAGAATGTTCACACTTTTCCAAGGCAGTTGTTCCTATCAAGGTTTTGTAGACAGGTTGGCTGAGATATTCTATTTTGGAATTGAAGTATAGCAGCAGATGTCTTAGGTGGTGGTACATCCACCAATGCCTGGGGTGAATTGTCTCGTGCTTCTTAGCTCGTTAGCCATGTATACACAATGTTGTGCAAATGACCAGGCGAATCAAAAATGGCAAGCATGCAATTCTCAAACCCGGCTAAATCTTCTGGGCCATAGGTTCTGATGCCATATTTAAAGGCCAACAAGGAACTCTATTCACAAGGGAGTGTTCTTACTAATGTGACTCATATGTCTATGTCACAAATATCATTTTAGTTCAATCATCCAGGACTTTGTGGTCATAGAGTGCTCACTGTATCACAGCTGCTTTAGTGGTAACATTGTTCCAGAGTAAGGTTTGTTTGTACACTTTAGCTTTCACAAAGTTGAGGTCAGAACCACAGTTGAAAGGAAAGGTTAGCATTTTATTACATAGGTAAATCAAATGGAATATTAATTCACTCCTTCTGCCCAGCTCAGGCATCTAAAAAGTAGGTAGCTATAAGATTATCTTTGGCTCAGGAGACCTTTGTTTTGTTTTCATCTCTTTGGTTACCTTGGTTCATCTTGTGATCCTCACCTTCATCTCTGAGGTTTCCTCTTGCTGTTGCATCTCCTCAGCCAACACTGTGAAAGTGCAGGGTGCAGCATATCACTATGATGTGGGACACCCTTATGAGGTATACTGCATGGCACCATCTCACTCATTCAGGCGTGGAAATCTGATTTTTAAGAGGCTTGTATTATACAATGGTTCTGGTGTGGGCAGAGTTGTATCACTTCTTAGCATCAGTCTGAAGATTACTTTAAGGTGTCGTCAATCAGGTAAGGAGGAGGTATCTCCTCGCTGCCCATCAATCATTACTGTAAGGGCCGAGGGCCTTTGAAAGAGGCTGGCACCGGTGAGTAGTCCAGAATTCAGAGTCATGACAGCTGTCTGGATATCTAGCACAGGGCTGCAATATTTGCTGTTGTGATCACAAACGATGCAAATAGAAAAGTAGCGGGATGCTTTTCTGTTCACAAAGACTGCTGGTTCATGACAGGGTGCTCTGACTAATATGTGGATGTGATCGATTGTACTCAGAACCTATGGGAACTCAGTGATGGCCTGACTTCCCATGTCAAAGGGGAAAGAGATAAATTGGTGGACCCTTGCGAAGACAATGACAGTGGTATCCTTGATACACCTGTGAGTTGATGATTACCAAGTGCCACAAAGGTCCCATTAGTTCCCTGAAACAATCAGCTGGCATATAAGCTGAAAGTCAGCTGTTACATTTTGTCACCAGGGTAGGATTCCCAGCCAGTCCAGGTCCTCATCCAGCAGCTGGCATAGGTCTGTGGCGATGACTCCAGACATCCACATGGCTGGCACTAATTTTTTAGATAGACACACTCATGTCTGGTTGAATCTTTGTCTTGCTTTTTATGTTAAGAGCTTTTCAAATTGTCTTATCACTTTTTTGTGTAATATACTCATGTATGTCCATTGAAAGAACATTGGCATCCCCGTGTGAATATGTTCAGTGACTGAGCACCAAGGCAACCACACTGCAGAAGTAAAGCATATCACCTATCAGAACTTGATTTCACTCTGGAATCCAACTTGTCCTTGGGGTGTGAGGGGATAACTCCTTACTACAACATCACAGGAGCATGGAGATATGTACCACAGCTGCATTACTGCCTAACTTGACAATATCCCATCTCATGCAGAATAAACATCTCGCCTCCTTGAAAGTGACCAAGAAATTGTCAGTGTGACCTTGGCAAAAAGAGACCCTATGTCACCCTCCTCCCTACCCCCAATGCCAAGCCTCTCCTAGCATCATTCATCTTGAGCAAGGACATGGAAGCTGCAGTGTCATAGTTCGCAATCCAGTGGCTGTCTATCATTGCCAGTGGGGAAGGTGATGTTTTGAGACCATTTCCTTTGCTCCATTGACTATTCTGGACCTGAGAGATGTCAAAACCCCAATCAGATCACAGTGTACTTTCATTCAGTATTTCATGAGATTGGGTCAGAAATCGATAACATGGACTATGTCAACATGCTTCTTAAGTGAAAATTGAAGGTAGTTTGTTAATATTTGGGAATCAATGGACTCCTGATTACTGGAGCAGTCCCTTAATTAGTTTCACACGCCAGCCGTCAACTCCACCTCATTTCAGGAAAGATGTAACTTTTCCCACTTTGGATGCATCCTTGTTGATCATCACAGGTGTTTGTCTCTGGTCTGTAACATCCAGTATAAGGAAAGGTAGTAAAGACCTTAGTAAAGCAATTCACTGCCTAGCTCACCACATCTTTGACCTTAGGAGACGTGTGACATTTGCAAAGTTTTCTTGGAAACCTCAGTCACCTGTACAGAACACATTAAAACCAAGACTGTCACTGCCATGAGTATAGTATACGCTCTCAAATGCGAATAATGAGTATCCTATGGTGATTGAAAAGATTTAAGGAAAATATTGCAAAAGGCATTATGCAATGGATTTTCAGAACGAACCAGTGAGCTTTAAAATTTGCATTCACCATAGACAGTTGCAGGCTCTGCCTCTAATCCATATACACATTATTCTTTACCTCCCCAATCTTTTCAATGATTTCTCCAGTGATACTTTACCCTCCCTAAAATTTGGTCGAACCCCTTTATTTTTTGATGAGTGTCTCTGTTTAAACTCTGAAGTACTTACTGCAGAGATGCTGCTGACCTTGCATTCTGTCCAGATTGAAGCTAAGATGACCCTGACCTGCCTTGATACCCTCCCCTCCCTCATCCTATCAGAATCCCTTCTCGAATATTTTCAATCGATTGTGTCCATTCCCTCAGCTAGCCAATACAACCGTCTAGACTTGAGGTACCCGCAGCCACAGTGATGCTATGGATAGACTCTAAGTACACTCCAGCAAATGACTGTAACCTATCTTCCCAGACTGAAATGGTATTGATCACCTGACTGGAATTAGACCAATTTTGGCACCCCCCCCCCCGCCGCGACTAGAAATAGCCAAGCATTATTCCCAGGAGAGTGTTTCTGGAACCATCTTTAGCATGAATCTGATTGCTTTTTAAATCATGCACGAAACTAGTTGAGTGCATTTTGCCTATTTCATATTCAGAATGCCAGGACACAATGAAAAAAAAACGTGGAAAAAATATTGCACATTTTTGTGTCACCCACAATATTGCTATAAATAAATCCTCCATTTTCTGCTTTGAGTTTTGCTTTACTTGATATTTTGATTGGAGTGGGAGGACAGACGTATTAGTGCTGCAGATCAACATTGCACAAACTTGCAAGGGAATTACTGAAAAAAGAGTTACAACTGTAAGACCATTACAAATAGGAACATGAGTAGTCTGGTCAGCCCCTCTCGCCTGCTCCGCTATTAATAGGATCATGCTGAACGGAATTTCGTCACATCTATTTTCCTGCCCTTTTGTTGTAACGCTGATTCCACTATTGATCAAGAGTCTATTTCAGCCTTAAATATACACAAGGTTTCTGCTGTCTACCACAGCTCTCTGTGGCAAGGAGCTCCACAGACACTCAACCCTCTAAGAGAAGAAATTCCTCCTCATCTCTATCTTTAAATTGGTGTCCCTTGGTTCTGAGCCTCTGCCCTCTGATCCTAGCCTCTCCCATGAGGGGAAACGTAATGTCAGCATTTACCCTGTCAAGGCCCTTAAGACTCTACTATGTTTCACCCAGATCTCTTATTCTTCTAAACTCCAGTGAATTGAGTCCTAACCTCTTTAGCTTTTGCTCATAAGACCATCCCTCCAAACCAAGGACCATCCTAGTGAACCTTCGGTGAAATGCCTCCAATAAAATGATATCTCTACTTAAATAAGGAGACCAAAACTGCTGATACTTTTCTAGATGTAGTCTTCGCAGCACATTATATAGTTGCAGTAAGACTTCCCTACTCTTACACTCCAACTTTCTTAAAATAAGGGCCAATATTTCATTAACCTTCCTGATTACCTGCTGCACCGGAGTGCTAGCTCTTTGTGTATCGTACACAAATACCCCAAGTCCCTTTGTGTTGCAGCTTTCTGCTGTTCTTTTTCTCCATTTAAATTGTTTTTATTTCCCTTCCAAAGTGAACAACTCCATATCTTCTCACATTATACTCCTTTATCCAACTTTTTGATTGCTTTCCTATCAATAAGTACATTTTAGCTATCAATGTCTCTCGGTAAACTGTTTGTATCCCTTTCACAATTCGTCTTTCCACCTATTTTTGTGTTGTCTGCAAATTTGGCTACAGCACGTTCACTCCCTTCCTCCAAGTCATTAATATATATTGTAAACAATTGCACTTCCAGCATTGATCCCTGTGGTCAGGGGTTACCAACCTGAAAAGGAAACTCCCTAGTCCCACTTGCTGTTTCCTGCCCATGAGCCAATTTTCTATTCATGCCAATATACTACCTCCAACACCATGGGTGCTTAGCTTATGTCTTAACCTTTTGTGAGGTGCATTGTCGAATGCCTTCTGGAAGTGTGAATACTGGTCTCCCTCTATCCACTCTGGTTGAGACTTCCTCAAGAACTTTAATAAAATATTCAGACACTATTTCCCTTTCATGATGCCATGCTGACTCAGCTTGATTAGGTCATAATTTTCCCAATGTTCTGCTATTATTTCCTTAATAATTGATTCCAATACTTTTCCAATAATAGATGTTAGGCTAATCGGCCTACAGTTACCCACTTTTTGCCTCCCTCCCTTTTTGAATAGGGGTGTCACATTCACAGTTTTCCAATTCTCTGGTACTTCTCCAGAATCCAACAATATTTGGATAATTACAAATAACGCATCCACTATCTCTGTAGCTACCTCTTTTAGGATCACAGGCTACAAGCCATCAGGGCTAGGGGACTTATTTGTCTGATATTACTATTTCAGCAATAGTGATGGTACTTAATTCCACCCCTTATTTTTTAGTATTAATGGAATGATCGAAGTATCTTCCAGTGTAAAGACTGATGGAAAATATTTAACTCCTCTGCCATTTCCTTGTTCCCCAAAACCATCTCCCCAAATTTATTTTCTAAGGAGCCTATTGTTAACTTTGACCTCACACTTCCTTTACATATATTTAAAGAAGCTGTTATTGTCAGCTTTTATTTTCCTTGCAGTTTGTCTGCATTGTTGATTTTCTCTGTCCTTATTATCTATTCAGTCTCCTTTGCTAGATTCTGAATTTATCCCAGCCTTTGGGGCTATCACTGACTTTAGCCTCCTTTATAAGCTTTTTCTTTCAATTTAATACACTTCTTAACTTATTTTAATTTGTACATACCGAGCAATAACTAAACCCATATCTCTATTGGCTTAATAAGAGAAGTAAATTTTGTTCTATTCCTGGTTTGTGTCACTTCTTTGTTCTCAGAAAATGTAGGAGATAGGATGCAATACTTTTCATCAGTGTCCTTGGGTTGGAGAGAGGGAAAACATCAGCAAGGGTTTCCCCAACTTGTTGCCTGGCAAGTTGTAATGAAGAAGTGTACATCTGAATATTGGGGGAGAACACAACTGGCATTGGGTACTGGGTTGTCAAGCAAGGTACAAGGGAGCAATGAGCGCCCATGCATTTATATCCTTGAGAGACGAAACACCTCTGGGAGAAGAGACAGGAAGATGAAGGGCCATTGAAAAAAATTCATAGAATCATAGTATCCCTACGGTGTGGAAGTAGGCCATTCAACCCATTGAATCCACACTGACACTCCGAAGAGCATCCCACCCAGAATCCACCACCCTATCCCTGTAACCCTGCATTCCCCATGTCTAATCCACCTAACCCGCACATCTCTGAGCACTATGGGCAATTTAGCACGGCCAATCCACCTAACCTGCACAACGTTGGACTGTGGTAAGAAACCAGAGTACCTGGAGGAGACCCACGCACAAATGGAAACAATGGTATGACAAGGTTTACCATAGTGATGTAATTTCAGGGTTTAGACAATGAGTGTAAATGGTGGCAAGTAAGCTGTAATCTGATTCAGTCCTGTAAAGTAGCAATGAACCAAACATACAATCACTTAAGGAAGGCACTTAAAATCCATTTAGAGCAACACTGCATATCTGCAAAACAGTTTTTTTCTTTGTGACATAGTGACGGACACATAAAAGAGTGTTGAGTTTTAATTACACTTTCTTTTTGCTACATTAAAGGTTCATGAGCGGGCTCATACTGGAGATCGACCATACCGATGTGAACAACCAGGCTGTGGAAAAGCATTTGCTACAGGTAGCGACTGAAACATCAACTGTACAGGAAGTCGGGTTCATATTCTGGGAAAATTATGTTAGTTTAGTTGTTAAAAATTGTATTTTCAAATTGAAATTGAGACGTATTGGGTATGAACCTTACTTTGCTGTTATAATGAGAGAGTTGTGACTATGTTTGTGCCTCAGTGGGTTTACTGGTAAGCAGATGACTCAGGAGATGAGGACAGTTGCAGATTTGATCATTGATTTGCGCTTGATTGATCTAACCTCAACAGGATGATAGTTTGTGTACTGTAAGTGGGTGCAGTGCCTTTAAGCTGTCCAGAGTCTTCCCCATTCTTCCCCATTCATGGCTTACATTCCAAAAAATTTAAAAATCTCCCATTAGCTGTCACCAGGAATGCTCAAGAAAGGCCTATTAATGTCCTTAAGCATTTTTGTCTTCCTTCCTATCAGTGTGTGTCTTGTTTCCCTTTGTCAGCTAACATCTTGACCCAGATGTGAAGAATTCCTTGACATATGAGAACTGCAGCAGGTCACCCAAACAACTATTTTTTAAAAAATAATTATTACTTTAATTAGCTATACATTATTTTGAACTTCTTGGAACTTTAGCAGAATGCAGCCACTTTGCTTGCTTTCCTTCTTTGAGTTCTGTATTGTTACATTTCTTTTTTGTTCAATTCCAGGTTATGGATTGAAAAGTCACACCAGGACGCACACAGGAGAAAAACCATACAAATGCCCTGAAGACACATGTAATAAAGCATTCAAAACATCAGGAGACTTACAGAAGCATATTAGAACACACACAGGTTGAGTAATAACTCTGTAGCAATTACATAGATTATTATACCTTAACTGTATGGATTGTTATGTGAACCAATTTTTAAATTTGTATTTATGACTTTGACTTGATTTAGAACAAAATGTACATTTTATCTTTAGTTATTTGTTCCACTTTGCTATGTTGTGCCTTAGCTGAATGTGGTTCATTCCTAATCATTTCCTTAGTGAACTCATAGTGAAAAGTCTCTAAATTGTGTGGACATCAGGTGAAGTCAAGATCCAGTTTGCTGGTGAATACCTGCCAACACTTATTGCCTACAGATTAATGAATTAGTGAGTGATACTGAAAAGATAGAATCAAGCACAGAATTATATTTGAGGTAGAAATTATGGGGATGTAGTGGATAAAGACATTGGAGTCTTTGATCAGCCATGATCAAACTGAATGAGTGGAGGCAGGTTCCAAAAGCTGAATGGCCTACTCCTATTCCTATACCACCCTGTCAAGCATCACTTGCAAGTTAACTTTTGTGAGGTATCAGAACATACTGACTGAAAAGATGCTGTTGGTAAGAAATCATTTTGATTCAGTACTGTAGTTTTGCTCTTTGTTTAAACACAGATCAGGCCACAGTGTACACAACTTCTGGAGGGGACTGGATTGAAATCTTGGCCAAATGTCCGAAGTTAATAAAGTCCACATTTCTTACTGGCATTAATTAAGATACAGTGCTGAAAGATGACGCAAATGGATTGTTTGACATATGGAAAAGGAAAAGGATAGTGCATAAATCCCCAGGATCCCAGATTGCTACGGGAAGCAAGGAGGGAGACTGGGGCCCTGGCGGAGATATTTGATACTTCGCTGGCCACAGGTGAAGTGCCAGATGATTGGAGGACAGCTATTGTGGTTCCTTTGTTCAAAAGGGCGGCAGGATTAGGCCAGATAATTATAGACCAATTAGTCTAATGCCTGTGGTAGTGAAATTATTAGAAATAATTTTGAAGAACAGAATTAATCAACACTAGGAAAGGCAAGGATTGATTTGGAATGGTCAGCACAGATTTGTTAAACGTAGATCGCGTCTGACAAATTTAATTGACTTTTTTGAAAAGGTAATTAAATATATTGATGAGGGTGGTGCAATTGATGTGGCTTACATGGACTTCACCAAGTGCTTTGACAAGGTCTCACATGGGAGACTAGACAAAAAGGTAAGAGCCCATGAGATCCAAGGCAAATTGGCCAGCAAACAGGAGGCAGAGGTTATGTTGGGGGAATGTGTTTGTGATCAGAAGCCTGTGACCAGCAGTATACCACAGGGATTAGTGTTGGGACCCTTGCTTTTTGTTATGTACGTTAACGACTTGGATGTGAGTGTAGAAGGTATAATGAGTAAGTTTGCAGATGACATGAAAATTAGCGGTGTGTTTGATACTGAGGAGGATAGATTCAGGCTGCAGTCTGATGCTGGTCAGCTGGTAAATTGGGCACAGCAATGGCAAATGGAATTTAATCCTGATAAGTCTGAGGTGGTGCATTTTGGGGGTGTCCAATACGGGAAAGATATATACAATGAATAGCCAGTCCCTAGGAGATACTGAGGAACAAAGGGACCTTGGTGTTCAAATCCATGGAACCCTGAAGGCATCAGTGCAAGTAGACAGGGTGAAGCCATATGGGATGCTTGCCATCATTATTTGGGATGTAGAATATAGGAGTAAGGAGGTCTTGTTATAACTCTATAAACCATTGGTCAGGCCACAAATGGAATACGAGTTTTTGTACCTAAGATGGTACCGGAGAATGGCAACTGTACACTTTTCACTGTGTACTCCTATAATTCTGTACTCAAGTACACATGACAGTACAATCTTATTGTAAGTTCTGGTCGTTGCACTATTGGAAGGATGTGATTGCCCTGGCGATGATGCAGAGGAGATACACCAGGATGTTGCCTGGGATGAAAAGTCTCTGTTATGAGAAGAGACTGGATTGGCTGGGTTTGTTTGCCATGGAGCAGGGCTGGCTGAGGAGACATCTGATTGAAGTATATAAAATTATGAGAGGCATAGACAGAGTAGATTGTGAGAGAGTCTTTTTCCCATGACAGATGTATCTAAGACCAGAGAACATAAGTTTAAAGTGAGAAGCAAGTCGTTTGTTGGAGACCCGAGAGAGATTTTCTTCACCCAGAGGGTGGTAGAAATATGGAACGTGCTGTCTGAGAGGGTGGTGGAGGCAGGTACTCTCATAACATTTAAAAAAAGATCTAAATGAGCACTTAAAATGCCAGGGTGTAGTACATTATGGACCAAGTACAGGTAAATGGGGGTTAATGTCATTTGATAGTTGCTGGTTGGCATAGACATGATGGGTCGAAGGGCCTGTTTCTCTGCCAAATGAGCTTATGACTGTATGAATGGTTTGCCAAAAGTTGTATATTGTATAAACTTTAGAAAAAGTGTAGCCAATTTGTAAATCCTTGTATTGGGGCTCCTTTAAGCACTTTTAAAATGTGCTGTAAGTTTATTAAAAGCAATTAATATGTGAACTATTGAACATATAAATATTTGAGTATTATTTACCTGGATTAAGGTTCAGCTTGACTTAGGAATTCTGGAGATGTATTTGCTCAGTCTTCCTCATTTTGCTTGAAATGACAGTGGCTATACTTTAAAAGCATATTGTTGGTTGCAAAGCTTTTTGTGAACAGTGTAATATGAATTGAAGCTGTACCACTGCATTCATACTCCCCATTTAAAAATTGGGGACGTTGGTATGAAGGTAGCCTGCGGTAATGTAACTTAGACACGCATAAAAGCAATTCCTTGTAACTTGTCCTTCGTTCATCCCATCCTCAGGGGGAAGATTGCAGCTTGGGGTTCCAGTTACATATTTGGTAAATCTGCAATGTGCTGAGTCATCAATTGTGCACTGTCTGATAAGAGTGGGAGATTAGGGGAAGAAGTCATTTACCTGGTCACAATTAACAAAGGTTTTTTATGTCCAGAAGTGCTCTTACACACAACTTTTCACTCCTCCCCAACACTAAATCACCTGTGATTTTTTTTCTCATTTATTAACCACCACTAGTAAATCACCCATGTTCCTAATTAAAGAATTTACATGCAGAGCCCTTTAAGGGCAATGCACACCATCAAAGATGGGGGAGAGGTAGGGAAATTAACAAGGATTCAGTATAACTGGAAATTCATTTCATCTGTTCTCAATTTAATTTTACCCCCCTTCTCTCTGTCTTTCTCATGACAGATTGTGGTTCTCCAGGTTCCAGTATGTTTAATATGCACTCTCACAGCAGTTATTTTTATATTTGAATATGGAGATTTATCCATTGTCAATGTGAATATGGTAGAGGCAGGTGAAGATCACAGCCAAGCATAATCATTCTTTCGTCTAATTCTGCAAATATGTACCCACTACCTAAAGTCACATTTCATGGTGATCAGGAGTGAAAACCTTGCTTGATATTCTCCATTTCTACTCTGATGACGTTGAAGGATATTGCAATGCTCCCTTCATTATTGCAGCGAAGATCAACTAATTCAGAAATTGAACATGGGACCATGTATGATTCTGTATCACAGTATACAATGCAATTACTCACTAAGCCATCAGCATGCCTTGAGTAAATAACTGAAGTGGCTAATATGAACACAATTTGGCAGTAACTTAATCAAGGAATAGATATTTTTCTACCAAATAACAATGGGTCTGCTTTTTGAACAGGTGAGCGGCCATTCAAGTGTCCATTTGAAGGCTGTGGTCGATCCTTTACCACTTCCAATATCCGTAAAGTTCACATCAGAACACATACAGGAGAAAGGCCATATATCTGCTGTGAACCGGGCTGTGGTCGAGGGTTTGCCAGTGCAACTAACTATAAGAACCACATGAGAATTCACACAGGTATGTTGCAGTGTTGAACACAAAGCTGAAGTGATTTATACAGCCACACTGCTGGAGCATGTAGCAAATTAAATCGAGTGAATAGGTAGAAAATTTCCCATGAGATTGTATTTAGTTAAACTGTTAGATGTTATGAGGTGAAATTGCAATGTGTGACAGGGTATGATTGTATTCATGGATGTTTGTATGAAATTCCTTTGCTATTTAATGGATCAGCAACTCTGCTCAAACAAGAAACAGAGAAATTTCATAAGCATGCCAACATGTTAAAGCATGTATATGCTGCACAATGTAATTTCACTGCATTGTGGCAGCTTTTGTGATATGTTTGCGTCCATGCTTGTTTCAAGTGAAAAGGCTAAATAATTTGATGCAGATTCTACAAAAGTTTGCAAATCTAATATAAAGCAAAGAACTGTGGATGCTGGATATCTGAAACATAAACAAATTACTGGCAAAATTCTGAAAGAACTGCAGACACTGTAAATCAGAAACAAAAACAGAAATTGTTGGAAAAGCTCAGCAGGTCTGGCAGTATCTGTGGAGAGAAATCAGAGTTAATGTTTCGGGTCGAGTGACCCTTCCTCAGAGCTGATGGTAGCTGGGAAAATGTTAGTTTATATGCAGAAGATAAAGTGGAGGAGGAGGTAAGGAGTAAACGATAGGTGGGGATACTATATTGCTGGAGCTTTGCTCATTCAACCTTGACAGTTTTTGCAGCATTTTTTCTGTAACTAAACCGTATATGGTGGGTTTCCCTTGTCACCTTTGGAGAGTCAGTTGTATGATACTAGTGCCCCACATTGACTACCATCAGTTACAATGATAAGTAAATCAAACTAAATCTTAAACATGAACTTCCCTACAGAGGGTAGCTGGTTTGATTAAAAACTTGAACATATTGTATAAAATTTAATGTTTATTCGTGATACAGTTTTAAAATATCATCACATTTTAATGAAGTTGAAGTGCTTTGAGCATCAGCAGTTCCCTTCATCTCATTATCTCTGGATTAAATGCTGTAGAATGTCAAAACTCTGCCAACTGAAAGTCGTGTGAGGCAAGGGAATCAAAGATTATCGGAGTAGATGGGAATGTGAAATTCAAAACACAATCAGATCAGTCATGATCATGTTGAGTGGCTGAGCAGGCTCAAACGATCAAATGCTCTGTTTCTGTTTCTGTTTCTATTCTGTATATTCAAGACTTCTGGCTTCTCTAACCTGATTTTGCTCTAGAATCAGACATAAGTTGTTTAGTAAGTTTGTGCAAGGAATATCTTTATCAACTAAGCATTAGAAAGTGAATTTACTGAAGGTCCTATCTGCTGGAGCATCAGATTTTGCAGCCCAAAAGATCCCTAGTTCAGTAGCTTTTCATATATACTGAGTTGGCTGTCCTCAACGAAGGTACAAATTGGGTTAGCAATCAGAGGCTGACCAGAGAGGGTAGGGAGGATCAGCCACTGTTCCACCTTCTGGCTGCTGTTCAGGAATTCTAGCTAGATAGGGTACAGATGCTCAGATTTCAGCTCTGAGCTCCTTTGGAAACACAACCAATCAACAGTTGGGATCTCCAGATGAGGACGTCAGAAAATTAGCCTAAAGGCAAGTGAGTCTAGTTTACAGGAGACTAGAATTAAACGTGAAGTATTTTCCTTTCCAAAATTATGACTCCATTCTGCAGTTTTTTAAAAATTCATTCATTGGATGTGAGCATTGCTGGCTGGACCAGCATTTATTCCCCATCCCGAGTTGCCTTTGAGAAGATGGTGTTGAGCTGCTTTCTTGAGCCACTGCAGTCTGTTTTGTGCTAGTAAACTCAGTGCTGTTAGAGAGGGAATTCCACTTCAACTTCAGTGAGCTAGAGAGATTTATAAGCAATTTGATGCATTACAGTCTGCACCGAATAAAATATGTTAAAATATGTCGACTGTTAACAATATTATAAACAAAGGCTCCTGTGTTTTGATTTTAGTTGGAAAATTCAAATTTTTCCTGATTAACTTTATTCACTCTCAGGAGAGAAGCCCTATGTTTGTACAGTACCAGGCTGCGGGAAACGTTTCACAGAGTATTCCAGCCTGTACAAACACCATGTGGTCCACACACATTCCAAGCCATATAACTGCAACCACTGTGGAAAGACGTATCGGCAGACTTCTACGTTAGCCACACACAAACGCACTGCGCATGGAGACATGGAAGCGACAGAAGAAAGTGAGCAGGCCTTGTTTGAACAGCAACAACACCAGCAAGGTAGGTTGTCAAGTGGTTGTCATTAACTATTGTCAATGCTCTTCAGTTGTCCTTGTATCATTTAAGCAATCTTCCCATGAAGAGTGATGAGGTGTTGCATTCGTTCGAATGATAGACTTTTTAAGCACTTGGAAAATTACTTGTTGGCTCTCAGCCTTGTTCTTGTGGGCAATAAAAATTTACACAGCTTTTGCAGTTAATTGTGACTTCTGTATCTGTATTTTAAAAGGATTTTTTGATGTTAGAAGAATTACACCTTGCGGGTGACAAAACATCCACATTCCTGAATAAAGTATTGAAGGAGCTAGGCCGTATCAGTGTGGGCAAACTGGATGAAATAGGAAAAATAAATGGTCAGGTACCAAATTTATGCAAATATAAAATAATCTAGATGATAGGAGCTTTTTCCTTGTGCGGGGGTACTTTTTCACTTTTTGTTTAAATTATTGGCTTGTGCAGTAAGTGCAGATTTTCTGCAACAGTTCAAAATGTAGCTGTATGATTCTGCTTTTGTAGGTAATATCACATCATGGCCACTGCGGTCTACTGAATTCATTTTGATCACCTGATGGAGATCAAGAGGGATTTCCCAGATTTTCTTTCTTGAATTGGTTTAGGGTTTTTGAAGACTTATTTTCTTGCCTTTCCAGGAGACTCCTTGGCTCCTGTTGGGAGCATATTCTGAGTGTCATGGTGCTTTATGGCCTCATCAGTGTTTGGGATGAGTTTGAGGGACAGCATAGATTGAAGTGATCAAGAGAACATGAAGAGGCAAGCAAGTGAAAGATCAAGTGATGGATATAGTCATCAGGACAGTTTCATGCCATTGTGGTGAAGTGAGTTATGTGAAACAAGACAGTACGTGGAGAGAAGTTAAGGGACAGTGACTCGGAGAAGTTGTGACAACAGAATGGGCAATTCCCAAAGATTAGATGAAGGGAGCATTCATAATAGTAATATAGTAGGAGATTTGTCAGTTCTTTTATTATGTTTTTTTGCATGTGATTGTACGTTTAGAATGGTGAGTGATTTTGGGATTCTGCATAAATGCACCAATAAGTCTCCCTGTGAAGATGACGTTACATAATCTGTTACTTATAGAGCAAAATTCAATTCTGAGCTCTTGGCTAAATAGAAAGGATTCTGGACTATTTGCCTTCTGTTATAATAACTGCGCATAAATATATTACGGCTGCTGCATTATTCCACATCATCTGTCCCAAACGCTGTACCTACCATGTTCTTAGCTCCAGCTGCAGACACCTTTATAGGTAGATGTCATGGAAACGAAAGTTACCATATAAAATCCATTTAATTGTTATGAATGGAAACAGTTCCCTGGGGTTCTGTGTCTGAATCTGGAGTAAAAGATCAATGAAATTGCCATCTTACCGTTAATAATTTTGGCCGTGCTTTATATTTTCTGAATGTGAGTGCTCATGACATCTTTGTTTTCATTTGTGTTGAACTCAATCTCTTTAATTCCATATATTTGACTAATTCATAGCAACAGTTATTGAACCTGCATTGAAAAGGCCGCGCTTCACGTACCTTTCAGGGGTTGAAGGTGACGGTGGAATTCCTACCCAGGTTACCATGGTAACCCAAGATGGGCTTGGATCTCAAGTAGCCCTTATATCACAGGATGGTACTCAGCAGGTATGACTGAAGATCTTTGTGTTTGAATTGTGTGGTCATTTACACCTTCACCTACGAAATCATTGTGATTATATTCTGGCTGAAATGTGACCACAAGAACGTTAGCAATCTTTTAAAGCTTTTTACAGACTTTCTCCCCCTCTTCTCCTTGTGGTTTCGCTCAGATGGTGGGATTGTTTCCATTAGTGCTGTGTATCCTTTGCCATCTTGCTCAAGTAACCATCCATCATCATCCACGAGCCTCAGTGGTGAGCTTTGACAGGCTATTTGATCAGAAAGGGCAGTACAACCAAATCTGAGTTCTCTTTGATACCACTAAACTTGGATGTTCCAGTGGGTGCCATTAATAAACAATCAAGAACAAGAAATCCAGCTAATGTATTGCTCCTCCATTCAGCAGACTGAGGCCAATTTTATCCCCAGCGGTTTCTCCAACTAATTCAAACAACTTATCACAGACTTGGTGGTGGGGGTGGGGGGGGTGTGGTTTGAACCCTGAGACCTGCACTGTGTAGCTCAGTAACACACTTCACCCACTAAGACAGGGAGAAAAATAGGGTTGTTTATTCTTTTAAAATTTGTTGTCAATCACTCAGTCAATCTCTCGTCTCTGAATCAGAAGATTTTGGTTTCAGTCCTATTTCAGAACATGGAAACAAAATCAGGCTGACCCTACAGTGCAGGACAGATGGATGCGGTTGTGCCAGAGGTGCTGTCATATTGTTGAAATGTTAGGCTCTCTCAAATGGACGAAATAGATCCCATGCCAACATATTCATCACTCAACCAATATCACAAGAACAGATTATCTAGTCATTGTTGGGTGCAAGCTATCTATGTGCAGCTTAGCTACAATGCTGTAAAAGTACCTCATCACCTGTGAAATACTTGGAGATGTCCTGTGGTGTGTACAAGGTGTTATGTAAATGCAAATCTTTCAAGTCTTTTTCCTCCAAAGATGCTCAATACTATTAATAGCAAAGCTTATTCCTGATGAACTGGAGTTATGATATCATCATTGAAACAGTGGCCAATGGATTCCTAAGCTATTTCTGGCATGGGTGAGAAATAGACTGTTGTGTTGTGCCATTAGAGTTAATTCCTTTATTCTCTTACACCAGTTGACAATTTAATAATAGAGTACTCCCTGATTAACCATGCTTGGTAGACCCCATATAAGAACAGAAGAAATTGGAACAGGAGTAGGCCACCTATTTCCTCGAGCCTGCCCTGCCATTCAATAAGATCATGGCTGACCTTTTCGTGAACTCAGCTTCACTTACCCGCCCACTGACCATAACCTTTAATTCCTTTACTGTTCACAAATCTATCTATCCTTGTCTTAAAAACAGTCAACAAGGTAGCCTCAACTGCTTCACTGGGCAGGGGATTCCATAGATACACAACCCTCCTCAACTCGGTTGTAAATCTGCTCCGTCTTATTTTGAGGCTATGCCTCCTAGTTCTAGTCTCACCTGCTACTAGAAACAATCTCCCTGCTTCTGTCCTATCTATTCCTTTCATAATTTTATATGTTTCTATAAGATCCATCCTCATTCTCCTAAATTCCAATGAGTATAGTCCCAGTCTACTCAGTCTCTCCTATAAGCCAACCCTGTTAACTCCCAAACCAACCTAGTGAACCTCCTCTGCACTCCCTTCCAGTGCCTGTACATCCTTTCTCAAGTAAGGAGACCAAAACCATATGCAAGCATTTTTGTAAGTTTGAAATGTTTATTATTATTTAGCAGTAATCATTTCAACATTTTCCTAAAGAAGAACATTGTTAATTGCAGGTTAGTCTATCACATGAAGACTTGCAGGCCCTGGGAACAGCTATCACCATGGTAACTCAGGATGGTACTACAATCGCTGTACCCACACATGAAGGTGACCTCACAGGATCACCGGGAGCTCATACAGTTACCATGGTCACAGCAGATGGTACAGAAGCACAACAGGTGTGTCACAACTTGCAGCATCATTACTTGAGATGGATATAATTAAAGACGGTGAAAATATTAAATGCAATTGTTCATCCTGCTAATCAATTTTATCTTTGAAGGCAAAAAAGTTAGGTATGATCTATTTTGTGGACAGCAGTTTGCTGTCATGGCACTGCTAAAATCCATCTCCTGTGAGGTATCATTGACAGTCTTCATGGAATTGTTCATGTCTGGAACCCTTCAAATAACCAAACTTCAATAGCCCAAAACTTACCTTTTTCTTGTCCTCGTGAGCAGTGTATTTATAATGTATTTTTAGATTCTGAATTCTCAACTTTGACATGCAGTTTCACTGAAATGGATTAAAACAAACAGATTGTTAAAGTTTACACGTACAACAAGCTTTACTTAACCATCATTTGTGAACTTTATTTTGCCAGGTTGCTATAGTAACATCGGATGGGATGGTAACGGGGGACTCTGCTTTAGCAGCTCTTCATGCAGCTGAGGTGGTACAGCACCATCAGCAAGTTGCATTGGTAGCAACTGCTAATGGCACACAGATAGCAGTACAGGTGGGTAAGCTTGATGATGTGTTAAACTGAACAGTGTCTGTTTAAAGCTGCAATATCACTTTTAAAAAAAAAACAGATAATAAGCCATGAAATAATGGAAAATCATTCTATTCAGTACATCCAATTGAATCCACCATATGATTAGTATGCCATAGTAATTTGTGGTAATATTAAGATGCTATGTAAAAATTTGTTCACTTTACCTTAAATCATTAAAGAGTTGATAACTGCTGCTGGGAAATATTTACAGGAGAAAGTTTTAAGAAAAAAAACACTTGGCATATTTTTTACTGTACTGAGTGCCTCAGATTAAGGTTTGGACTGTATTTGTGATGTTAGTGGCAGTAAACCAGATATTTGAGGGGGGGTCATCTCATTCACAACTTTGTGTCATTAGTTTTCTGTGACAGTGAATCCATTCTGCGCACTATTTAATGAACAAGTGGTGTTGTGCAAATTGTAGAAAAGAGAGAATCAATGTTCACAGAGATGCTCTGATAAAATAGTACAGTAATTTAAATTGAGACATAAGTAATAGTAATTGTTTAAACTGGGAGATGGTTTCTGCCAGGTGCTTTTACGATGCAATATGCTTTGACATCTGATCTTAGACAAGTTGCTTCAATGCTTCATTGCTACCTCAGCAATGCTACCTGTTGCAAATCTGACTCTGCCATGCACAAAGCTCTGCTCCCATATGGAAAACCTTAATGACGCTGACAATGTGAGATGTATTCAACACATTTCAATCGAAGTAGTTTTATTTCTGACATTCTCCGCAGGAAATTCCACTCTGGTTGTCAGTGCACTGGAGATATACTCCAAACCAAACCATTGTGATACTATGCAGGATCAACACTGGACTCTGGAGTTACATTTGTCTCTTCCTTTCACCGAAGTGGCAAAGTGAATCTACATTCTTCAACTCAAATGGAAAGTAAAGAGTCTAAGGGGAGATGGAAGCTAGTGACTATTGGCTTCATTCCTGGGATGGCAGTACAGACTGATGAGGAGAAATTGAGTTGGTTAGGATTGCATTCACTGGGCTTTAGAAGAATGAGGGGTGTGGGTTCTCATAGATATCTATAAAAGTCTAACAGGACTAGACAGCTTAGATGCAGGAAGGTTGCTCCCGATGGTGGGCGAGTCCAGAACCAGAAATCACAGTCTAAAGATAAGGGGCAAACCTTTTAGGGCTGAGATGAGGTGAAATTTCTTCACCCAGAGAGTGCTGAACCTGTGGAATTCACTAACACAAAAAGTGGTTGACAAACATTGTTTTCAAGAAGGAAGTAGATTTAGCTCTTGTGGCTAAAGAGATCAAGAGTTATAGGGGGAGGGTGGAGTATGGGTATTGAGCTCAATGATCAGCCACAGTCAGAATCACTGACGGAACAGGCTCGAGGGGTCAAAAAGCCATTGCTGTTCCTATCTTCTATGTTTACGTTTCTATGAAGCTAAGTTACACCACATCCGTGAGGTGCTATTGATTTTTTTTTACTGTTGTGCATTCCAAAGTCAGGTCACCAATTTAACGCCCTATATCATGCCACTTTGGTGTCACTGCACACATAGACCTGTTACATATTGTTCCCAAAGTAACAGCTTAAATGGTCCCAAAGAGGCTGCTAATAGCTCGCTAACTTTAAAAGTCATACGTAGGCAATGAGTTGAATCCAAATGTTATTTGATCCTAGAATTATGGTACTGCAATTATAAAATTGACTTTTACAGTAATAGGTCATATACTGTAAAATTTTACATGCTGTTATTAGCATTTTTGCAAATCAAAATATCCCAAGCAAGAAGAGTAATTAATATGCTTAATATATTTTCATACTGTATATAAACAGGAAGGTTCATTGAGGAAATATAGCAGATAAATTTGTCCAGAAAAAGTAAATTAGATGAAGCAGTTTGAATTTGTTTTGAACAATTTTATTTGTTGTTTACCTTTACACTGCTTTTCTTTCCTTGTGTCTGTTCCCATTCAAGAGGATTGAGGTTTTTTTCTGTTGATGTTGTCATTTTATTTCTTCCATTGTCATTATTTCCTTCACTGCTCTTTTCTCTCTGCTACTATTTCCACACCTTCTCTATGTTTCTGTCATGTATTGTCCAGATCTACTCTAATGCATGCAGTGGAGGAGATGGAGGGGGTTTCTAGTAGTCATAAATGGGAACCAAAATTATTATTACTTTAGTTTTGAAAAGTAGGTTTGGTCATGACTTTACCAACAATCTGTTCCCATTAAATATGGATGTCCTGATAAATTTATGTCCAGTGATTAATTGCAAAGTGCTTTACCTAAATAAGATGAAAAACATTGCAGTATTCAGGCAAGTATATCCCTGTTAATTCCTTTTACTTTTCTGGGCTAGTGAGCTAAAATGACACAAAACTTTAACTTGTAGCGAATCCCTAATTACACCAAGGCTCCCAATTGTGTACATCTGTCATGTGTTACTCAAACATATAAATGAGAATATTTGCTTCAATGATATTTAAAGGATGGAATATGAAAACTTACCTTTGATTATTGAGTTTGCTACTTAATTTTTTTTAATATTCTCCAATCTGTATTTAAAAATAAATTTACAGTAGCTGGTTGTGATAATGTACTGATAAATTACTATATTGAAACAATGAAAATTGAAATATTTAAGTAGTAGCTTGTTTGATTATAGACTAAATTATTAATTCCAACTACACTAAATCGGAGATTTAATTCTTCGTATCTCAATTTATGTGAAGGAACCAGTCACTGGGATTAATATGATCCTTAACCCCATGAAAGCTCCATTACATGTGATAACCATTAGCTGTAGAAGTCCCATTACTGCTTTGAGTGACCTCAGTTGTAATCCATTGTTAATTGGAGGACAAGCTAAAGTGAATTTATGTAGTCCCTGGTGAGCTATCTTCTGATCGCTTATAGCCACAGACATTACTCACTGCAAAGCAACTTTGGGCACCCTGGTTGATTCTTCAACTAAAGAAATAATTATCACGTGTTAGTAGAGCGTTTACATTCCCTCTGAAATAATGGTGCTGCAGGAAATATTTCTGCTTTTTACTGCTGTGGGTCAAGGTTCCTGTATGTCATTCAAATCAAAAGGGGAGGGATTTCAGCAACAGCCTTTTAAAAGAGAATGATGATTTTGGTTGTTCGACTAATAAGATTGATCAGAGCAGGTGATTTTTTTTAAAAGCTACACACAATTTTTTACATTTGTCAAAGTTATTGCAGGACATTAAATCCAATAACTTCAGTAGTAGCAATGATAGGGTACAAGGTTTCTTTTAGTTTCTTAAGTAATCAAAAATGATCTGATAATGTAATAGCAAAGGTATATAACATAATCCTGTGGATTTGTGATCTGTCAGTAGGATATGCAAGCAAAAGAAGTATATGGTATTTGTGACTTAAATATTACTATCATCTAACTTGGGTAAACCTTCATAAAGAACATAACAATTGTGAATTGCTAAATCACATTCACAGAGTGACACAGTGCTCCAACCCCCATGAATTACTTTTTAAATGCAGTCATTGTCATTTATGCACAGTAGGGAGCCTCACACAGTAAATGAATTGGTAGCCAACTGGTTGAGAGACGAACATTTGGAATAGGACAAATTACAACAGTAGTGGCATTACACTTCTCTTAATTATCTTTCTGAATTGTACAAGTTAATGAGCTAGCAGCATAATGTTAAAATCAGCTGAAATTCAGGACCTCACCACATCAGCTGATTTGGTAATCGCCTATCAATATTTGTCTCTTTAGCTGGAGGAACAGCAGACATTGGAGGAAGCTATTGGCATGGCAACAGCAGCAATTCAGCATGAAGGATTGACACAGGATACAGTTATGACGGATAATGATCCATGAAAATGGAGACCAGGAATCAAGTGCCACATACAGGAATGAGTGAGCTGTGGTTTGCTACCTAGTATTGTTCAATGAAATCCTGGGAACCAAACTTAAACTACTCACAGACAAAATGAGTCTTTTCTCAGGACTAATAATTTACTGTGTGTATGTTGATCTCAACTCAGGTGATTTTACACAATATGGTAAGGGTTTTATGATGAAAAGGAGTTTTAGAGCTGCTGTACTGATTGATAGACTTGTGGATTTACTTGTACAATATAAGATATAGTTTTATTGAAAATTTCCATAGTTTTGCTTTTTATTAAAAATGTTTACTGAAACTGGTGTAGGGTTGGCTTCTGTGCAGAGTTGGGAAATATATCAGGCTGGCCATTTTAAGGGCAATCAGTGACAAGTTTTCAAAATGTGTGTGCCGCATTTTGAGGTCCAGCATTTGATGCTATATGAACCTGTATATGTATATATATGAAAATAAATTTTGAAAACTGTGCTTGTTTGCTGACTTTTGTGTTGATTTCTGAGTTGCCTTTTAACAATAGTTTATGCAGTACTTCATGATCTGTTGGGAGAGAAATGGTGAATATTGGCTCTGACCAGGCATCCATTACTATAATATCATATACTTACTAAAAATCAAGGCTAGTTTCTCCTGACATTAATAATGTTACTACTCACACCAATATGCTAATTCTGGCAGGAAAATTTGAATTTTGTTGTAATTAAAGTTTGCAATATTTGTATTGAATTAGATGTGACCATACCAGATAGCACAGTATCAAGGATGTAGCAATTAAACCAGGAAGTAAAGATGAAGGGTCTAGGCCCGAAACGTCAGCCTCTCTGCTCCTATGATGCTGCTTGGCCTGCTGTGTTCATCCAGCCCTGCACCTTGTTGTCTAGGAAGTAAAGGTAGATCTGGTTGAGAATGGAATCAAGCTTCCATTCTCCAGAATTGCTTTACCTGAGTAAAACGTGCAGCAGTGTTAATCTCCCATGTTTACAGGCTGGTACTGTGGAATGTATTTGTGAGGAACCAGTGGGCTGACAGATGACCAAGTGCCGTGCAGGGAATGTGGAGGAAGTGAGTGGTGAGGTTCAAACCAACACAGCCTCCTAGTCAGACACAGGCTCCCACCATCACCTCAGCCTGAAAGAAACTGCATGTAGTTAAAGTTCCCACTTTTATTTTGGATTATTTTTTGTATAGTTTATAGATCAATAAGAACTTGTCAACATAAGTGATAATATCAAGGAAGTTCACCATCACTTTGTTGGAAGATCTTTTCAAAGTAAATAGGAATGAGCAATAAATGTGGCAAACCCAGAAGTTAATAGTATCTATTATAAGGGACAGACTGGCTATGAACAGGTTTCAGATAATGAAGAGGGTCAGCATGGATTTGTGACAGGTAAGTCATGTCTGAAAGCTAAGTTAACTCTCTGACGTGGCCGTAAATTAGTAGAAACTGTCTATAGATGCTGTCTATATACAGTTCCAGAGGCATCAGATAAGGTCTGCGCAAGAGCTGATGGGAAAAAAAAATCATCTGGCATTGCTTTAGAACGTGGGTTAATAGTTGGTTGGGAGGTAGGATGCAGAGGATAGAGATAAAGGGCATGCACTCTGATTAGGCAGAACATGATTTGGTATTCCCTAGGGTTCAGTTCTGGTGCTTTAGCATCTCAACAGATGTATCAATGACCTGGATGAAAGAAGAGAAGCTATACACTTAAGGTTTCAGATGACATGAATACAAGGCAGTGTAAATTGTGGAAATGAACCAGCAAATTAAAAGAGACAAAACAGATTAAGTGAATGGGTGGATATGGCAAAACAGAGTCGAGACAACTGGGTAATTTTTCAGGTTGGTGATCTAGTGGAGTATCACAGGGATCAGTGCTGGGTACTCAACTATTTACAATTTAGTTATTGAATCAGATGAAGGGACTGATTAAATTTGTCAATGATATAAAGCTTGGTGGGAAAGCAACTTGCAAAGAATACAAAGAATCTACAAAGCGATATAAGTAAGTTAAGAGAGTGGGTAAAATCTTGGCAGATGATCTGGGAAAATGGGAGGTTGTCCACTTTGGCAGGAAGAATAGAAAAGCCAAATATTATTTAAGTAGAGAAAGATAGAATTCTGTGTTGGGAAGTAAAAGTTATTCCCTAAATCCAAGAAAGGTATAATGGATTTTTTTTAAAAGTTGAGAGACTAGGAACAAGCCAAGCTTATATGCCACACCTCAGGAGGAGTGGGTACAGTGCAGTTTCACCAGAATTATACCAGTCTTCAGTCTTTAGCACACATGAGCAGGCCATTTGCCCCTTAAACCTGATTAGCCATTCTATAAGAGATAGTAGGAACTGCAGATGCTGGAGAATCCAAGACAACAAGGTGCAGGGCTGGATGAACACGGCAGGCCAAGCAGCATCATAGGAGCAGAGAGGCTGATGTTTACGGCTGATCTGTGTTCTAATTTCATTTATTCGCCTTTGCCATCTGTCTGTTAACACCATTTGGTTTACAAATATTGTCAGTTTAATTTAAAATTAACTTTGACCCAGCATCAATTGTTATTTGTAGATGAGAGTTCCAAACTCCTGGCATTGTATGTACAAGTGTTTTCTAATTTCAATTCTGTAACCTGGCTCTATTTTTTAACCTTTGTCCATTATGTGCTAAATTCTGCAACCCCATGTTAGAAGCAAATTTGGAGGCAATTGTGTTCCATGCTTGTGCTGCCCTTGTCCTGGGTGGAGAAATATGTGGAATGTTTTGCTGCATTTAAAGCACAATAGCAACGTTGTTCGAAAACACGGAGAGAAACATTTTGAATATGTAGTTTTAGCAGTAGTCCACCAGATGGTGCTAAAGTAGCGACATTTCCACCCCACATCATGACATCTGAAGTCAGCATTATAGGCAATATAAACTTATTGTATTGTGTACTGTATCTTAAAATAAGATTATACTTTTCTTGGAGGAGTGTTGGTCAGAAAAATGCCAGTTTAAATTTATTCATAAGAAACAGGAGCAAGAGTAGGCCATTCAGCCCTGTTAACTGCCAAGACTTTTCATCAAATTCATAGTTGAATTGATTATGGCCTCAGCTCCAGTTTCTTCCTGCCTTCTGTTACCCTGGATTCCCATGTAAATCAAAGATCAATAAAATGCAGCCTTAGATATATTTAGTGACTCAGCCTCCACTCTTCTTTGCAGAAGAGAATTCCATACACAGAACAATCCACTGGAAAAAAGTTCCTTCTCACCTCATCTTAAATGGGAGGCACCTTCCTTTTAAACGGTATTCCCTAGTTCTAAATTCTCCCAATAAAGGGAAATGTCCATGGAGTATTTTATGTTTCATAAGCTCACCACTTCTTCTAAACGCTAATGAATGTAGGTTCAACTCACACAACCATTCTTTATAAAATAACCCCCTTCATCCCATGGGTCAGCCTAGTGTAATTTCCCTGAACTGCATCCAATGCAAGCATATCACTCCCTAAATAAGGAGACTAAAGTAGGACAGTTCTCCAGGTATCTCCAGTTCTCACCAATTCCCTGTTGCAGCTTTTATACTCTATCCCCCTTCCAATAAAGACCAATCTTCTGTTTGCCTTTGCTAGTTACTTGCTGCATCTGTGTACTTTTTTTTGTGATTCATGTACAAGGACATTCATAGCCCTTTATACTGCTGGACAAGCTCCCACTTTCCTGCAATATACCCTTCAACCATTTTTCGACCTTTCACTTTACCTGTTTATATCCCTTTGTACATTTCCCACGACTTGCTTTCCCAACTATTGTTGCATTTACAGCAAATTTGACTATCATGCAGTTGATCCCTTCATCCACATCATTATCATAGATTGAAAATAGTTGAGACCTCCATACTGATTCTTCCGCAATCAACTAGTTACCCTTACCAATGTGAAAATAACACATTAATCCTGGCTCTCTCTTTTCTGTTAGTCAATCCCTTATTCCTGCTAACACTACCAACTGTATGAGCTGTGATCTTGTGCTCAACTTTTCATATAATACCTCATCAAATACCTTTTTGGAAATTCATTTACACTACATATGACATGGTACTGTTGAAAATTGATCAGTCAGCATGGCTCATTAAAGGAGATCTAAGCAAATAGACAGGTCTCATGGTGGGTTAATGTTCTTCTCATAAAGCTCCAGATATCCAACTGTAAGCTAGAAGTCAATGGATATAGTGGTCTTATCTAAACAAACTGTAGGATGCCTTTCAGAATTGCATGTTTATGGCCAGTAGAATGTCAACATACCTCAATATGCTTAAAGGACCTTTAACCTTGGCTCCTGCAGTGCTTAGATAAATAGGTAGTAACAACAACATAGCCTCATGAAAGTAGTAAATATTTGCATTTTAAAGGAATGAAATCAAGCAACAACTTACACCAAGCCAAGGAAGATATTAAGACCAAATGGTCACAGATTTTAAGATGCATCTTAAGGGAGGATATAATGGTGGACAGAATGCAGTAAAGAAACATAGAAGATAGGAGCCTATTTGGCCCTTCAAGCCTGCTCCACTATTCATCACAAATCATGGCTGATTGTCCAACTCAATAGCCTAATCCTGCTTTCTCCCTATAACCTTTGATCCCATTCACTCCAAGTGCTATATCTAGCCGCCTCTTGAATGCGTTCAATGTTTTGGCATCAACTACCGCCTATGGTAATGAATTCCACGGGCTCACCACCCTTTGGGCGAAGAAACGTTCCCTCATCTTCATCCTAAATGGTCTATCCTGAATCCTCACACAGTGACCCCTGATTCTGGTCAAAGCCACCATCGGGAACATACTCCCTGCATCTAACCTGTCCAGTCCTGTTAGAATTTTATAAGTTTTTATGAGATCCCTCCTCCTTTGTATGAACTCCAGCGAAAACAATCCTAACCTAGTCAATCTCTCCTCACAAGTCATTCCCGCCATTCCTGGAATCAGCCTGGTAAACCTTCGCTATGCTCCCTTGAGAGCAAGAGCATCCTTCTTCAGAAAAGGAGATCAAAACTGCAAAGAGTATTCTAGGTGTGGCCTCACCAAGGCCGTGTATAACTGCAAGAACACATCCCTGCTCCTGTACTCAAAACCTCTCACAATGAAGGCCAACATACCATTTGCCTTCTTTACCACCTGCTGCACCTGCATGCTTACCTTCAGCGTCTGGTGCACAAGGACACCCAGGTCCCGCTGCACACTCCCCTCTCCCAATTTACAGCCATTCAGGTAGCAATCTGCCTCTTGTTTTTGCTCCCAAAGTGAATAACCTCCCATTTATCCAAATTATACTGTGTCTGCCATTGATTTGCCCACTCACCCAACCTGTCTAGATCATGCTGAAGGATCTCCTCATCTCATCACAGTTCACCCTTCCACCCAACTTGGTATCATCTGCAAACTTTGAGAAGTAATTCCAGAGTTTAAGGTTTGAATAGTGGAAGGCATAGTCACCTGTGGTGGGCCAAATGAAGAGGAGAAACTCATGAGAAACCAGAATTAGAAGAATGTAGAGTTCTCAGATGGGATTGTTAGTCTGGAGGAGGTTACGGATAGAGTGAGTGTCGAGGCCCTGGAGGGATTTGAATGCGCAGATAAAATTTTTAAACTAAAAATTGTAGCAAACATAAGGACAGGAGCCAGAAATTCAACTCATCAGGCTTGATTTACCATTCTTTGACACCATGACTAATCTGTAATACAATTCCACCCACCTGGGGTCCATCCTCCTAACACCCTTACCTGATAAAACTATCAATCACTGTCTGAAATTGTCAACTGATCTCCTCAGTGGCTTCTTGGGAACAGCAGATCCAGATTTCCATTGGTTTTCATGTGAAGAAGTGCTTTCTGACTTAATCCTCAACAATCTAGTTTTAATTTTGAAATTAAGACTCCTTGATTTGACTCCTCCACCAAACAAATTAGTTTCTTTCAGTAACCTTCAATTGAAACCTTCTTAATGTTCAAGGGAATGTGAGTGTTGTCTTTATAATATGTTGTTGCAATTTAACCCTTTTAACAGTATCATTCTAGCCAACAGTGCTGTATCCCCTCCAAGTCCAATATATTATTCCTGAGACTGGTAATCAGAACTCAAAACAGGTAATCAAAACTTTGTTTAACTTGTAACATAACTTATGGTAACATAACCTTTTTATTGAAATTAAGGCCAAAACTAAAACAGGATAAATCTTCAATGCTAAAGAAGTGTTGGCTTCTCAGTAGTCAGGTTTTGGAAACTGAAGAATGGTTTTTCACAAAGAACCAATGTCTCCCCAACTCAAAAATTGAATTGAATAACTGCATGGAATTTCTCACGAAATAGCCAGTCACTACTTCCATTTCACCCACTGACATTACATAGTGCAATTAGTGGATCTTTTCAGTAATTCCAGTGTAAGCAGATTCACTTTACTCGTGACAGTAGAGACCACAAAGACATGAGAGAGAACTTGCCAAACAGCAATCCATCATTTCCTAATGCTACTGTGAGTGATAGTTCACTCTGCGTTTGAGCTTCTGTATACCAAAAGCAGATCCCCAGGAGGTAAATGTGTCTGAAAAAGAAACTTTTCACTCAGGAAGAGTAATGCATGAAATATACCAGTATTGATGTTGTTAGTATCAGGTCCCTGCTGAGTGACTCATTGGAAGAGTTGACTGTTGATTGATGCAGGCTCCTGAGGCAAATAATCACCATAAACAAAATTTGAAATTACCATTTTCTGTGGCATTCCTTTTCAGAAAATACATCCATTAGCCTTCTTAATTTGTCCTCCCATTTAAATTCTTTTTTCCAATTCATTCATGTTGTGTGGACAACATTGCCGACATTTAAAGTTTTTGAGAAGATTTGTAGCTCAGGTTGTGAATGAGGTTGTAGATGGAACTCCATCAACAAGCACATTGAACTGGACCCATTATACAAACCACTGAAAAATAGAACTGGTACTGATTCCAACCACCTCAGCAAACCAAGGCATATAAATAACAAGTGGGACAGAAAACCAATGCTTCACCAGAGGCGCATAGATGATGTTACCTAGCAGGGTGACAAAACATCAGCAATCAAACACACTTGCTCAGCGAATAAGTCTACAACCTCATTGCCAACATTTATTACCTAATTACCCTAGTGAAGGTGATGGCAAGCCATTTTCTTAAATCACTGCACACCCATGTGATGAATGTACAGCCTAAGTGCAGTTAGACAGCAAATTCTAGGATTTTGACCCAGCAACCATGAAGGAAAGTTGAAATATTTCTGAGTCCGGATGCTGTGTGACTTGAAGTGGAACTTGGAGAATTGAATGTGGTTTGATTGAACCTTCAATGTCGCTGTGGATTATGTTGGTCATAACTTGCACAGGCTTATTTCAAGATGCTGATGCTACTCTGAGGTACTGGATTCAATCTGCAGTTAACTGAGCTGGGAGTTTGCTGATGATCTTAAGATATTCTAGTGATAACCCTGTTTGGAGAAAGGTGCATATATGGAAAGAAACAAATAGAATGTGGAAAGACAATACCTAGTAGAATGCTGAATAAAAAAGTTAGAAAGTAGGGGATTTCAACTTCCTCAATATTAACTGGGATAGACAAAATATCAAAGGCTTAGAGATGGCAGAATTTTTAAATGTGTTTGGGGAGATTTATAAGCCAACACGTAGAAAGTCCAAGAGAGGGAGTGGTGTTGGACCTAATTTTAGGGAACAAAGCAGGTGAGTTGTAGATGTGTGAATGGGGAAATATTTCAGTCAGTAGGATTCAGTAAGATTTAAGGTAATCATGGATAAAGACAAATATGGACTGGAAATAAAGATTCAGAACTGGGAGAAGTCAAGTTTTAATATAATCAGACACGATCTGGCTAAAGTTGACCGGGAGCAGCTATTTTCAGGAGAATCCACACCAGAGCAATGGGAGACGTTCAAACGGGTAAGAGTGAAAGTGCAGGGTCAACATGTACTGTAAAGGTGAAGGGTGGATCAGCAAGTCCAGAGAACCCTGCGTGTCAAGGAACACACAGGATTGGATAAAAAAAAATCAAGCTTATGGCAGACACCAGGGATACTCTAGAGAAGTATTTGCAAATTGGATCTGAAATTGACGTGGTGGCAGGAAGCAAAGGGTGATGGACATAAGATGTTTTTGTCACTCAAAGCTGTGCCCACTAGAGTATGATAGGGTTCAGTACTGAGTCCGTTGCTGTGTGTAGTGTATATTAATGATCTAGTCATGAATATAGGAAGCATGATCAGTAAGTTTGCAGAGGACACAAAAATTTGTGGTGTGGTAAATAGCAAGGAAGAAAGCCTTAGACGACAGGACAATATAGATGGACTTGTCAGAACACCAGCAAATGGATTTTAATTCTGAAAAGTGTGAGGTGATGCATTTTGGGAGGACTGATCAAACAGTGGAGTACATGTTGAAACACAGAACCCTAGGAAGTATAGAGGGACCTTGGTGTGTACATTCATCCATCCTTGAAGCTCGCAGGACAGGTAGCTAAGGCGGTTTAGAAGGCATATGGGATACTTGTCTTAATTAGTCAAAGCATTGAATACAAGAGCAGGAGGTTATGCTGGATCCAAGAGGAAGGGTCACCGGACCTGAAACATTAACTCTGATTTTTTTCTCCACAGATGATACCAGATCTGCTCAGCTTTTCCAGCAACTTCTGTGTGTGTTCCAGGTTATGCTGGAGCTGTATACAATGTTAGTAGAGTTATAGGTGGAGCACTGTGTATCTTTTTCCAAGCTGTAAAAACTCTTGAATGTGTCCATAATTCTAAGTAGATCAGTAAACCTCTGAAATCAGTGAGAACATGTGTAAATAGATCGGTAAGTTTCAAAAATCACGTGAACATACACAAACCTCAGTAGTCGGTGAGGATATACAAAGATCAGTAAGCTTCAGTATGAGCATATACATGATTATGTGGGTGAACTGGAAAGTTTCTGATTGAGTAGAACAGGGCAATTGGCACTGAGGAGATGAGCTGCGCTTGTGCTCGACTCGCTGCACCCTTGGGTGGCGGGGGCGTGCAACAAGCAGCAGGCGCTCGCTCCCGGCGCCGGGAACGCGGACGTGGGGAGGGAGGAGATGAGAAGTTGAGCCTGTGCCGTGTGCTGTCGACTTTCACTCAGTGCCAGGATGGAGTTGCGGAATGAGCTGTTGAAGTCCATTTGGTACGCGTTCACAGCGCTAGACGTGGAGAAAAGTGGCAAAGTGTCTAAATCGCAGCTAAAGGTAAAGCGGGGAAGGGGCAAGAGAGCAAACAGAGAGGGTTCACTTAGTGCCCTGTCTGAACAGGGCGCTGATAACCCGGGATGTGTATAGCACGTTTAAAAAAAATATTAACGAGGTGCTCACAGGCTTATGTTTGTATAATTTGTGTGTTTCTACATTTTCTTTTTACGTAGAACACGTTTTCTGATGCATAAGCGTCAGGAAGTCAGTCAACGTGGCCAAAAAGTGAGGTTCTAAGGGCTAGTAGATGTTAGATAGTAGGTGTTGCTGGAGAATCTGAGATAAAAAGGTGTAGAGCTGGATGAACACAGCAGGCCAAGAAGCATCAGAGGAGCAGGAAGGCTGACGTTTCGGGCCTAGACCCTTCTTTTTATGTGGAAACTTACCCATTCCTTCTGCGTCTTATTGCTAGTTAGATTAGAATCTTTGTTAGGTTTGGTGCTTGTGTGTCGCCTGCATTATTTTAGCCAGAATCTTATGGGAGCGATGGATGCGTTGCAGTATACTACCCACTTGGCATCTTGCACAGGCATGAAGTGATGTGAATTTTACTGGGACCTTGCTGTCTGAAACACGGTTTCGAAGTTTGAAGTCGCCAGTCCAACTGAACTTTTTACATTTGTGTCAGAGAGGCGCGCACGCAGGAAACACAGAGCGACAGCCAGACAGAAGTGGTTAGAATCCTTCTGCAATGCAGCAGCAGTCGTGACTCACGGCTTCTTTTAAAACTAAACATCCCATAATTACGAGCAATTATTGGAAAGATTAACTTTGATCACATGCTCTTCATTTTGGGTTTTGTAATCGGACCTTCTTTCAATGCAACGTGCTGATCTTTTACAAAAGGGTGATTGCCGAGTTGAAAAGATACAGCTGAAATGATGGCATCCTGTGCACATTCTGATGGGATAGCATTTTGTTTTGTCATATTAAGTTACTCGAGCGTTTTATCAGGCAGAAAAAGTGCCGTTTCTTCATGTACAGTCTTAAAATTGCACGCTGAATGAAATTTGAAAGACGCTGTCAAAGCTGATGTTTTTTTTCTCAATAGCCTGTGCCAAAACACTTTTAGTTTAAAAATAGACGAGAGCGCAATGCAGAGGATGTCCTGTTACTGCTGAGTCCTCGCAGTAGTCCTATTGGTTTAGACGAATGTATATCCACGAACAGAAAGGTACAACTGTTTGAAAGGGTAGGGAAAGAAAGAAGGAAAATTGTTCCATGACTTCTAAAGGTTTGTGGCGAGAGCACAGTGTCCAGGTTTTCAATTGTCTGAGAGTAAAGTGACATTTTAATTTTAATTTGGTTTTGAGCAAACACCAAGTGGGAATTGTAATCAGAGAATTTGTCCTCAGCCATCTTTAAAAGGGCTCTGTTAAACTCTGTAGAACTACTCAGTTCAAGGTGTTGCTTTGTGTTACAATTGAAGCTGCAAGATGACATTATTAGGTGAAGTGTCACTTTCCTAATCTAGGTCACAGTCCTTGAACTTTGCCTGTGTGTGGAGCAGTTTGTGATGTTTCTCTTCCTGATATCTTCATGGGATGTGGATGTCACTACATAGGTTGCCCATCCTTAAATGTCCCTCAGAAGCCCTGCACGTCCTGCCTGACATCAGATGTTTAGTATAACTGTGTGGCTTGCTCAGCCATTTTGGAGGCAGCCACATTACTGGGGGACTGAAATCACATGTCGATAAGACCAAGTAAGAATGGCAGATTTCCTTCCCCAAAAAAAGGCATTAGTAAACCAGATGAGTTCTTACACTGCCTCCTCTGAAAGAGTTAGTGAGCCAGTTAGTGACAGTTTATGACAATTGATAGATTCATAACAATATTATCAAGACGAGCTTTCAATTCACATTTATCACTTGTTCACATTCTAAATTTCATTCCTGAATGTGGTAGAATTTGAACGCGTGTTTCTGAAGTATTAGCCTGGATCTCTGAATTAGTTGTCCAATGACATTGGAACTAGGCTATTGTCTCCTAATAAGAGAGAACAGTCTATAAATTGTATAAAAAAAAACATTTCCAGCATTAATATTTGAACCGGAATTCTGACACAGCCTCAAAAGATTTTGTTTTACAAGAGGAGAGATTGATCTTCTCTGCTAGAGATTATTTGGGCTTTAGACTGAGAGGTGGTCTCACAGAAACGTGCAGAATTCTGAAAGGCCTACATGGGGTTGCAGGAACGGATATTTCACCTTCCTGAGGCCCAGGGGAGGCAGTGTCTAGAGCCAGGGGATACAATCTCCAGAAAAGGGGCAAGCCGTTTAGGACTGAGATGGGAGAAATGTCTTCACTCAAGAGGTGAAAAATGTTTGGAATACTCTATCCCATATGGCTGTGAAAAGCTCAGTCATTGAGCATGTTCAAAAGAGACAGCTGTAGATTTCTGATTACTAATGACGTCAAGGGAAATGGGATTACTGTGACAAAATGGTGTTGACGTAGATGATCTAGAATGGTGCAGCAGGATTGAGAGGAAAGAATGGCCTACCTGTACTTCTATATAGGTAATATTGAAAGAGGATTTGTCAGTATGTGTTCATAATTAAACTACTTAAAGGGAACTACATTAATAAAACAACTTGCCATTAAATAGTGCCTTTCACTATCTCTGGATTTCCCACAATATTGGCTGTGCAGTGTAGTGGCAAATGTAATAGAGGCAGACCAGCAGCGGCTGTATCGGCTTAGCAGTGAGGGGATGCAAGTTCAACTAAGCTGGTTTTGTTGTTGATTTTATTCAAGAAAAATCATTTGTTCTGGGAGCACTCATTGGGACCTTTTTATATCCATGTGTGGGGACAGACAGGTTCATCTCTTCTGAGAGACACCTTTTCAGAGAGGAACATTTCTTGTGCTGCACTGAAGTACAGACCTAGAGTATGAGCTTAGACTCTGGTGTGAGGTTTAAATGTGCAACTTAGTATGACCACTAAGTCAGGTTAACTCTTGCAGCCTATTGTTTAAGAGTGAAGCAATAAAATGATTTAAGGATGGAAATTTGAGTTGTCGTTTAACCCAACACTATTTGGAACTGAATTGCTTGGTGACCATCCTTCATTTTCATGCTCCTTAGCTCTTCTCTGTCTTCGATTATGTAATTAAGGCCAGTATGCTGTTTCCATTTCACATCATAAACCACCCTTTTGGCCTTTGATAAGAGATTTTCAACTGTAGCCATATTCATATTTTACAATCATGCGCATGCATGGAAACTGAATTGTGACTTCTCAAACCCAATCTTCATAAATAACAAATTATAAAAAGAATGATCACCCACCAAGATCCACATTGAGAAAGGTCCTTTGCTTCTCCAGCCCCCATCCGTATTTAATTCCCCACCATTCTGGAAATTATTGTCTTTGCTATAAAGATTTGTTGACCGGTATTTTACAGATCAATTCCATGACTGTTTTGAATTTAGACATAGGAAGCTTCTGCACAGAGAATTTGCAGAAAGTCTGGAACTCTTTCCCTATGTTCACCCTTCCCTACTCCTTCCAAAATGATGTGGATTCTGGGTCAGATTCACATGTCTAAAATTGCTCACTTTTCATAGATGAGGGATTTTGTTTATATTTCACTCATGAGATGTAAGCATCGCTGGATGGGCCAGCATTTATTACTCATTCCTAGTTGCCATAGGTGGTGGTGAGCTGCCTCTTGAACCACTGCAATACATATGCTGTAGGACGGCCCACAATGCTCTTGGGGATGGAATTCCCAGATTTTGACCCAGAGACAATGAAGGAACAGTGATATATTTCCAAGTCAGGATGGTGAATAGCTTAGAGGTGGACCTGCAGGTGGTGTGTTCCCATCTATCTGCTGCCCATGTTCTTCCAGATGGAAGTGGCCATGAGTTTGTAAGATGCTGTCAAAGAAGCTTTGGTGAATTTCTGCAGCGCACCTTGTAGATGGCACACACTGCTACTGCTAAGTGTCGGTGGTGAAGGAAGCGGATGTTTGTGGATGTGGAACCAATCAAGTGGGCTACTTTGTCCTGGGTGGTGTCAAATTTCTTGAATGTTTATAGAACTGCATCCATGCAGGCAAGTGGGGAGTATTCCACCACACTCCTGATTTGTGCCTTATAGATAGGGGACAGGTTTTGGGGAGTCAGGAGGTGAGCTACTCACTGCAATATTCCTAGTCTCTGACCTGCTCTTGTAGTTGCAGTGTTTACATGGCTAGTCCAGTAGAGTTTTTAACCAATGGTAATGCCAAGGATATTGATGGTAGGGTATTCAGTAATGGTAATGCCTCAATATCAAGGGACATTGATTAGGTTGTCTCTTATTAGAGATGGTCATTGTCTGGCATTTATATGGCATGAATGTTACTTGTCACTTGTCAGACCATGTCTGGATATTGTGCAGCACTTGCTGTGTTTGGATATGGACCACTTCAATAACTGAGGCATTGTAAATGATGCTAAACATTGTACAATCATCAGTGAACATGCCCACTTCAGACCTTATTATGGAAGGAAAGTCATTGATGAAGCAGTTGAAGATGGTTGGGCCTAGGACTCTACCCTGAGGAACAAGGATTGTTCCTGCCTTTGGGCTAAGAGACCCAGGTTCAAGTCCTACCTACTGCAGAGGCGTGTAATAACATCTCTGAATAAGTTGATTAGGAAATAGATACCCTGAGGAAGTCCTGTAGAGATGTCCTGGAGCTGAGATCACTGATGTCAAAAAACCACAACCATCCTTTGCATTAGGTATGACTCCAACTGAACTGGAGTAAAGGAGAGTCGGGGTGTATGCTGCATGAAACCAGATCCAGGAACTGACTGCATGTTTCCTTCTTCCAAATGATTATTCTTTATGTAGGATTTTTGAAGGTGAGGGTCTATAGTCTTTTCAATTTAATTAATAATTCTGGTATAAGTTCCATCTTGTTTTATCTGAAGTTCACACAAGGGCCTTTTCAAGTTGGGAGTCACTTGATCGTATTCAGGAGTGAGAACATGCGAGTCTGATTTTTCTTTTCCTCTCTTGCATTTCCTTATCCCCAAATGTCAATTGATCTTAGTGAGGCTCAAAGTGATTCCAAAGAAAGATTCATCTACAGCTGTTTCTGTAATGCTAGCAAATCTCCTTCTCAAGTACTTTGACATTGTTGAATGTAAAAAATATGGGCAAAGTGAGCAGCTAGTTGGTACATGCAATTACAGGAGCCCATTTCACATGTATCCATTCAATAGCTGACAGAGTTTCTGGCTATCCACTGTGATTGTATCCAATCCTGGTCCATGCTTAGCACCATCTTCCAGCTGGAAACACAATTTGAACTCTCATTTATACAACACTTTCAAAATAGTAAAACACCTAAAGCACTTTGCAAGAGTGTTGTTGAGCAAAATTTGGCATTCAATCACAAAGTAAACTTTAGGACAAACAATCAAAAGTTTGGTCGAAGTGTAAGTTTTAAAGAAGACTTTAAGGAGAAGGTAGCAGTGGAGAGGCAGACAGCAATCTGAAGAGAATTCCAGGGCTTTAGGCCTAGCCAACTGAAGATATCATAGAATCCCTTCACTGTGGAAGCAGGCCATTTGGCCCATCAAGTCCACACCAACCCTCCGAAGAGCATCCCACACAGACCCCATGATGGAGTACTTAAAGTCAAGAATGTGCAAGAGGTCAGACTTTGAGGAATATAAAGGTTTCAGATCCTTGGGGCTGAAGGAAGATACAGAGATAGGCAGATGTGAGGCCATGAAGAGATTTGATATTAAGGATTAGCCTTCTAAATTTAAGATATTGTAAGATGTAGGAGTTTGAAAATGGCACACTTTGTAACCTTGGTATCCAATTTGATATTGAGTTTCCAATCACATATCCTCTCCATCACCAATTCAGGTTACTTCTATCTCCTAATATTGCCCACCTCCATCACTGCCACAGCTCTCCTGCTGCTGAAATCCTCACCCATGCCTTCATTACCACAAGCTTTCTTGTTGACCTCCCAACTAATGCTTTCAAAATCCCTACTACCCAGGTCCCAACTTGCACTGAGCTTATTGATGGATATTGGCTATTGTTCCAAAAATGTTTCACATGGTTGATCTCGGGTAGGTAGTGACTGGGAAGAAATGGTGACTTGGGAAAGCAGTTTATAGAGAGGCCTGAAGATAATAGTTTCCATCTTCTCCAAATTTTATTTGGAGGAAATTTCTGCTTATGCAATACTGGATGTCGAACAAGGATAGGAGGAGTCAGGAAATACCAGTATTGTAATTTACTTTGTTCTCAGCAATTCTATTTTAAGGAGTAATTTAAAGCATTCAATAGGATGTTTGACCAACAATCAGTTATGATTATTCAGGGAATAGTATTTGACTTTTGACATGAAAGGTAGTGGAATAGGAATTGCAGAGCCACACCGATCATACTGCAGGTTTGACACCGTTTTCTGCTTTGAAAGCAGTGCGAGTGGGCAGCACAGAACGTGGCTGCTCTGTCCATAAGAAAATAAAGCTCTGTGCAGATTACCTGGCAGACCTCCACATACTGTTGCTCCTGAAATTCCATCCTCTTCTGAATGAACCAGTTGTTGAAGTCCACTTTCTCAGCCAGATCGAGTGCTCTGTCACGATGCTACATTGACCATTCTTAATATGAAATCCTGGCCAATGAGTTTTGGGAATCTGTTGGACAAGATGTTTTTCACTTTCTGGGCTTGTTAATGTTCTAACCACTCAATAAGCGCTTCAATCTCTGGCTCAGTTACATTAAATATATTAAAACTACAACAGTTACTATACTTTAAACTGAACTTGACTCAAATTCTGCACGTATTTGACTTACAATACCAAAACACAAGTTAGGTGGTTATAGGAAATTGGAAGATTAACCTTTCTTTGAACTCTGTTTCACAGATTCATAAAGGGTTGGGGTGTTTTGGGGCTACCTTCTCCTTTCTGGCAAGTTTGTACCTTCAAATCTCCTCCAACCAATGACTATTATAAACTCCTAGTCCAATATTGCATCACCAGCATCTTGGCCACTTCAGGACAGAATTCACATGATTCTGATATTATTTAAGTCTAAAAATCTTGCATCAATAAACTTCCTTCTTTGGATATTCCTTCAAATCTCATTTACTATGAGGAATCCTTCAGTTAACAAGAACTTTCAACTGTTTTAGTCAAGACACAGAATTTTAACTGAATTCTGTTTAAAAGAGCTGTTTCATACAGGAAGCTTGTTCTAAAATAAAAACTAAAACCTCCATGAGACCAGAGCAACACCCATAATCTACTTAATCCTGTAATTAACTTCTTGGTCCTATGAGGTGAAGTGCTTTACCAGAAATTGTCTAGAGAAATGTCGCGCTTAGGGGACCATCACACCAACGTACAATGTAGTTTTTTTTTCATCCAATATACATGGGCCATTACAATTGCATTAGTCACATAACCAGGCATAGAATCAAACCTGTTGTATAGAGCTTAAATGGGGAAATTCCCAAAGCTAAAAGACAGAAGGTGAGAGTGTCTGGTTGATAAAAAGAGTTGTCCCTTGGTACTAAATCAAATGGCTTTAGAAAGAATATCATAACTAAACATAATCTAATACTGGCAATGGATTTAGAATGTTTGTTTGAGTGACAGATGGAATTAGGTACAAGGTTATGTATTTGTGGAGGGCAGACAAAGCAAGCAAATATACAATAAATGAGCGGGTGTTGAGAGAGATAGAGGAAGTGAAGGAACTTGAAGTGCATGTCTACAGGTCCCTGAAGGTGACAAGATATGGTGGTATTGAAGGCAGATAGATGCTTTCCTTTATTAGGCAAGGATCGGATGAGAAAACAGGGATGTGATGCTGGAAATATAGATGCTGGTTAGGCCACAGTAGGAATTTTGTCTACTGTTCAGTTCAACAGATTACAGGAAGCACAAAATTGTTGTGGAGTGAGTACAGCAGAGATTTACAGGAATGAAAATTGCAGCTGTCAGTTAATATCACATAGGGTTGTTTTCCTTAGATGAGGCAGATGGGGAATATAATTGAGGTGCACAAAATAATGGAGTCTTGAATAGCGTTTCCCTTGGTGTAGAGATCAGTGCCAGGGGCACTGATTTAAGTGATTAGGTGAAAATTTAGAAAGGACCTGAGAAATAATGTTTTCACGGAATTCACCATTCAGTTTTGTGGTTGAAGCAGAAACACCAAAATCATGTAAAAGGAGCCTAGATTGCCACCTGAAGCACTGTATTCTGCAAGGCTGTGGAGCAGAAAAATGGAATTAGAATGGGCGACTAGTTTATTCAGCTGGCACAGAGATGATGGGCTGAATGGCTTCTTTGTGTGCTGTAACCTTTTTATGGTTCAAAGGTTCTCCTGGGATTTCATGGTGCTCCTACCTACCACGCTCATTCATTGTACTACCATTTCTGTGGGATATTATTCAAAGTACAGTAGCGTGGCTAGCAGTTGGGGCAACTTTAACAATCAAATTCTTAGATGTTACAATTGTTGAAATTTTGTTAAATTTTAGTTTATTGCGTCCTAATTATTTTACACAGGTTCTGAATGGGGTTCTGGGTCCTGAATTCTCAGTTTGGGAGGTTAAAGTGGTTATTAAGCAATTAGCTGTCCTTGATGTGGAACTGAGTAGACTTCTTTTTAAATAAGATGTTAACCACTTGAGATTTAAAAGCTTTGAAAGTGTTTTTGAAAGGGAGTTTTATCAACATCCGTATTAGCTCAATAGCGGGCTATATTAGATTTGGATTTTTTTTGAAAGATATGTTCCATTGAAAGAAAACGGTTTCAGGAAGGGGATAATGTTGTGAGCCAGGGAGGTTAAGGATAGTAATGAATTGAAAGAAAAAAACATTTATCAGTAACGTCGGCTAATGTAATATAAAACAGAGAATCGGGAAACTTTTAAAAACCAACACACAATGACCAAAAAATAATAAAGTAGGAGGAAATAATTCCTGAACTTGCAAGTAATATCAAGACAGACAGAAAGAGCTTTGTTAAATATATAAAAGGAACAGAGAGCCCAGAGTAAACACAGGCTCCTAGAGAATGAGAATGGGGAAATAATGGTGAGGAACCAGGAAATGGCAGAGGAGTAGAATCAGTACTTTGCATCAGTCTTCATGGTAGAGAATACCAATAGCATTCCAAAATTGTTAAACATTCATAGGGCAATAAGGGGAGAGAAAATAAGTACAATAATTATCAGTAGAGAAAAAGTGGCAGGAAAAGTAATGTAGCTAAAGACTGATAAGACCCCTGGATCTGATGGGATGCATCTTAGGATATTAAAAGAAGTAGCTACAGGGATAGTGGTGGTAATCTTCCAAGGATCATTATGTCCTGGAACGCTGCCAATAGAACACCTGTATTTAAAAAAGGAAGCAAACAAAAATAGAAAACATAGGTCATAACAACCGAAAGAACTGTGGAGGCTGTAAATCAGAAACAAAAACAGAAATTACTGGAAAAGCTCAGCAGGTCTGGGAGCATCTGTGAAGAGAAATCAGAGTTAACGTTTCAGGTCCAGTGACCCTTCCTGAGTTTTTGTAACTATAGGCCAGTTAGCTTAACATCAATTATTGGGAAAATGTTATTAACTGCTATAAAGCATGTGATAACAGAACAGTTAGAAATACATAGTATGATCAAGTAATGTCAGCATGACTTCATGAGGGAGAAATCATGCTGAAAAAAAAATAGATAAAGGAGAAACAGTGGAAGTAATATATTTGGATTTGCAAAAGGTGATTGATAAGTTATCACAGATTAGCCTGCTTAGTAAGAGCCTACGATGTTGTTAGGCAGTATATTAGCATGAATAGAGGATTGGCTAACGAATAGAAGACACAGAGTTGGAGTTCAAAAGGCATTTTCAGGATGTCAACCAGCAACTATTGGAGTGCCATAGCAATCAGTGCTGGAATCACAGTCATTTGCGATGCACATTATTGAGTTGGATGAGAAAAGTGAGTATCCTATAGTCATGTTTGCAGGTGACAGAAATAGGTGGGCAAGCAAGTGGTGAGCATGATATGAAGGGTCTGCAAAGGATAAAGACCGGTTAAATGAGTCAGTAAAAATGAGCCAGTTATATATAATGTGGGAAAATGTAAGGTTATGTACTTTGGGAAGAAGAATAGAGAGCTGAGTATTGTTTAAATGAAGAAAGACTGCAGGGGGGTTTTGGAATCCTCGTATAAGTCACAAAAAGTAACAGTGAAGGCAAAGAAAATGTTGATCTTTATTTCAAAGGAAGTGGAGCATAAAAATAGGTAAGTCTTGCTAAAACAATACAAGGTACTAGTCAGACCATATCTGGAATACTGTGAACAGTTTTGGTCCCCTTAGCTAAGGAAAGATATATTTAGCATTGGAGGCAGTTCTAGACAAGGTTCACTATGTTGATCGCAGGTATGGAGGGATTGTTTTATGAGGAAAGATTGAGTAGGTTGGGCTTGTAAGCATTGGAATTTAGAAGAATGAGAGGCAACATTATCGAAACATATTAAGATTCTTAATGGGCTTTACAGGATAGAGGCAGAGACGTTGTTTTCCCTTGTGGGAGAGTCTAGGACCACCGGGCATAATTTCAGAGTAAGGAGTCACCCGTTTAAGACAGCAATTGACAAGGAATTTCATCTGAGGCCACTGAATCTATAGAATTCTTTGCCACAGAGGGTTGTCAAGGCTGGATCATTAAATATATTCAAGGCTGACATAGGTTTTTAATCAGCAAGGAAATCAAGGGTTATGGGGAAAAGGACGAAGTGGTTTGAGGATTATCAGATCAGGCACAATCTCGTTGGTTTGGCAGACTTGATGGGCTGAATGGCATACTTCTCCTTCTGCGTTTTATGGCTTATGATCTTCATTTGTTGCCTGCCGTTTCTCTATGCTGGATATTGAGTGAGTAGCTATAAAGGTGGCAGGAAAGTAGGAGGGGCCATAAGGAGCGGTAACAAGTGTGAGTTGGCATTGAGTTTTGATTGGAGGGTATGAAGGGTCATGGAGGGGTCAGAGTGCTAGAAGTCTTCATAGAGGTTCAAAAGGGTCAAAGTTGGCTTCCCAGCCAGCTTGCCTTGGCAGGACTGCCGAACTTCATGATTCCAGTTCCCCATCTGAATAGCAAAAATGGAGCTCAAGACGTGAAAGCTGTTATCACAAGAGTCAGCAATAAGCTTTCTGAAAACAGACAAAAAACAAGTCCCTTAATCAAAGACATCGCAAGATTTAAAGAGCACTGAACTAGCTCAGTAACACAGTATGAGAAAACCAAAGAGGGACAGAGACCACTGCAAAAAAGTGGAAGGCATGTGAGAGAAGCAGCTAAGAAAATCATACATGCAGTGCCCTGGGGTTGTTAAACTTCTTGTTTAGGACGTCGTACGATAGAGTTCCATGGAAGTGGACAAGATATAGATTTTGAAACCAGTTGGTTGAAATGCTATACAATTTTAAAGACAAGCACAACATGAATATCAGCTTGTTACGTGGTCTGGGTGTTGGGTCACATGGACAAGAGACAAACACATAGAAGCAGAATGGCCAGCCTGGTTCAATGCTGTATGGCTTCTAGAATTCTATATTTGAAAAATATTCCTGCCAAATTAGCGGTGAAATTAGTATTAACTGTTCCAAGCTCTAGACTAATATGAATACTAAAGTTTATGAGTGCAACACCTCGTTCAACAAGAATTCTGCTGCAGCCTAAAGAAGGCACATTATACACAGTGGATTAATCTCTTCACCTCTTACCGTTTAATCAATGCAATTGAAATCTTGACAATTTTGTAATATATAAAACATGTAACGAGTGTTTAATTTTCAAATATCTATAGGAAGTCGAGATGGGTAATTCCACTGGCTGCCTACAATAATTCTTTAAAAATTTCTGTATAATGTCTCCTCGTGTCTCCGTAGCATTTAGTCTGTTGGTAATACATTGACAGATAATCTGAACTGTTTGCAATAAATATACTGTACATTATTAACATGTAATAAATGTCAACTGCAACTGATCTTCTGCTGCCACTGTGCTTCCCAAAGGTTGTCAGTAAGTCAGGTCTCCCCGTGACTATCTTTTAAAAATAATTAGAAAATTAAGAAAATGCCATTGAGCATCCAAAATGTTGAGACAGATTTGTTAAATTGAACCGTTTAAAGATTCCATTGGCATTTTGAGAGCTTTGTGGAAAACTGGAAGGTCTCTTGTGGCATTGCTTAAAGCGAGTCAAAGGAAACGCCATTTTATAAAACCGGGGGTGCAAGAGGGAAAAACATTAAAGGAAGGAAGTATGAAATGCGAGGCGTAAGCTTGACAAATGTTGTTACTGAGCAAGAACGTATCCTTAGCCTGGTTCTGTTTTGTAGTTTGACAATTAATCTGTACCAATTTAAGTGGACTTAGTGTTTAGAGTGAGGGAGGTAGTAATTACACATTGAGACTTCGGGATGAAATTGATCTGAAGTTTACACCAGTTTTCACACTGATCAAATCAACACAGCAACTTATGTCAAATTCCCTGGTCCCAGTATCATGTGTTGGGAAATAAAACTGAGGTAAAACAAGAAGAAATCAGAGAGTTTCGTCTCCAGCTTCTTCCCATTCACCTCCAGCGCCCTCCCCAATCTGAACTAAATTGACTTAAGACTGCAAGTAGATTTATGAAAAATGTTCCACATTCGACATACGGCGGAGCAGTCAGTGCCCACAAAACAGAGCTGCAGTCTAGGTCAGTTAGTCAGTGCCTGTGAAACAAGATTTCAAAAGGTAATTTGTTGTTTAGGTTTATTTTAAAAAGCTAGTTCATGGTGTTCAGGACTTTTCTTGCAAAAGTAAGTCACCATAGTATTACCAGACCACAGGGCCGATCTTTTTATTTCAAAAATATACTTTATTCATAAAAAATCTTTGTATACACATAGCCAAAAATGTGGTTCGGTTCTGTACCGTCACATACCAAGGAAACAAACAAACATTCGAGTTTGACTTTATCCAAACAAACCAAAGACATCTCTTATTCGTACAAGACTATATTTACATGTATTTGAGGCACTAGGAAGGTCTGATAACTGAACTGATCTCTCATTAGAGAGGGGTGACTGGTAGTAGTTTAACCTGAGGGTTACCACACCTCAGGTGAGGGGAGAAGTTAAGGAGGAGAGTCCTTTTTAGCAATGTCAACTGGTGTGGAAATTGAACCCATGCTGTTGGCTTCTCTCTGCATTTTGCTACTGGCATTGCATATCCCAATGTATACGCACAGAAATCTTTGTGGTTTATTGGTGTTTGTCAAGTGTAGATCAGTTTGTGCTGAAGGAAATAAGGGAGAAATTGGGCAATCTTTTTGAGTCTGTTGCCTTTTCTACAAAGTTTAAAGTTTTTATATTTTGTGCTTTGTTGTGGGAATGCCACAATTTTGTATGAAAAATGCTGAAAACATTGAAATGATCTTTGCGCACAATGTTATGTTCCACTCGATGAAATTATTTGATCCCTAGCCCTTTCTCTGGCAGACAGATTGTTAACACAAGGTGTGAAAACTGCAATCTAAAGTCTTTGATATCAATGTTTAACATGGAGGTAAGGAAAGGTTAGTTTTCTTATGAATTGAAAGATATTTTACAATAAGGCTGCAGGGAACTGTTTAAAAAAAATTAAAGAAAAAAGTTGCAAAATACAAAATGTGGCTGAAGTCTTCTGTTTTGGATGGCCACAGAATTGGTTGAAATGTTTGGGCTAAGCAGCTGTTTTTCTGTACTGCAGGAAAAGAACAATTGAAAGTTACTAATTTAGCTAGGCAGTGATGAATCTTTTCAATTCTTATATTTCACATTTGGCTCAGCTATTTCTCATGCCTGTGAGTAGAAGGTTGAAGCCTTTTGAAGCTAGGCTGACGTTTCAGAAGCAGTTCAGCACACAAAGGGGTTTGAAACTCTCTTCCACAAACAGCAGTTGATGCTGGATCAGTTGTTAATTTTAAATCTGGGGTAGATAAATTTTTGTTGTGTCAAGGCATTGAGAGAATATTGCCCAACGGCAGATATATGGAGTTTAAGCCACAGATCAGCCATGATCTCATTGAATGGCAGAACAGGCTTGAGGGGCTGAATGGCCTATTCTTAGTATTGAGGGAGAAACCACAGGTGAGGTTTTAAACCAAGGCCCTCTCTGCCCTTGCAGGTGTACATTGACGATGTCGTGGTACTATTTTGAAGAGGAGCAGGGAATTATTCCAATATCTTGGTCAATATAAATCCTGTGGCCAACATCCTTAAACAGGTGTTCTGGTCACTATATTGGTACTGTTTGTGGGACCTTGTTCCACTTAAGCTGCATTCTAATATAGTATCACCTCCTTGGACAATAAAATTATTTCATTGGTTGTAAAGCCAGGTAGGATGTCTGAAGGAATTTTAAAAATCAGTGCAGTTTTGTTGCTCTACAAATATCGTATTTTACAGAGTAGACAATACAGGTGTAAAGTCTGAAGCAGAGGTTTCAGAGAGCCCTTAGTTTGATTCATTGGAAAAATGACTGGAATCACCTACAAAGACCTCAAATGCAGTAAACTGCTCAGTGTAGTTTTATATAACTCTGACTTACTGGGCCACTTCAAAGGTCAACAAAGAGTTAACCACATTGTAGTGGGACTGGAATTACAAACAGGCAAGACAAGCAGATAAGGCAACATGTTTCCTTCCCTAAAAGACACGAGGGAACCATTTGTGTTTTTATGACAATCTGACAGCTTCATGGTAACTTTTGATTGGGCTAATTGTTTTAATTCCAAATTTTTAAAAAGCTAAGTTCCAATTCTTCAATTGATTTAGCCCAAGCTTCTAGCTGACTGTGAAAGTTGAATGTATAAATGCAGTTCTCAGTGTTACATAGCTCAGCGTAATGAATGTGGTTTTCTGGTGTCTCAGGAGGCCATAGCCATGACATTTTCTCTTTCAAAGAACTGGCACAGACACAATGGTCGGATGATCACCGAATCATTCCTATAGTTCTGAACAAGCTCCTTCCCTAATAAGAGGACAAGTGATTTTAAGGGACTGAACATTCGTCCATACCGGTAAATCCCCCAGAAATTTCTGAAGTCACAAAGTACAGCACAATTTATGATTTGATCACCACAGTATTTTTAAATTGCCTAAAGTCAGTGAGATTTCCCAGCACCACAGCAGTGACTACAGTGATTCTGACTGACATCCCGACAGCATGAAAGAAGGATAAGTTCAAGCATTTAATTAATCAAAGCAGAAATAGTAAAGAGGGTCTAGGCCCGAAACGTCAGCCTTTCTGCTCCTACGATGCTGCTTGGCCTGCTGTGTTCATCCAGCTCTGCACCTTGTTGTCTCGGATTCTCCAGCATCTGCAGTTCCTACTATCTCTGATTCAATTTTAACCCCACTGTGAAGCCTCTTCTAAGGATGCCTAGCCTGAAGAAGTTACCCTCCTCCCTCTGGACAAACCCCATTTCTGATGAAGGGTCTAGGCCCGAAACGTCAGCCTTTCTGCTCCTATGATGCTGCTTGGCTTGCTGTGTTCATCCAGCTCTGCACCTTGTTGTCTCAGAAATAGTAAATACTATTTTCACTAAACCATTTGTTCTACTTGTGAAATGTGTGTGAGTGACTGATTTGCCTCTTGTCTGTCTATCCACCATTTACAATAGAATAATCTCTTCCTTCAGTGTCCAGCTGTTCGTAGTAATGTTTGGGCTAAGTGCCTTTTTGTATTCAGTAATTGATCGTTGGGATAAATGAGGCTATGACAATTTCAAAATGGATTTACAAGCATCGGCTCTGTAAAAGCAGTGTTATGACAATTTCTTTAACAGTCCTGTACTGTGTTGGTTTTGATACTGAGGTGAATGAACTCCAGCTATTGTGTCTCTGATTTTAAAAAAAAGACTTCACTGTTCATGCCAAGAAGCATTTAAACTTTGACAGTCTCTGGCCCAGGCTATAGTACCATTTCTGCCCCAACTGAATAAATCCTTGTTTCCTTTGAAAGCACAAATTAAGATGTAACTAATTTATGTTTTTAACTGATTATCTGCCTTGTTTTGCCCTTTTTAAATATTATTGCTGAGGAAAAGCATGGACTGTGACAGTGGAAGATGAAACACACTCGACAGTACTGTTTTCTGATTGATTCCAAATTTATTTTTATTGCCTGTCCCTAGTTGCCCTTGAGAAGGTGGTGGTGAGCTGCCTTCTTGAACTGCTGCAGTCCATGTGTTGTAGGTAGACTCAAAATGCTGTTAGGGAGAGAATTTGAGGATTATTACCCAGAGACAGTGAAGGAACAGCGATATATTTCCAAGTCAGGATGGTGAGTGGCTTGAAGGGAAACTTGCAGATGATGGTATCTGTTGCCCTTGCCCTTGTCCTTCTAGGTGCTAGTGGTTGGAAGATGATGGCTAAGGAGCCTTTGTGAATTTCTACAGTGCATCTTGTAGATAGTGGCAGCTGTGTGTAGTGAGCGTCGGTGGTGGAGGGAGTGGATGCTTGTAGATGTGGCACCAATCACAATTGGATGGCGTCAAGCTTCTTGAATGTTGTTGGGGCTTCACCCATCCAGGCAAATGGGGAGCATTCCATCACACTCCTGACTTGTGCCTTGTAGATGGTGGACAAGCTTTGGGAAGTCAGGAATTGAGTTACTTGCTGCAGTATTCCTAGCCTGAACGTGGCAGAGCTTAGATTTGACCTGTTGGTTGTGACATTACTTAGCTCTGTCTTATTACTTATGCAGTTTGACACGAGTAGTCCTGATTTGGAGCTTCACTGCACTGACACCTCATTTTTAGGTATGCCAGAAGGCCATGGTACAAGTCCCACCTGCTCCAGCGTGTATCATACCATGTTTGAACAGGTTGATCAACAATATCTATAAGACACTAGTTGTGCCTTGGCTGGAGTATTTTATATGGCTCTGGGCACCGCACTTTTGGAAGGATGTGAGCTATGAAATTGCAGAAAAGGTTTATGAGACTTCCCAACCATTGGAATATTTCTTTCTACCTGTCTTATGCCTTGAAAACTTTGATCAAACCACCCTATAATCCCTTAATTCCAGTGAATACAACACTTGTTTCTATGAACTCTGCCTGTGATTTAACCCACTGTGTCTTTTCATTCTAGTAAATCCACGCTGCACTCCCTCCAAGACCTATCTATTTTTTCCCAAGTTATGCCCAGATCCACTTACATTGAGCCTCTAGGTATGTTCTAACCAGGCTTTGTGCAGTTAAAGTGTGACTTCTATTCTCTCGTCTTCTAGTTCTCTCAATAAAAGGACAGCATTCTGTTAGTCTTTTTGATTATTTTCTGTTTTGTGTTTGTATTATCTCTGCATCTTCCAATCTGCAAACCATCACTTCACACATGCTCCCAGGGGACTGCCCACAACAATATCCAATGGCTATTTGCCTCTCACAACATCCTTTCTTGTCATTGGAGTGATTCCATCCTTAATCCCTAAGGCTACTGTTTTTTTTCTTGATTACTTCCCTATCTTTCTGCAGACCTTTTTAACCAAGTATATTTATTTCCCAGTTCTGTTTCAGCAATAAGTTACCATGTCATACACTCCAAATTAAAGTTGCATTGGCAATTCAGTCTGTTCCTTTTGCTGTGTGTTTGTATAAAGCCTGTTTATACATTTTAACCTGTCCTCATATCCCAACCTTTTTTTTGTTTTTGAAGTGCCATTTATTCTACTTTATCTGCCAGAGGTCCTCACCAACACCCCCTTTCCTGTTCACTATTTAAAATTCTTTGTGACTCCCCCGCCCCACAACAGCCAATACTCCCATATATCCTTTCCACCAGGACATTGGTCCTAGCTCGATTGAAGTAGGGCCTCCCAGCGGTAGTTACCTTTCTATCCCAGTATTGGTGCCAGATGCATTGGAATCCCTTTTACCTATACCTCCTTCAACCACATGTTTACCTCTCTAATTAGCTTATCCCTAGATTGCCTAATTATTGAATTCTCATATAGTTATCATGTATAACCTCCCCTATTGGAGGGGCCTCCTTGCTCCAAGGAGCTACAGTCTGCAGTCTGGCTGTCCCTTCTGACAGTTGCTATCCTTACCTAGGAACCAGCAGTAAGTTCATTCTATCCCTGTTCTATAGGATCGGGTTCTTCAGATCCTTCGTCATTAGTTAACATTCTGGGTTCTCCTTACACTGCCTGCCTTCAGTTGTAACAATCATGTTCTGAATGCACTTCTCTGAGGTCTAAGACAAACAGGCTGGATTCTACTTCCGAGACAACAAGGTGCAGAGCTGGATGAACACAGCACGCCAAGCAGCATCACAGGAGCAAAAAGGCTGACGTTTCGGGCCTAGACCCTTCAGCATCTGCAGTTCCTACTATCCCTGGATTCTACTTCCTATCATTTGTGTTGGGAGTGTCTTCAGCTCAAGATTGGAGAGAGTGGGAGAGATTCGAAGTGGAGGCACCCTCTTCTGCTGTCTTTACTCATGACTGTCCTCATTGTCCACCATCCCCTAGATGTTGCAGTCCCGACACACAATCTGCTCTACCATTCTGACTGGATTACTTATAGTTTATCTATTTCTACATATTAACTTAGACGTTAAAACCCTGGACAACTTACTGCCTCAAACATGCACGAGCCATTAAAAGGCAGCATTCAGGTCTGTGATCACCTTGTGTTTCAGCAGATCCTGTCTACTTTTAGATACTTTTTTTGAGCCACACCCATGGCACAAGTGTTTACCCAGCTTTCCACTGACAGTAATTAGTCCCTGGTGCAGCTAACCACTATGGTTCATTGATGGTTATCTACCACTAACAGGCAGTTTGTGTTCAGTGCTGATTAACTTACAGTTTCTTTAACTGTTCTCAAAATTCATAGTTTTTGAACTTCTTGAATAATTTAACTATTTGTTAGTCGCTACTCTCTCTGTATTACTTACCAGCAAGTCTCCCTTCACCAAATTCCCAAGTTTTGTACGCTTTTGCGATGCACTCTGTTCCACAATCTCTGTTTATCCAGTTTTGATGTTAATCCAGTGGCACGCTGCTTCCACATTTTGAACAGGATCTTCCCTAGTGAAGCAGACTCCTATTTGTTTATAAAAACCAAAAGAGCTGAGGATGCTGTAAATCAGGAACAAAAACCAGAAGTTGCTGGAATAGCTTAGCAGGGGTCTGGCAGCATCTGTGAAGAAGAAATCAGAGTTAACTTTTCGGGTCCAGTGACCCTTCCTGTTCTGAGAAAGGGTCACTGGACCTGAAACATTAGCTCTGATTTTTTCTTCACAGATGCTGCCAGACCTGCTGAGCTTTTCTAGCAACTTCGGTTTTTGTCCCATTTGTTAGTGCTGTTGCACACCATAGGAGTGTGACTCCAGTAAGAAATGTATGCAAACACTGTAATACTTGAACACAGAGAGAAGGAGAGAATGTACATCATTATAATGTGGAATGTTATCTGTTCTCTTCTCTTTGCATTATTGTTTACTTGTGTGTCCTTATTTGTCCTTTACATTTCTGTTTATCTTGGCTAAAATCACTGTTTTATCTCTTTTTAATCATTCCTTTCTTTTTTACCAAATGTGTACCTGTTAAGTCCACAGGATAAGAATCAGGATACTTACAAAATCTCCAACAGGACACTTGAAATAATTAACTGTGGTATCTCCCAAGAATATCAGCAGGTATCTGCAGCACTGTCACGAATGTTTGAGAATCTGCTGCCTTTGGGGATTCTAAGCCCAATTGCTGTACTCATTTGAGATTCCTGAGTGATCAGGAGTTTCATTAGAGATGAAGCTTCCTTGTGTCTATTTCTCAGGTTCATTTATAATGGGATCTTGAGGATAAATTTTGGATGTGCTGTCAGATAGAAAGCTGTACAAGAGTGAAGTGCTTGTTTCTCCCCCTCTGGGTGAAGGGATGATTTTGTCATTTTGTCTCTCTCAGTTTTTCAGATGTTGGTATGACTGCAAACTGCAGCACAGACTCCCCTGTCTCTGCTCTCTGAAAGAAAACAGTGCGGAGAATATCAGTTTTAGTTCATGTAATTTATAACTTTTTTTGCAGAAAGTGAATTTAGTTTTCAAATCAAGTCTTTTACTATAAAGGAAATGCTGAAATAAAATCTGTCTGATTGGATCAACGTTTTCTGAACTAGGTTGTAAACTCTGGAAGACCCTCTCTATATTCATAGAATCCCTACAGTATGGAAACAGACCCTACAGTATGGAAACAGGCCCTTCAGCCCAACAAGTCCACACCAACCCTCAGAGTATCCCACCCAGACCCATTTCCGGACACTATGAGAAAATTTAGCATGGCCAATCCACCTAGCCTGCACATCTTTGGATTGTGGGAGGAAACCCACGCAGACACGGGGAGAGTGTGCAGACTCCACATTGCTCCAATTTGCTTCTTTTCTCCTCCAAGATTCTCATTAAAACCTATCATGTTTTTGGGTGTTTAAAATAATATTTTGGTATGCTCACATTTTGTTTTATAATGTTGCTGTGAAACCCGTTGGAATACTTTATTACATTACAACTTGTGCAAACTGGGTATCTGCAGTTTCAACTTCAATGAATCTCACCTTTCAAATAAAGCTAAGAAATAGAGAAGAGATTATTGGAAATCTAGTCACTGTTGTGTCATCTGTTTGCCTCATTGTCATGTAAAGCTCCACCTTATTGTGGTCAATAGGAGCTAATAATTTGGCATATTTAAGCAAATCATTGTTGAAAATGCAATCAGGGAACAACTACCTTTTTAACAGGGATATAAAAGTACAAACTGCGCTGAAATTGTAATGAAATATCCACTGATCTTCAGAGTTAGCAGATGTGGGGTTTCTAGCTGTGTGCACACCAAGAAGAGAGAATGTATATTTAAAAGAGAAACTTTTCTATCCTCAGGAATTTACAAAGTGCTTCGCAGTGAACCAAGTACCTCTCACTGTTGTAAGAGTTCATGACAACCAGTCTGTATATATCGAGGTTCCACAGGAAAACAATGAAAAAATACTGGACAATTTAGTTTCCTGGTTTTGGCTGAGAGATAAATGTTGGTCGAGAAATCAATTGTACTTCTCATAGCTCTCCATTCCCAGTCCTAACTTGTACTGGGACCCTTTCACCTATCATCTTTATGCTTGCTGACCTGCATTAAGTCCTGGTCCAGCAATACCTCTGTGCTTTTACATAAAGGAAAATACTGGTGGAAAATGTGCTGGAAATACTCATCTTTGGGTGATGAAAGGTCACAGACCTGAAATGTCAACTCTATTTTTCTATCAACTGATATTGCTTGACTAGCTCTTTACAGAAATTTCTGTTTTATGTTCAGATTTAAAATTTCAATCCTTGTTTTCAAATCCCTCCATGACTGTATTCCTTCCTATCTCAGTAACTCCGGTTTGAAATTTCTCTGGGCTAGGATTGGAAGAGCACAGTGTACATTTTAGATTTTAATTGCTCCATCATTGGTTCTCATGTCTTCAGCTGCTTAGGCCCTATCCTCTGAAATTTCCTCTTTAAGCCTCTCTCTTCTCCTTTAAGACACTCCTTAAAATTTACCTCCTACCTGTCCCAAAACCTGATTGGGTGGCTGTGAGAAAACATGGTTTCTTGATGTTAAAGGCACTATAGAAGTGAAAATTGTTCTTGTAGTGCCATAACAGGTCTTCATCTTCACTTGAGCTGAGTGTGTAGGGTCTCACTTTTAACACTTAATCTGAAAGATCGTGCAGTTGTTCCTTTGTACTGTACTGAAATGTTAGTCTAGATTACGTGCTTGTATCAGAGAGGTTTTGCCTAACTGAAAGGTAAGAATGCTACCATTAATCTAGGCTGGCCCAGAGCAGAGTCTCACTTCCATGTCTTAATGTTTACAGAGGGGCTACAATTGAGCAATATAGCAGAGGTAGGAATTTGAGAAGAAAGTTGGTTACATTGTGGTATGGGGGATATGGCAGTCCCCAAACTGAGTTCGATTTTGTCCACTCGCATGCTCCATTTCAATTTTTTCTCCTTTAAAGTTCATTGTGCATTACAGAATGTTAAATTCCTGCTGAGTGATTGCTTGATTACTGACTTGTACTGTGCTAGTTTCCTTCTTCACTGGGAATGTGTTTGCGTGCTGTTATTTTAACAAATTCAGTTAAAAGGAGAAATAATTCTAATTAAAGTTGGATTGAGACATGTGTGAATGTAATGTTTACTATTTGCTTTGGGTTTTGGGGGAGTTTTCTCACCACGTAACTCGGCTGTGAAACATCATTGTGGTCCTACTATTAAGAAATAATTATATTTTTAGCTGCTGCTGGTGCCAGGACAAACTCAAAGGGGCTATGTTAATTTTACAACTCTTTCTCTTTCCTATCATGGCCCAGTTTGTTTTCCTTTAGGAGTTTTCCATAGGACATTCTACAGTTGGTCTCCACGTCCAGCTCGAATGAAGTAGTGGCTAATAATAATAATAACAATAGTAGTAGCCTAAAAATGAACTGCAGTCCCACTTCAGCCTCTCATCAGTTGCAGTTACACCGGAGGAGCAGACCCGGAAGATTTTACATTAACCGGACCTGGAGGAACTAAGTTAGCTTTTAGCTAAACCTCAGATACTGGATGAATAAACGTATCATTGTTCAGCAGTAAGCCTAACATTAACAATAACATTAATATGAATAACCTGCATTGAAATTTCTCCCTGCCTATAAACCCACCCTTAATTTCTGAGCTTCAGCTGATATGCTAGACCCAGGAGGAGCTTTCCAGTTCCAGATCTGTAGCTTTCAGGTTCTTTCAGATCCCCAGGTCTAAAATAACATTCTTCCGTGGCCTCCTCTACATCAGGGAAACCAAGCGGAGGCTTGGGGACCGCTTTGTGGAACACCTACGCTCGGTTCGCACCAAACAACTGCACTCCCAGTTGTGAACCATTTCAACTCCCCCTCTCACTCCTTGGATGACATGTCCACCCTGGGCCTCCTGCAGTGCCACAACGATGCCACCTGAAGGTTGCAGGAACAGCATCTCCTATTTCGCTTGGGAACCCTGCAGCCCAATGGTATCAATGTGGACTCCACAAGCTTCAAAATCTCCCCTCCCCCAACCTCATCCCAAAACCAGCCCAGCTCGTACCCGCCTCCGTAACCTGTCCTCCCACCTATCCACTCCTCCCACTTCAAGCCCCACCTCCATCTCCTACCTACTAGCCTCATCCCGCCTCCTTGACCTGTCCGTCCTCCCTGGACTGACCTATCCCCTCCCTAACTCCCCACCTACGCTCACCTTTACTAGCTCCAACCCTGCCTCCTTGACCTGAATGTCTCCTCTCCACCTATCTTCTCCTTTATCCATCTTCTATCCGCCTCCCCCTTTCTCCCTATTTATTTCAGAACCCCCTTCCCTCCCCCCATTTCTGAAGAAGGCTCTAGACCCGAAACATCAGCCTTCCTGCTCCTTTGATGCTGCTTGACCTGCTGTGTTCATCCAGCTGTACATCTTGTTGTCCAGATTTTGTCACAGTTTAAAGATTGTTGCATGTGAGAAGCTTCCACATACTGTCAAAGAGATACACAGGAAGCAGCTTGGGGATGAGTGAAAGGATCCTTAACTGCTCACCCAGCTTATGCTTTGCAAGGTCACAATAGCATAAAATGCTTTCAACCATTCGGTGGGTGTGCACTGTTTAATCAGCCAGTGCTTTGGGCTGTTGTATGATCAAAACAACAGGACAACAACCTTTTGATATGGAATTGGGAAAGACTAAAACATTCTAGGTGTATCCTAGATATCTAGATGTATGAGATGTCAAATCAAATATGGCTTATTAACAATAAGAGCTTACAACTCATGAATGTTATAAACTGAAACTAAACACCGTCATTATAAGAAATGCAAATTTACATGATTAAACACACCTCCGTGATGGCTGCTTTGAACAGTGGGTAAAGGAAAATATGTCCATTTCAAAACTGAGCATGGAAGCCAATAGATAACACAGTCTGGAGCTAGAGGAACACAGCAGCCCAGGCAGCATCAGAGGAGCAGGAAGAAGGGACCCGAAACGTCAACTTTTCTGCTCCTCTGATGCTGCCTGGCCTGCTGTGTTCCTTCAGCTCCACACTGTGTTATCTCTGACTCCAGCATTGGCAGTTCTTACTATCTCATGGAAGCCAATAGTCTGTGGAGAGACAACCTGATTCGTTCCCAGATGCACCAAATTCCTGAAGCACATCCTGAATGTTTTTTGGGCTGGAGTTTTTGCTTATGCAGATAAATGGTGAAACCACTGGCAGTATTTGCTATTCTGTTATTGTATGCCTTGGCTAAAAGAGAGGCTGAGAAGTAAGCTGTGTCCTAGATACTGTCAAGATTACATCTTCACAAAGGAAGTGTAATGAACCTCTCTCCCTCACATGTTGATTTGGCAGAATGTTGTACTGTTGCCTCACCGCATACATTGTAGTATATTGAGCCAGAGTTGACATTGCTGCATTATTTGGGAGAGCTGATGTTACTGGCTCATTATGGAATAGGATTCAGGTCACTAATTTTTGAGTTTCAGTCCAGTCAGAATGTAAAGAAGACAAACAATTATGCATCTAAAATGTCTGGTTTCTGCTATATCAGTGAGGTGTTCATCTGATACAGACTGTCAGGCAGGCTACAGAGCAAAGATCAAACTAATGAAAGGGTGAACGGTTCTGCTTGGAAATACTTTAATGCCAAGACTGACTGCTTTTAAAGGCAGAGATGAGGGATTTTTTTTTCCTCTGAAGGCTGCAGTACTTCGGACTCTGCCTCGGAAGGCAGTGGAGGTGGGTTTATTGAACTTTTTTAAGTCAGGAGAATTGAAGATTATTGGGCTAGATGGGAATGTGAAATTTGAGCAGACAGACTGTTCATGATTTTACTGAATGGTAGAACAGGCTTGAAGGGCTGAATGGCCTACTTTTGCTCCTATTTTGTATGTTTGTGCATTACATGAGGTTTACAATCAATTCCAAGTAGATGTAGATAGTAACTCTCTTTTATTCATTCATGGGATGAAGGCGTCATTGGCTAGGCCAGCTTTTATTACGCATCTCTAAGAGGGCAGTTAAGAGTCAACCAAATTGTTGTGGGTCTGGAGTCACATGTAGGCTGGACTAGCTAAAGATGGCAGATTCTTTCCCTAAAGGACATGAGTGAATTAGATTTTTTTTTTTTCCCAACAATCAGCAGTGGATTCATGACCATCATTAGACTCTTAACTCCAGATATTTATTGAATTCAAATTCCACCATCTGCTGTCGCAGTATTTGAATCCGGGTCCCCAGGACATTACCTGGGTCTCTGGATTAACAGTCCAGCAAGGAAAACCAGTACGCCATCACTTGCCCCTATGTCCCATGTTCTGCACTATTACAATACAATATTTGATTACTGTTAAAGAAACTGAGAGGGAACCTGTCTGATAACTCGGTGAGAGTATAGAGTGGTTGATCCATACAAACCTGGCAGACAATGGGCTAACTGCTCTTAGTTGGAATACAGTAGGAGCAAGACCATTTGCTCTAGCATCTCTTGGCTAGGGAGGAGAATGTTGTCTCAGGGTTTCAACTCCTGATTATTGTGTGGTTCCTGCTGTAGTAAGACATCAATCAGTGTTGAGCTAAGTTACCCTGTTGAGAATAAGTTTGGACTTTAGGTAGTACATTGGTATCATGGAATTGGATCCCAGGAAAGGAGTTAACATCTTGAACAGGAAGAAAACTTCAGTGAAAGCAAAGCAACTCAAAATAAAAAGACACCTTTGTAAAATGACGGAAGAGAGAAAAAATACGTAGAGCTTAACCGAATTCTTTACCTGCTTACAATGAGCTCTTGTGACACACATCCACTGCCTCCACAGTGAAAATGTTTTTGTCTAAAGTTTGGGATTTGGAATATCATTCAAAGTATGTGCATACTATTAAAATGTTCACTACTAATCTGCTGTAGTTAGCTCAGTATGCAACTTCTGCAATAATTGCAAAAGAAATCCAAAAGGCAGATGGCCTGGTGAATTAAACTATATTGCAGCTTTGAATGGCAGGAAATAAAGAACTAAAAAGCAAAGATTTAGAGACAAAATGAAAATGACTATGTCTTTAGTTGTTGGAATCTTTAATGCTCAACTTTTTTAGTTTTTGAATAATATTTGAAAGGAATTGGACAGGCGCTCGAGAAACTTGTAGGGTTCTTATTAAAAATCAGGATTGTGGGATGAAACACAGGTTTTCATCATTATCACACTATGAATGGTGTCCTTTTGCATTGAAAGATTCTGTAAGTCTGTAAAGTCCTCAGTGTTTGCAATGTTTGTTGTAAAGAGTTTGAGATATAAAGTTTTATAAAACAAGAATTGCTGTAACACATAGGGTCTGTAAACTTGGGGATGCAGCTCACACATTGATATATTCACTTGTTTACTTGTAAAAAAGATATGAAAATGTGCACAACTAACAGGAATAGAAACCTTTTACAATGACATTGTTTCTGTCAACCATACAACTTGCATTGTCAAACATATCTGCAAGTTTGATTTGATTTATTATTGTCACGTGTACCGAGATGCAGTGAAAAGTATTGTTTTTCATGCCATTCCTTTAGGGAAATTTCAGATATTCTGTATGATTCTTTTCAGAAGACATACTCAATATTAATTTGTAGGAACACTATAACACGTGAAACAAATTTGTTGGGTGCCATTTTCATTAAGGCTGTTTTCACTAAGGGATGTTCTGATGTGGCTGATTTTGTGCCCTGTGTTATTCGTAAGTCCGCGTTGTTTTGTTTATTTTTTTTAAAACTTGAATCCAAATCCTGGCGGTAAGGAGCTTCTTCCACACTGAGGCAAAGATTACCTTCCTCTCCCTTACAGCGTTTGAAAGTGAGTGTGGCCCATCGCACCCCGACCTACATGTCAGCCACCCAACAAGCCCTGCTCTACCCTTGGCTCTAGCTTTCATTACTAAGGTGTGACCTTTAACTACAGATATTGTTTAAAATAATGCAATGTCTCGCTTCTCGTGCATGCCCATCATGCAAAATCCTGATTGGTAAATCAGTGAATATACTTCAATATAAAGAAGAGACGTGCATTTATAAAGCCCTTTTATGATGTAAGGGTGTCACTAAAGACTTTACTGCCAATGAAAATCTTTTGATGTGTAATCACTTGCGATGTAAGAAAAACGGTATATTATGTAAAGTAAGGTATGATCAACAGCAATGAGATCATGATCAGGTAAGTCTTTTTAGAGCACACAGTTGGCTGAGACAACTCCATGCTCCCCTTCAATGAATTACCATGGGATCTTCCACCTAAGAAGGCAGAGAGAGTTTTGGTTCAATAGGTGGAAGATCCCATGGTAATTCATTGAAGGAGAGCATGGAATTCTTCCCTGTGTCTCAGCCAGGATTTTGCATGATCGGCATGCATGAAAAGCGAGTCATTGCATTATTTTAAACAATATCTGTAGTTAAAGGTCACACCTTAGTAATGAAAGCTACAGCCGTGACTGAATTCTCTGAACAGTTGGTAGGATTATTTTGTAAAGCATTTTGCATTTGTTAAAGTTTTGTAGAATAATCGCGAGCGGATGCGAACACTCTAGTTTTACTGAATCCTTCCAAATGCCTGATACAAACCCCTGAAGAAGTTTCAGAAAGGTAGAGGAAACTCTCAGCCATGTCATCATCCTTGTAACCATAACAACGGCTAAGACGTTGCAGAGGAAGTGTAATACAGGAAATTAGCTGCATCTTTTGGTCACTTCGGTCACAGAAATGTAACATTGCCCCATTTTTATACTTTATTATTTCAAGAAATGGATTTTGAAAATTCTCCATGTTGCTTGATCAGGCTGTCTAGTTTCTGGAATATTACTTGGTGAATAATATATATGCAGCAGAACCTGTGTGACTTGCACACATTCTACCACAGTTTTTATGTATGTTCCTACACAAACTAGATCTTATCATGAACTTCCTGTAATTTCTGATGAAGTACATAAAATGTGACAGAAACAGCAGCCCAACTTTTTTTGTTTCCAGAAGCTGCAGAGTCCATTTGAAAAAATTGTTTTAATTATCTAGATTTGTCAAATAATCTGGTCATAATTAATGCATGGACAAGACTAGGGAAGGGGTACCTCTTAATTTGTATTTTTGGTTTAACTGGGCTCAAAGTATGTTTTACAAGAGCGTTTCTGTTTGCGTTGTGCCAAGTCTGCCATGGAGTTAAACACTCTATCTGCAGCACAAACTTTTAAAATACCCTTTGTGTGAGATGGTGTTTGATGACTTTGTTACATCATGCGGATGGGTTTAATGGCACAGATCTGACTGCATTACTAAGCTGGGGTACCTCTTAATGAACATCTTTTGTTAGTTAACAGATCTTCAGTGTCATTATGGACAAGAAATTTTGCAAATGCAGTATTCCAACTTACTTGCATAAAAGGCCAACTTTTTATTTTTACCTAAACTAGACCATAATAATGGTGCGAGGAGCAGCAGTGATAATGCAGTATCGTGGCAGCAGAGGTTATCATGTCAGTGCATATGTATTCCTGCTCAGGTCCAACTCTCAACTAAAGATCTGGATCCATGGGAATGAAAGATTAATCTCCAGCACTTTTGTATGTTAGCCAGGGAAAAGTCGAAGAGATATTTTTAAAAATTCACTTCTGTTTTGTTTTAAGAGGGTTGAAAAATGGGAATATTATTTGGCAGGATTTAAAGAGAAGAGAGTGTTGAGGGGTAACCTAATAGATGCCTGTAAAATGCTGAGCAGGTAGAGATAGAGAAAGTGTTTCCAGTGTGGAGAAGAGGAAATTAATAAAAGAGAGTCATCAAGAAACCAAATAGGGTATTCAGAAAAAGCATCTTTTCCCAGAGAGTGGTTCGAATATTGATACGACCAGGAATATTTAAGGTGACTAGTATGGTTGCATTTAAGTGGAAGCTAGACATATGAGAGAGAAGGGGACGGAAGATTACATTGATACAGAAGGGAAGATAGGAGGAAGCTTGGATAGAGCATGGACTGATAGCTTCAATTGGCATGATGCTGCTCTGTGTATTCCATACAACTCTATATATAAAAAAAATTCATCTGATCAGATAAGCAAAATTTGCTTTCCAATTGAAGTGCGAAGTGGATTCAACATGAGGATGAACCAATTGTAGAGGTAGGGGGAACTGGTTTGACGTGGCAGATCATATAATAACCTCCAGGAATAGACACAGCCAGGCTGGCAACCCAGTGAGATGTGCAAAGTGTTTCTTTCGCTGCTATTTTAATGGTTTGAAAGTCACCAGATCATTGCTGCAATGTCTTGTGTAATGCTTCCTAAAACCTCTACTGGGAACCTCAGGTTACAGCATTACCCTTTCAGTGGAGAATCCCACTTGTTCTGAAAAAAGAACATTTGAAAATATTGAGTGACAAAGCTGAGACAAGCTCAGTATGACCTCTGCTTTGAGATGATTGCTATTTTGCTCCTGGCAGGAATTTTGCTGAGCAGCACAATTGTGGTTTAAAAAGGCCAGTCACGCAATTCATCTCTGCTGTCAATTTTCGTTCTCATTTGCAACTATAAGTACACTAAGCCAGTTTGGATCACTGTGATGAAATTGTATGGAGATGAGTTTTTGATTCAAGGATAATTTCTTACATTTAACTCCTGTTTTTAACAGACTTCCTTTTGATGGGGTTGTGGGAAGAATGTAAGTGTAAGTCAAATATGGAGACATAACTTAGCTGTTGTTAATTCTGGCCTGTTGCACATTCCAGATTTTTACCAATCCATCTTTGGTGCTGACAACACCGTAACCTTACTATCTCTGGCAACCGTCTCCTTTTCAAACCCTTCCTATCACCAACTTCCTCATTGGCCCTCATGTCTTTTTATGTGGCTCAGTATGATACTTTGTTGATTACACCAATGAAGCACTTTATAAACACGATACAATTGTAACTTCTTCGTTTATCTAGAATATTGCCTCTGTTTTTGTAGCTTGGTTGTGGAAGAGTTCAGCTCTGTATTTGTCTCTTCCTTTTTGGCTCAGTGAGCCCTGGATGGTTACAGAGAGGCAATAAAGTCAAGTAAACCACAAAAGAGCTGATTATATTTCATTGTCAAATTCGAAAGACTGTTTCTCATTTAAAATAAGAAGCCACAAATTGCATTGTTTTCTGGTATAAGACTGGTGAATCTTCCTTTATTTTCTAGAATTGAATGTTCCTACTTGACAGGGTTTGTGTTGTTGCTGGAGGACACCCTTCTGACTTGATTAACAGCGTTGGACCAAGGCTTACACAATATATTCAGCATATATCCAGTGTCACTCAGTGAGAAAGGATCAAGAATGTAACATTCACAACAAGTTTTGCAGTCATAGAGTCACGTGGCACAGAAACAGACTCTTCAGTCCAACCAGTCTGTGTTGACCATAATCCCAAACTGAACTAGTCCCACCTGCCTGTGCTTGGCCCATATCCCTCCAAACATTTCTTATTCGTGTACTTATCCACATGTCTTCTAAACATTGTAACTGTACCCGCATCTACCACTTCCTCTTGAAGTTCATTCCACACGTGAACCAGTCTCTGTGTAAAAAAAAAAAAAAAATTGCTCCCTACGTCTTTATATCTTTCTCCTTTTACCTTAAAAATACGTCCTCTAGACTTGAAAGCCCCCACCCTCAGGAAAGGACACGTACCATTCACCTTTTCTATACCCCTCATGATTTTAGAAACCTCCATAAAGTCATGCCCCAGACTCCTATGCTTCAGAGAAAATATTCCAACATATCCAGCCTCCTCTTATAACTCAACCCTCCGTTCCCAGCAACATCCTGGTAAATCTCTTCTGAACCCTCTCCAGTTTAATAATGTCTTTCCTATAACAGAGTGACCAGAACTGGACAGAGTTCCTGTTCCTTCTAATGCTAGCCACGTTGCGGTAGTTGCAAGGAGTGGTAATATTTTGAAACAAAGAATCTGTGAAATTTTTGAGTCGAACCACATGCTTGCTGTATTAAGAAGGGCAGATAAATATTATAGCAAACATGCAATTCTGAAATTTGGACCTTTTTTATACTGTGCTAATAAAATGTAGACATTTTACGACTACTTAACTATTAATAAATGAGGTTGCTTATTTGATTTCCACTATTGTCAAGTGCCTCCCTCGTGGGAATTCTTAGCAGTAAAAGGCCAATCGTGGATCTCTTTCTGGCTCCAGTCTCTTTGTCCCACCCCACAAAATAAATAGTGATTTGGTGCTGTGGTACAGTTCCTTATACCTCACTAAGTGTATGTTCTTTAAGTGTGACTGGGTACAGGGAGTGTCACTCACTTCATTATGACGGGAATCGCTGGGTCTGATACTTGTTCATTCTTTCCTTGAAAACTCCAAGCTGCTCCAGCATTGAAATTGACCTCTCTTCTTGTTCTGAATAAATTTATTTACAAGCCAGAGCCAGAGAAACAACTCTTTGATTGTGTTTTTCTCTTTTTAATAGCAGTTAGCTGGAAGGCATGAACTCTACACAAACAGCCCTGTAAATTAGATGACATGGGTTGTACTTAAGACTTTTCCCAACAATACTCAAAGTTAAAGTCCTTTCTCTGTGCCACGTAGCTGAGAAGAGAAAATCAGAGATATGTTTACTTCTTTGGGTGTCAGTTTGTGAGTGACACAGGCAGATTTTCTGTGGCTGGCCTGGGGAGTGTTTCTGTAGAATGCTGAGACTTTAATCAGTGATTTAAAAAGCAATGGCAGTTTTGTTGAAAGAACAATTTCATGAGGAAGCAGCAAATATATGTGCAGTGGCACCAGGGGCAGATATTACACACTTGTCACCAAACACCTCCACACCCCATAGGCTCGTGCTGGGGGAATCTGTCTCTCCTTCACAAAAGCCAGTGGTCTCACAGTTGTACCATGTACCATAAAATTCACCCACAGACAACATTTGGGACAGGACCCCGAGCTGCAGATATCACCATACAGAGGTCATCTCCTGATGGTGAAGCTTCTTAAGTTTGCAGAAGGCACCTACCACACTAAGAGATCTGCATTGCAGAATGTATCAAGCAAATGCAACTACTCAAATTGCAAGGAGCAATGCTGCTTTTGCTTTCAATGTGGAAAGGAACCATTAACTGGATGAGCACAGATTTTTTTGTGGATGAAAGTTTGTGAGGAGCAGCAAAGCTGTTTCAAAGGCTGAAGGTCAAACTTATCAACCTTCTGACCTATTTAACAGAAATAGTTTCTTTAATTAATGTTTATTTGGCCCCTTAAGTACATCAGTAGCCAATATCCCAGAAACAACCATATTGTCTTCATTGGGTAAAGTCATTTTTCATGCATTTTTGCAGAAGATGCAATGCTGTCTAATGTCTGAAGGGAGGCCATGATTAGGCTGTGAATCCATTGCTATTGATTTCACTGAAAATAAGCCATAGAGGAGACTGGAGTTCAGACCCTTTGCTGTTCTTGACCATTGGCCTAGCTGAGAGAAAGGTGTGCCTTCCTGTTTTCATACAGTGTAAGTGTATCTGCTCGAGGGCAATACACAGTGCTTGAAGTAATATATCACAAGGTGTATGAGTTCCCAGCTTTGATTTGTGGCACACTTCATGGATTTACTAAATAGACGTAAGAAACTACAGACCATGGTGTACGCAACCCAGACCATCACGGAAGCCAACCTTCCATCCATGGACTCCGCTTACACGGCTGGCTGTCGCGGAAAGGCGGCCAATATCATAAAAGACCCATCGTACCCCGGTAATGATCTCCTACAACCTCTTCCGTCAGGCAGAAGATACAGAAGCCTGAACACACGCACGAGCAGGTTCAGGAACAGCTTCTTTCTGGCCATTATCAGACTGATGAATGGACTCTAGCCTCAAATAATGTAACCTGCAACGTAACCTGTATGCCTTGAAGTCTTTTATGATCTGTACACCCGTTGCTTGCTGTGATCTGCCTGTACTGCTCGTAAACAAAGCTTTTCATTGTATTTTGGTACACGTGAAAAGAAAATCATTCAATCAATCAATATCAATATCAAGAGCTCCTGCCTTTCTCCTGATGCCAGAAACGCTCTTCCTCATTTTTAGCCAGTTCCGATGTATAGCATAACTTGGTCACTGCTATGTTCCTGAAGGGTAACTTCTAACTCAACTATGCTTTTTATTGCCTTGGCTTTGTAGGTCATAGAATAATAAATATTGTTCATTCACACTAAGAATATGATAAACCTTACTGGACACAAAAAGCCAACCAGAAGATTGGCAATTGAGGCATTGCTGAAAAAAAGGACTAGATTCATATCTCCTGGATCACCCAAGGCTGGAAGCTTGAGCGTGTATTTTTTTCAAAGCTTAATTTTATCAGTTGCTTGCAAGACTTCTTAACGGCAGCATATTTCATCACAGTACTCCTTTTCAATATATCATCAGGCATTCGGTATGGTCTCAGTGTGCAATTGTCTAACTGTCCAATCGAACTTCTTCACTGGTCTGTTTTTCCATTGGATGCAAAATCATCTTTCTGTGAGGACCTGGCCTTACTTATCAGGATATGCTTAATACGTTTTAATTAAGACCGTTGGTCCAAAGTTACTCCTGACTCTGTCAATTCTATTTCTATTGTCATGCTCATCACCACAGATGAGGATCTGTTAGCTCAGCTGGCTGGACAGCTAGCTTACCCTGCAGTCTGATGGCAACAGTGTGGGTTCAATTCCTGCACCAGCTGAGATTACCATGAAGGATTCTCCTCTGATAAGAGAGCAGCCCTATCGTCCAACAGGATTATGGGACTTTGACATTACCAGCGTTCCAAAAACACACGTTTTTTGGAAAACCTAACTTGAGTTAATTCTATGCATGTTTGACCGTTTGGAACAATCCAGTAATTTAAAAGCATGCACTAAATTAGGAAATTCCAAGTGGAATATTTGCTACACTACCTAGTCTATTAAATTTCATTTCATATTCTTCTACAGAGTATCCATCAGGCTTACTAAATTTACCCACGGATGACTGTTTCTTCTATACATTTAACAAGAGGGTAGATATTGAAAATGTTTTCATCAGTAGGGGAACCTCAAACTAGGAGTTATGGTTACAGAATAAGGGGACACTCGTCTAAAACTGAGATGGAAAGGAATTCTCGTACATGTCTGGAATTCTCCACCCCAAGAGTTGTGGAAGAGGCTAGATCATTGAAAGTGTTTAAAGAGGGCATGGATAGATTTTGAAATGTCAGGGAGTTGAAGACAATGGTAAGCTGACATGAAGGAGGAGTTGAGGCCTGAGGCAGATCAGTGACAATCTTATTGAATGGGACAGCAGGCTTGAGGGGCCGAATGACATAATCCTGCTCCATTTTCTTATGTTTCTTCACTGTTGCTGAGTCAGAATTCTGGAATACCCCTTTTTTTTAAACAACACCGTGAGTTTACCTACACCAGATTGCCTCAGCAGTTCAAGAAGGCAGCTCACCACCATCCTCTCAATGGTAATTATAGATGGGCAACAAATATTGGCTTTGCCAGTGATGGCCATATTTCTGTAAAAGAATATGTAAAATAATTAAATCGATACAAATTGCAATCATATTTTATAATTTGATGCAAAAAGTGATCTTTTCATTGTCCTGATAACACTAGGCCTTTTTTTTTAAATAAAAAATCAGCGTAAAATTTAGCTGTTTAATTGAGATCTAATAGTCCTGACACTTACACATTGACCAACCACACTACTGGATCTATTAGATTATCGTGGATATTGGAAAGTGTGAGATGCACATTGTTAAACACTTCCAGTTACAATCTAATCACACTCACACAGACTGATATGTTGTTTTTGGACATTTTGCTGAACTCCAGTCAGATTGTATGCTTTCAGATGTCTGATTTGGCAGGATTTGTAATGAAACCACATTTTTCATTGTCCAGTTTTAAAATACTCCCTATTAGCTAAACACCAGTGTTCGAGTCTCGTCTCCAATCACAGTGCTATTGTGAAGTTTGTGTTACCTGTTTATTAAGGTTCTTTCCCCTCTGCCTGATGTTTGTTCAAAGACTCGTTCTGTACTATTCCATCGGAATCAAAAGAGCTTTCAGTGGTATGTCTAATGCAGGAGGATTAGTTGGAGAGTTACCCTGAAATGTCACTGAGATGCTTATTGTTGCACCTCCCACTTTGAAACTGGTCCAGTAACCACAATGATAATCCAGCATTTGTCATCCTCACAGCTGTTTCCTTGTGGCTTCGTGCTCCAGTGAATAATAGGCAACCAAAAATACCCCGAAATCCAATCCAGCAACTCATAACTTAATAAGCACTGAAGAGAGGTGGTTTAGAAAGTCCAAGATATCCCAAAATAGGTAGAATGGAGAGCAACCCCATAATCTGTCAGTGTCTTGTTACACATGATGGATAGTGACTGTACTGGAGAAAACCACAGATTGAAACTCCAAGACTTGTTAAAGCAGAAATGAAGAAGGGTGATGGTGCAGTCCTAAAAGCCGGTTATTATCTTTACCTAGGATAAACTGTATCCTTTGTAACGTCTTAGAAACTCAAGAGTAAATTAAGTTCTTTAAATTTGGAAATGTTTCAAAAAAATCTTTTGAGCCACGTTCAGTGGTCACTGTGACCAACATATGTTGCCTTGATTTTAGCTTGGTAACGTGGCCTTATTGCAACAAGTACAAACTGCAACTTTCTTCTTTCCAGTATCTGTAACTTATACAAGTACAGTGCCTTGCTCACAAGAGGTGTGGGAACTCTGTTCTCCTGCCTTACTGGTCCAATGCCAAATACTCCATCACCCACTTTAAAAGAGCAGGGGTGACTGATGATTTCAAAAGTAAAGTACATGCAAACCCAAGACATCCTCTTCTTTCACTGGCATAAAAAGTTACATAGAAACGTAAAAAATAGGAGCAGGAATAGACTATTCAGCCCCTCAACCTGTTCCATCATTCAATATGATCTTGGCTGATCATCCAACCCTGTTCCCACCTTCTCTCCATACACTCTAACCCTAATCTCCTTCTTGAAAACATTTAATGTTTTCTGTGGCAGAGAATTCCACAGGCTCACCACTCTGTGGGTGAAGATATTGCTCTGCAAATCAGTCCTTCATGACCTAACTTGTACCCTTAGACAGTGACCCCTGGTTCTGAACTCCCAGTTGTTGGGAACATCCTTCCTGCATTTACTCTGTCTAGTCCTGTGAGAAGTTTTATAGGTTTTTACAAGATCCCCCCGTCCCTCTTCTAAACTTCAATGAATATTTAGTTTGTGTTGTCTGTCCTCATTCTTGATCCTAAATTGTACCACCTCAAACTGTTCAGTGTTGAATTTCATCCACTATTGTCTGCCCGGTCCACAAGCTTGTCTCCGTGATCTTCAGGAAAAAAAAAAGCGAAAGCACTGCAGATGCTGTAAATCAGGAAAAATTCGTTCTGAGGAAAGGTCACCAGACTCGAAACGTTAACTCTGATTTTATTCTTCACAGATGCTGCCAGACCTGCTGAGCTTTTCCAGCAACTTCTGTTTTTTGTGTCAGTGATCTTCAGGCCTGTTACCTATTTCTCTTCATCGCTATGCATTCTAATTGCAAACTTCCAGCAACCAGCAAAGTTTGAAATTGTGCCCCTGTACCCTCAAATTTGAAGTTACATAAAGTTTGCAGAAGCAAAATGTTGCACGTGCTTGACATGACAACAAAAAAATTCTTGAAATACTCCACAAGTTTGGCAGAGGCTGTGGTGAGAGAAGCCAAGTTAACTTTTCCTTCAGTGACTTTTACTGGGTTATGACTAAAAGGTCATTAAGGTGCAATTTTATGGCCTCTCAAGGTACGTTTGAGAATGAGAAGGACATTGCTTCAGGTGGGATGGTGATATGCCTGGGCACTACGATAATCCCACCTTTACCAGAACTAACTTAGGGCAGGAAGGCCCATGGTTGGACTCCCAGTTACTGACCACTTTGGAGTCTCATCCCACTGTCGTCAGTATCAGCCCAGTTGTGGACAGGCCTGACGACATGTGGCACATTTAACAAGCTAAATAATGTGGTCTGCTTGTCATCTCTGCGCGCGGAGTGGGGAGCTTGGTTCAAAGGCTTTTGGCGCCTGATCAAGGGACGAGACGATGGGAAGTGAGAGAGAGCCCACTGAGAATGGCCACTCTCTCTTTGCTGCCAACTCCCTACACCCTTCTCTCTTAACCTCCAGTGGGGTGTTCTGGCATCAGCCACAGCTTTGCCAACGGGCACATACAAATTTAGTGTGTAATTACTTCGTATTCATTCAATTAGCAACCATGCCAGTCAATTTCTCCCAGCTTAATTTAATTAAGCACACAAATTTCAAAAGAGCCAGAGTGACATTATGACATTGTCAGGCAATCATGTGAAATTTTTGCTGTTTCCTTCCCACCCACCATTCATCTTGACTGTCAAAGAGCTCTCATGGTTATTTTCTGGTGTTGCCTTTTGCTCCAACTGTTTCATGATGGGTTTTCCATTGAGAAACCCCTAGCATTTTTGCTTTGTTTTTGGAAGAAAGGCCTATGGTAAGATAAGGCCAGCTTATGGTTAAGATGCATTTTATTAACATTTCAGTACTCCCACACTGATATACTGGTACAAGTACAGGTAAGCTCACATGTCTGAGGTGCAGTGTTTGTACAGGATTTGTTCTCAAGGAACACTGTGATGGAGCAATGTTTCATGCTGTGTGCGTAACTGCAGTTATAACACTCAGAACTGCGTTGAATTGGTATGGACTGGGGTTACTAAATATTAACCGCATGTGAATGCGTAAGGCAAGTCACAGATGCATAATTTCCTTTAGCTCAGCTTCCTGCCTATGAACAGCTAACAGTCTTTGGGAGAGTTGTCAGGTTTCCAAATGTGCAGAGGGTAATGGCCCATAATCCCATGGCCCTGGGTACACAATAGCATGATTCACACGAAAGGAAAAGGGTACTGCTCAGTGCTGTGCTTGCCTGCAGTCATCAGCATCATATTATTGAGTAAATATTTGACTGGTCGAGTTGCTGTTACCTGTGTCTTTAGGCTGTGCTGTGTCCAGGAATTTTTGAATTAATGAGAAAACAGTTTCCAGGATGGTTGCTTGGAGAGCTCACATCTGTTAATAAATAGGTGACCATGATAGATGGCAGCTCAGGTGGTCCAGGGTGCTAGCTTATGATGAGGTGTGTGCCATGACCAGAGTCATCCCAGGCTGCACCATTGACATGTGGAAAATTGCTTCAGGTTGATCCAGAGACAACAACCAATGTTGCGACAATCTCAAGGCTTATTGCTATGTGGCCAAATGGCAAAATGTTTGCTAAGGAAGAGGAAAGAGCAGGACAGCATGAAGGGAGAATGGAAGCATAGCCTTTCACAGTCGTGAGAGCTGTGCATGGAGCTATCCTACAAGAGGCTCTTTTATTGGCACCACTTTTCCTGCTTCATTGTTCTCACCACATTTTCCCTCCACACATCCCACTCACTTTCGAATTCTTCATGTTTCAATGTACCTCGTGGCTCTTCTGTGAAAACCATTCAATAGTTTGACTAGTAGAGAGCTTACCCTTGGTTGACAGATCTCCCTTACCCCTAATCTGGTGCTTCACACATATGCTTCCTCAGCAACATTAGGTGACAGGATGCTGTGAGGTGGCACGGTGGCTCAGTGGTTAGCAGTGCTGCCTCACAGCACCAGAGACTCGGGTTCGATTCCACCCTCGGGCGACTGTCTGTGTAGAGTTTGCACGTTCTCCCTGTGTCTGCATGGGTTTCCTCCGGGTGCTCCGGTTTCCTCCCACAGTCCAAGGATGTGCAGGTTAGGTGGATTGGCCGTGCTAAATTGCCTGTAGTGTTCAGGGATGTGTAGATTAGGTAGGTTATAGGGGGATGGGTCAGGTTGGGATGCTCTGAGGGTCAGTGTGGAGTTGTTGGGCCAAAGGGCCTGTTTCCACACTGTAGGGATTCTATGATTCTAGGTATCAGTGGACTCTCCTGGAGTTGAGTTGATCATCACTTTGTTGCTGGGAGTCTTGAGCAGGAACTGCTGCTTGCAGTGATATATCTGCTGCCCTCTGCACAGCCTGGGCCATTGTGCGTCCTGGCAACTGTTTAGGCATAGAAAAGCCATCCGGAGAGTCTGTATCAGCTACACTTTGACTCCACCACATTGGATTTATGTTACTCTAGACCTCGTGCTTCACTAATGTCTCTCTAAATGTTCTACAATTGTCTATTAATCCTTTTGAAGCTGGAATCAATAAGGCCATTTCTGAAACTCTTTGGACCGAATCATATAGAGGGCTGTGTAACAGCACCAGGCATACCTAAAAATGAGTGCCAGTCTGGTGAAGCTAATGTGCAGAACTACATGCATGCCATACAACAGAGGTGGCATACTGTAGAGAGCCAAGTAATTCCACAATCCTAGGATCAGTTAAAAGCTCTGCAGTTGTGCCATATCCAGTCTTTTGGTGGCAGTGGATGATTAATGACCTAACCAGAGGAAGAGGCTTTGTGAATATACCCTCCTAAATGATGGGGGAGCCCGGAACACCACCACAAAAAACAATGCTTAACCATTTCAGCTGTCTAATAGGTGATCTACTTTGGCCTTTTCCTGAGATCCTCAACATCACTGATGGCAGTCTTCAATCAATTTGATTCGCTCCACCTAATATTAATCGATAGCACTGGACACTGCAAGGACAATGGGCCTTGACAACATCTCAGCTTCAGTGCTAAAGATTTGGACCCCAGAGCTAGGTGTGGATCTAGTCAAGCTGTTCCAGTATAGTTATAACATACAGCTATATAGTAACCAAGTGGAAAGTTGTTCAGTATGTCACGTTCATAAAAAGGAGTTCAAATCCAATCCAGCCTTAACCTGCTGTCAATCAACCAGCACTGATGGACCAATCACATCTAATATCTTCAGATCAATCGCTCCATGTTTGATGATGAGAATTTGGTAACTGATCTGTGCTCTTGTGAACATGACAGTGGGTAGAAGAGCAAGTTAGAGGCTGAGAAGTCTGCAGCAAGTGACTCACCTCCTGACTCCACAAAGCAGTTCCATCACTTACGAGGCCTAATTCAGAAGTGTGACAGTATATTTTCCACTTACTTTGATAAATGCAGCTCCAACACCACTCAAGAAACTCAACACCATCCAATACAAAGCAGCCCTCTTGATTGGCACCCCCTCCATCACATTAAGTTATTACTCCTTCCACCACCAGTGGTACCATCTACAAGGCTCCTTAGACAGCATCTTCTAAACACACGGCTTCCACCACCCAGGAAGACCAGAGTGTGAAGAGCATGAGAATACCACTACTTTCAAGTCCCCTTCCCGTTTCATACCATCCTAACTTGGAAATAAAACACTGTTCCTTCATCGCTCCTAGGTTAAAATTCTGGAACCACATCCCTCCGATCATGGTGTTTGTGCCTACACCACACAGACTGCGGTAGTTTAAGAAAGCAGCTCACCACAACCTTCTCAAGTGATGGTAATAAATGCTGCTTTTGACAACGATGCTCACAGCCATGAATAAATAAGCAAATTCTCCACTCAGAACGTTGTGAATCTTTAGAATTCATTACTCCAGAGGAATATGGATACTCAATTGTTGAGTATATTCAAGATTGGGAATGATAGATTTTTGGGCTCTAAGGGAATAAAAGAATGTTGTGTTAAGACAGGGAAAATGGAGTTGATGTAAGTGTTTAGCCATGGTCCCTTGCTGTTCAGTTTAGATATTGTTCCACTTATACTTCCGGTTGTTATGCTTTGGAACAATCAAATAATTGGTTAATATTCATCTCAGAAGCATCTCAAATTTGAGAACCCTGTGTGTCAGCAGGGCTGGAGCTAAATGATTGAGTGATATGGAATGGAGATTGCAAGAGTGAAATAGAGGTATGAAAATATTCATGTCCTAGTTCAGAATGAGAGACCTTTATATCTTGTACAGACCAATCATACATTCTGCATTTTATATTTGGTAAGGTTTTGAACTTGCTTCATGAAGTGACCATTCCCCTCTGTCCTTTTGATCATTATAAATATTAGACTTGATTTCTTAGGATATTGCACAACAGTAAATGTTTGCTTACATTGATGGAATGAACATTTTAAAATGTGCATCACTCCCGACAAGGTACATTTAAACTTTATCCCTTGCTTGGATGATTCAATTGATTTTGAGCCAAACATGTGGTGAGAGCCTCACCCTCTCTGGATTTGACAGGGAAGACATATTCATCCTCGCTTTGGCTCCTAGTCCCTATCCTGCTCAGGTCAGATAAGACTCCACATTAGATATGCAACTTTGAGTTGATAACTCAAGAGTGACTAAAGAGGATAGATTTAGAATTTACTACCTGGATGTGAAACTGGCTATGCAGTTTGCTGCCAAGTTTTAGAATTATCACCTTTACCAATTTTTTTTTTAAATGTACATCCAATCTAAAACACCCTCAGGCTTATTTCATGTGCATTCCATATCTTTGGTACTCCAGTGCCCCAAATATTTTCCCTTAGGCCTTCATGTCTTGATTAAGACTTTAAGTTTCCTGCTGCGTGCCTCATTGACCTCGCTGTATCTTCATCCACCAGGTGTAACCCTTTTTATCTCCTATCCAATTTATTTCTTGCTGTCAACCATCCACTTTGGTTTGCATGTACATTTAGAAGGTGAACTATTCATGAAAGCCATTCATGCCCTCAGGATGTTCCAAAGCACTTTCTAGCCATTTAAGTGTTTTTTTTGATTCATTCATGAGATGTGGGTGTCATTGGCTGAGTCAGCGTGAATTGCCCATCACTCCACATCCTTGAAAACGTGGTGGTGAGCTACCTTTTTGGATTGCTGCTGTCTGTTTGGTGTAGGTACCCCAACAGTGTTGTTAGGGAGGGAATTCCACAATTTTGATCCAGTGACAGTGAAGGGACGACCATGTAGTTCCAAGGCAGGATGGTGAATGGTTTGGAGGGGAGCTTGCAGGTGGTGTTCCCATGTATCTGCGCCCTTATCCTTTTAGATAAAATTGGTTGTGGGTATGAATGGTGCTGTCCAAGGATCTTTGGTAAATTTCTGCAGTGCACCTTGAAGATGATACGCACTGCTGCTGCTGAGTGTCGGTGGTGGAGCGAGTGGATGCTTGTGAATGTGGTGCCAATCAGGTGGGTGTTTTGTCGTGGGTAGTGTCAAGCTTCTTGAGTGTTATTGGAGTTGCACCTATCCAGGCAAGTGGGGAGTATTCCATCACATTCCTGACTTGGACCTTACACACGCTTTGGAGAGACAGGAAGTGAGTTCGTTGCTTCAGGGTTCACAGTCTCAAGTGTAATTACTGGTGTAATGTGGTTTCCAGTTTGTATACGGCAAGATCACATAGAATAGTAATGAGTTGACTGACCAAATCATCTATTCAATAACATTGGTTGAGGGATAAAAATTGACCAGTACCTCGGATGAAATCACTGACTCTTTCAAAAGTGTCACAGATTTAGTGAAAGTGATAGAGTAAATTGTTTTACGCCCACCATTAATATTCATGTTCTTTAGGGAGTACAGGGACAAAGGCATCTGAAGGTTTGTGTGGGCAAATTACTGAAGGTGAGAGGGCAAGTTGAGAAAGTGGCTAAAAAAAAAATCAAGATCCAGGACTTGCTAGAAAGAGAGGTCGAGAGTACAGGAGCAGAGGTTACAATGAATCAATTGGAGTATTGTGTCTAAATTTGGCTACCACCTTTTAGGATTGATGTGAAGGCTTTCGAGAAGGGTGTCAGTAGGAATAACAAGAATGGTTCCAGTGCTAAGGGAGTTCTGTTTCTTGGAAAGTGAGAAACTGGTAACAAAACAGAAAATGCAGGAAATACGCAGCAAGTCTAGCAAGATGTGTGGAGAGAGAAGAGACGTAGTTAGCTGCCGTTGGGTGAATCCACACCACTTCTCACCATGTTGTCTGAGCTCTCTCGTAGATTTACTGCCATCATCCTCTTTAATGACAGGAAAATACGGGGTCTGTTTAGTCCGGTGTGCAGAGGCTAACCTACTTGGTGGTCTAATGGAGAAACGCTTCTGTGGCAATTAACTATAACTTATAGGACTGTTTCAAAGACCTGGAGAACCTGGATGGAAGTCTGAATCCTTTGAGGTCCTTATCAGTTCTCTCACCCAATCTGCATGAAGTCAGCTTCCCAAGGTCAACCAGACCAGCTCCAGAGTAGATAGAGAGCAGGTGATGGCTATTTGACTTTGTATTTAACAGCTGCACTCTCATGGCTCATGCTTGTTAACTGTTTTCTTACTGGCTGAAATAAGTGATTTGGTGGTGGGTATCCAAAAAAAACAGCTGGTTTCTCAAGGGCTATTATGGCTCGGTAGTGCTCAGTTAGTTGGACAGTTAGTTTGCGATGCAGAGTGATGCCAACAACATGGGTTCAATTTCTGCGCCAAAGTTGCTCTCTTCCTTTCTCGCTCGTGCTCTCTCTCACATACTCACTCACTCACGAGAGAGGAGTTTATCTTCTGGTAGGATTATGGTAACTGTACTTTTAGGGTCCCTACCTTTGAGTCAGGAGACTTGGCACATCCAGATTATTGATTTAAAAATATCGAGACAACTGGTTTCTCATTGCAGTACTTCTAACCTGCTCCTATCTCCACCTGGACCATGACCCCACCATCGAGCATCCAGCTACGATTGTCACTAAACTCATCTCATCCAGGGATCTCCCCTGTGACAGCCTCCTAGCTCCTAAGCCGTATAGCCTGTTTCTACCTCCTTCCCAAAATCCACAACCAGGTCTGCATGGGCAGACCCGTTATTTACCGCTGCTTGATTTTTTTTTAAACTCCCCTTGTCCAGGCCTTCCCACTTACATCCGCGATTCTTCTGATGCATTATGTCAGTTTCAGAATTTCCTGTTTGCAGGCTCCACCTGCCTCCTCTTTACCATGGACGTGTAGTCTCTCTACATGTCCATCCTCCAACAGCATGGTCTCAGGGCTGTCCGCTTCTTCCTGGAAAAAAGGCCTGAACCATCCCCATCTACCACCACCATCCTCTGTCTGACTGAGCTCGTCCTCACTTCCAACAACTTCTCTTTTAACTCCTTTCACTTTCTTTAGGTCAAAAGGATTGCCGTTGGTACCCATGGGCTCCAGTTCTGTATGTCTTTTTGTGCAGTACGTGGAACATCCCTTGTTTCATGCCCAATTCCAGCCCCTACCCACAACTTTTCCTCTGGTACATCAAAGACATTATCAGTGCTGCTTCACCCTCTCATCTGGCATTGGAAAAATTGATCAATCTCATTTCCAATTTTCATCCCACTCTCCCCTTCACCTGGTCCATCTCTGACTCCTCTCTTCCCATTCCTGTTTCCATTTCTGGGGATAGGCTGGCCACTAATATCCATCACAAACCCACCGACTCCCGCAGTTACCTGGAAAATACACCCTATCACCCTGCTTCTTGTAAGGACTCCATCCCATTCTCCCAGTTTCTCCATCTCTGTTGCATCTATTCTGATGATACAAAAATAGAAATTGCTGGAAAGGCTTAGTAGGCCTGGCAGCATCTGTGGAGAGAAATTGGAGTTAATGCTTCAGGTTCAGTGGCCCTTCCTCTGTTCTGAACATGCCAGCTTCTGCAGAGGGCCCTCAGAAATGTCCACCTTCTTCTTCAACCGAGGAATTCCCATTACTGTGGTTGACAGGGCCCTTTAGCTGTGTTGAAACCATCTTTCAAACTTCTTCCCACACCCTTTCCCTTCCCTGTCTCAGCAATGATAGGTTCCCTGTGTTTCTTGCATACTACCCCACCAGCCTCCACAACCATAGGATTGTAAGCCATCATTTCTGCCACTTCCAGTGCAATGCCTGCACCAGACACACATTCCCCTCCCTCCCTTTTCAGCATTCCGCAGGGGCCATTTCCTCTGGGACAAACTGGTCCACTCTTCCTTCGTTCCCAGCATCTCCTCTCACTCCCACGGCACCTTCCCATGTAATCGCAGAAGGTGTAACAATTGTTCGTTTACTTCCTCCCTCCTCACCATCCAAGGTCCCAGACACACCTTCCAGGTGAAGCAGTGATTTACCTGCACTTCACTCAATCTAATCCACTGTATTCACTGTTCACAATGTGGACTGCTCTATGCTGGGGAGACAAAACACAAGCTCGGCAACCGCTTTGCAGAACTCCTACATTCTCTCTGTAAAAATGACCTGGAGCTTCCAGTTGCCTACCACACCACACCACCGTGTTCCCATACCAAATTTTCTGTCTTGGGCTTGCTGCAGTATTCCAGTGAGTCTCAGTGCAAGCTGGAAGCAGCTCATTTTCCACTTGGGCACCCAGCAACCTCTAGGATTCAACATCAAGTTCAATAACTTTAGAGTCTGAATCAATCCTTCAATGTTTTTTACCTACCCCACACCCAGTCCTGTTGTGACCCTGGTTGTTTTTAGCACATTCTCACATTCTCATGTACTCCTCGGCCCATTATCTCATTATGTGTGTTGCATTACATCAGTACAGCTCACCTATTTTCTCCTACTCTTCGCTCTTCTTATCACATAATTCAACTTATCTTCTGTTCTGACCTGCTATCCACTATCTCCTTTCATATCTCTCGCTCTCTCGCTCTCGGCTCCGTCAGTACTTATTCCCCACTGCCTTCGTCAGCTGCTAACAGTTCTGATGAAGAGTCACTGGGCTCAAAGCATTAACTTTGCTTTGTTCTGGCAGCACAGAATCCCTACAGTGTGGACGCAGGCCGTTCGGCCTATTGTGTCCACACCGACCCATCCAAATCACATCCCACCAGTACCCACTCCACACTCCATCCCAGCATTTCCCATGGCTAATGCATCTACCGCCTACAAATCCTTGGGCACTATGGGTAATTAAGCATGGCCACTCCATCTAACCTGCACATCTTTGGACTGTGGGAGGAAACCGGAGCACCCAGAGGAAATCCACACAGAATGGGGAGAACATGCGTACTCCACGTAAACATTCCCAAGGGTGGAATTGAACCCAGGTCCTGGCGCTGTGAGGCAGCAGTGCTAACTACTGAGCCACTGCGGCCAGAACTGCTGAGTTTTGCCAGCAATTTTCACTTCTGCTTGTAATTTATTTGTTTAATTAGCTAATTGGGTGAAAAAATTTATAAAGAGAAATAATATTTTTAAGAAAGCTGGGTTCCTACTCTTGAGGCCTTAAGAGGGAGGTGGGCACCACAGAAGCTGGGCTTCATTGCTTCCCCTAGCAACTGTGGTTTGATTTGGCCCCTTCTCAGCCCCTACCCTTGATTTTTGTTTTTGTTATTGTTACATAGTCCCGATGGGCAGGGCTTGTAGTTTTTTTTTCTATTTGTTTAATTATTTAATTGGGTGATTTGTTGGTGGGCTTTTCAAAATAAAATAAAAAAGCTGGGTTCTTCCCTATGTGCATGTAGTCTTATGGACAGGGACAGGATCTAAAGGGGAAAGCTGGAAACTGGTGTTTGTGCTAAACAATCGATTTATAATAAACCACTTGGAAACCTCTGTTAGTTTTTGCTGCCCAATTGAACGTATCCATATCAGTTTGTTAAACATAAAGCATCATGACAGTCGATGGTGCTTTAAAGAAGGAAATCTGCTGTCCTTATCTTGTCTGGCCTGCATGTGACTCCAGACCCACAGCAATGTAAATGACTCTTATCTGCCCTCTGGGCAGTTAGGGCTGGGCAATAAATACTAGCCTGGCCAGTGACCTCCATCTCCTATGAACAAATGTAAAATCACTCCTCGGCATTAAGCCTTTAAAATTCTTACACCTTTATATAAAATCAATATTCCAGCTTTGTGACCTTTCATCTGACCTGAAACATTAACCTGTTTCACTCTTCACAGATGCTCTCTGATCCACTGAGCATTTTAATTTCAGATATCCAGCCTCCAAAGTATTTTGCTTATGTTTCAGAGAAACTCATCTTTTCCTTATAGAAGGGTGGGAGAAGGTTTGACAGAATTGCTCAAAACTGTGAGGGATCTAGACAGAATAGATAGAGAGAAATCGTTCCCATGAACGGAAGGAGTAAGAACCAGAGAGGACAAGTTTAACGTGGTTTGCAAAAGAACTGACAGCAATATCAGGAAAAATATTTTTAAGCAGCAAATGCTTAGAATCTGACATGCACTGCTAGAGGGTGCAGTGCAAGCAGATTCAGTGATGGCTTGTAAAAAGGGATTAAAGAAATTACTCATGGTAAAGAGAACCTCAACTGAAATAGTGCAAATTTTAAAGGACCTGTTTGATACCCTGCTCATCACTGCATAAGCTGTTTCTAGTTTAACAATTTGGTACAATTAGAATGGATATTGGAAGAGAATTACATATTGCTTGTTTATAATCGTGTAAAGAAGCATTTCACAGTTGGCTGTCTAGCAGCACTTGTAAGGAAATGGATACAGAACTTGAGACTAATTGACTGGCAGCTTGAGACTCTCAAAGGAAGTGAGTAACCTTGTATTTGTTACTGTTCTCTAGGTCTTGTCGCATAATCTTTGTACAGTGTTGCACATCCCACATGACCCCGTGGCACTTGAAGAGCATTTCAGAGATGACGATGACGGACCTGTCTCCAGCCAGGGTTATATGCCATATCTCAATAAATACATCCTAGATAAGGTAATTTCATTGTCAACATACATACCTTATTCTCTCTGTTTAGAACTATGATTTCTGGATTGTTTAATTCCCCAGTCCCAGGAGGGTAGGAAACTAAATGTGAACAGAGTGTCACTCTGCTAACATAGTGCAATCAAACAGGAGGCTTGAGTCCAATTAACAGCAGCTTTTCTTGCATGACTTTGTAAGACTTGCACGCTCACTGTTTTGAGAGTTCTGGATGTAATGACAATTCCCATGTTTCTAATAAATGCTTTCCATGCTACATGTGCTATTAATTTAAATGTTTAAATTGTCTCCATTTAATTGTGGGCTCTTCAGATTTCCTGTGTCAATATTATGTTTTCTCTGTTGCATTTGGTTTTATACAGCTGGGTTTCAGCTAAAATGCTTGGGAAATTATAATTTTGAGATATTCAGTTTGATATGAATCTGAGGGGCATTAGAAGAGTGTTTAGCAAGGTCAGCTTTTTCAGTTCTGATGCGCTTCCTGAACAATATGTTTAAAATGAAAGCTGACATTGGATTTTCTTGACTGAACATGTTGAACTGAAACAAATGCCCACTAGCATCCAGTTTTAAATTGGATTCTCTGTTAACTCTGAATCTGCCCTGTCACTTTTCTGTCACGTGTATAGATTGCTCCTGTGAGATGGTCAATATGATAAGCTGGGCTCTGTGCATCTAAAGTGAGAGGCTTGGATTTTCCTTGAATGAAGTTCAATGTACAGAAATATTTAAATTTGACTTTGAGTGTACAGACCAAAAACAGGCTACATCAATATTCATGCTCTACAAGGACCTCTTCCCCGTGTTCTTCACCTAAGCCCAGCAACATAACTTAACATTCCTTCTCCCCATGTGCTTATCTACATCATCTTCAATGCAACCTTGAGATGAAATCCTATTTTCACACTGAGTACAATCCTCCATTCTATTGTGTGGCACTGCCATAATGCTAAATAACTTTGATTCAAAGCAACTAGCAGGCTCAAAATTGGGGATCCATAAGGGACGGTGGACCATTTGCAGCAGGAGATTGTACTTAACCATAATTTGTAAGTACACAGCTTAGCATATCCCTCAATCTACCATTACCAGAGGACCACCCTGGTTCAATGAGGAGTATAAGAGATCATAAGCACCAGGCAGTCCTAAAATTGAGCTGCCAGTGCGGTAAGGCCGTAACACAGGAGTATTTGCTGGTCGGGTCAAGGATCTGCAGTTCCATCTCACCTGGTCATTAACTTGTGGTGGACAATTAAACAATTCATATGATGGAAATGCTCCTTGAACATGCCTATCCTCGATGATGCTCAGCACATGAGTGCAAAGGACAAGCTGAAGTGTTTGCAACTCCCCTCAGCCAATCCACCTCTCCATTCTCCTAAGGACCAACTATGAAAGCTTCCAGTCTTCAGCAATTGAGTTCATTCCACATGGTATCAAGGCATGACTCAGTGCATTTGGATACAGCAAAGGCTCTGGGCCCCTGACTGAGTTCCCTGCTTTTTTTTTTACAGTGTGGCGCTAATTTGTTTAAATTGATGGGTGGCTTGTAACATTATTTCTGTGACAGCAGAAAACATGGTAACTTACAGGAGTCAGTTTTGTAGGATCCACATGGGAACATTCAGGTCACTGTGTGGCAGGCAACTAAGAGGGAATGTTACCTCCAACACAATCCCAGCTGTGGTGCTGAAAACATTAGTTCCAGAGCTGGTCGTGCATCTAAACAAATTGTAGAAACATAGCAGGTAGGAGCAGGAGTTGTCTATCCAACCCCGTTCAATATGCTCATGGCTGATCATCAAGCTCAGTACCCTAATCTGGCCCTCTCCCACTTCCTGTGGAACCAAATTCCACAGGTTCACCACTCTCCAGGTGAAGAAATTTCTCCTAATCTCAGTCCTAAAAGGTTTACCCCAAATCCATAAACTATGATCCTGGTCTGGACTACTTCACCATTGGGAACATCCTTCCTGCATCTAACCTGTTGGAATTCTATAGGTTTCTATCAGATCCCCTAGCATTCTTCTAAACTCCAGTGAATATAATCCTAACTAACTTGACCTCTCCTCATACATCAGTCCTGCCATCCCAGGAATCAATTTGGTAAACCATCACTGCTCTCCCTCTATAGCAAGAACATCCTTCCTCAGATAAGGAGACCAAAACTGCAGAGAATATTCCAGTGTGGCTTCACTAATGCTCCATATAATTGCAGTAAGGTATCCTTATTCCTGTTCCTGAATCCTTTCGCTATGAAGGCCAGCATACAGTTTGCCTTGTTTATTGTCTTCTGCACCTGCGCACTTACCTTCAGCGACTGGTGTACGAGGATACACAGTTCTCATTGAACATTCCCCTCTCTCAATTTACAGCCATTCGAATTGTAATCTGCGTTCCTACTTCTACTACCAAAGTGGCTAACCTCACATTTATCCACATTATACTGCATCTGCCAGGCATTTGCACGCTCATTCAGCCTGTCCAAATCACACTGTAGCATTTTTATACAATCCCTACTGTGTGGAAATAGTCTATTCGGCCCAACAAGGCCACACTGATCCTCCGAAGAGCATCCCACCTGGACCCCTTTTCCTACCCTATCCCCGTAACCCTACATTTCCCACAGCTACCGCACCTAACCTACACATCCCTGAACACTCTGGGTAATTTAACATTCCAGTCTGCCTAACCTGCACATCTTTGGACTGTGGGAGGAAACCGGAGCACCCGGAGGAAATGCATGCAGGCACACAGTGCAAACTCCACACAGTCACCCGAGGGTGGGATCAAACCCGGGTTCCTGGCGCTGTGAGGCAGCAGTGCTAACCACTGAGCCACTGTGCCATCTCTGCATCTGCCTTATAGCTCGCCCTTCCACCCAACTTTGTGTCGTATGCAAATTTTAAAATATGATATTTAGTTCCCTCATCTAAATCATTAACACATTTTGTGAACAGCTGGGGTCCCAGTACCAATCCCTGCATTACCTCATGAATCACTGCCTGCCATTCAGAAAAGGACCCATTTATTTCTACAGAGATAGTAGGAAGAAGGGTCTCGACCCAAAACGTCAGCTTTCCTGCTCCTCTGATGCTGCTTGGCCTGCTGTGTTCATCCAGCTCTACACCTTGTTATCTCACATATTTCTACTCTTTGTTTCCGGTCTGCTAACTAATTTTCTATTCAACTCAATGCACTAATCCCAATCCTATGTGTTTTAATTTTGCACGTTAATCTCCTATGTGGGACTTTTGTCAGAAGCCTTCTGAAAGTCCAAATAAGCTACATCCATAGGCTCCCTCTAATCAACTGTCCAAGTGGAGTCCATTACTCAGTTTATCTAAACCTGGGAACAGTGAACTGAAGCAGATTCGATATGAGGCAGAATCTGAGTGACTGACAGAACCAGAAGTATCTTCTCAGTATTCTAGAGTCTCCTTATATTTTTTGCCTCAGGGTGAAACAGTGCAAGATCATGCTTTCAGTTCCCCTGCAATAGAACGTTGTCCCTGTAGAATTGTTCATAATGCAGGTCATATGAAAACAGAATATTACTGCAAGATCATCAAACCAGAAGAGACAAATTGAAGCTATAAAATAAATTTGAAACTGATGTTAGAAAACATTCCTCTAGTCAAATGTTGAGAGGTTTGCTTTGCTCCTGTTGGCTTTGTTCTTTAACAGCTATGCACAATGTGACACTTTTTTTTGATCCTCAATTTATTCGGCAAGAGTTTTGATTGGCTCACTATGGTTTATTTACATCAGGTTTAGATGTAACATTAGGAGGCAACGAAAAATCTTTTTAAAATCTTTAAAATCTTTTTCAGAAACTGCTAATAGTAAATGCTAGTCATAATCATAGAAACCTTATAGTATGAAAGCAGGCCATTCAGTCCATCGAGCCCACACCAGCACTCTGAAGAGCATTGCACCCAGATATGCCCCGTACCCTACTACTGTAACCCTGCATTTCCCATGGCTAATCCACACATCCCTGGACACTATGGGCAATTTAGTGCATTCTTGGATTGTGGGGGGAAACCCATGCAGACACAGGGAGAAAGTGCAAACTCCACGTAAACAGTTGCTCGAGGCTGGAATCGAGCCCAGGTCCCTGGTGTTGGTGAGGCAGCAAGGCTAACCACTATGCCGCCCCTATTTCATAGAAAATTGCATGTTTTATAATTCAAGTGAGTAGCCTCCATTCGCTGAGGGTGATGATTAAGGTTTTTGACAATTTGTTCCATCAGGCTTATTCCATTTGATATTATTAATATTGTGAGAAAGCATTAACTGATTTAGTCCAGGAATAACAATGTAAGCAGTTCTTTTCTCCTGGTAGAAACAATTAAGTTCAGACCATTAATTCATTTTGATCTCCCTTTTGTTTTCTTCCCTTTCCTAATTTTTTGAGACGGCTTGTGTTTTGTGATTCTGTGATAGTCTGGATGTTGTGTTGTGTTGTTGAACTGAACAAGTCCTGACAGTTCCTGTTGGTGGAAGGAATGAAATGTTTGGTATGGCCCTCCCCTCCACCAGTCTTCCCAATGTAGGAGGCATGAAAATTTGAGTGGTTCCACTGGTTTTCCCTGCAAACCTCGCCCAAATTCAGCGTAACCAACACAAAAAAATCGCGGATATTTAAATGTTACCTGCATTCAGTGTAGTTCAAATTTCTGTTATGTTTTGTGCTGGTTTACAGATTGAATCACATTGAGAGTTCTGTCAGAAGGTTTAACCGTTATTCTCAATCATTTGGGCATAAGGGCACGAATAGTTACAACTGTTAAAATGGAATTTTAAAAACATTACTCGAACTCTGCGAGCCCCTCCTTTTCCATAGCCCCTGATGATAAGCCTCCTTTAAGGTTTCAGTTTGCCCAAACCCTGAACTCCCATCTTCCTCAGCCGCCTTTCCCATCTCCTCTCAGGGCCTCTCCAACCTCATTTTATTTCCCTGACACCCACTTTTTGCTCCCTTGCTTTGTACCCACAAAGCTGCTGGCCATTCATGTTAACTGACGGTGTTAATAATTCCTTCTTTTCTTCTCTCCACTACATTTAGTCATTATTACCCCTCTCCTGACCCCACAAACCTTGCTGATCATCTCCAACTTCCCTTTCTTCTGACCAAGTTGTTTCTTTCCAAATCTATACCCATCTTTCCAGGAACTCCATGTTTGAGGCTTTCCAATCACATTTCCATCACTACATCAGCAACAAAACACACATTTTCAGTGAGAAATGACATCTTGTACGACAGTGAGCAACGAGATGATTCCTCCTCATCCTTCTTGATCTGTCTATAGCCTTTGACAGTGATTGACTACACCAATCTGGTCCAGTATCTTTCTGCAGTCATCCAGCTGGATTGGACAGCTCTCACCTGGTTCCTTTCTTATCTATCAAGTTGTATCCAGCATACCACTTGTAATGACTTCTCTTCCTGCTGCTGCAGTATTACCTATGGTACTCTCAAGGCTCTATCCTTGGTGCCTTCCTATTTTTAATCTGCATGTTGCCCCTTGGCTACATCATCCAAAAGCACAGAATTAGTTCTCACCTCTTTGCTGATGGCACCCAACTCTACACACTATCTCCTCTCTCCACCCATCCACCATTGCCAACTTCCTGGCTGTTTAATCCCAAATCAACGAGCAGAAGTTTCCTGTGGTTAAATATTGCAAAAACAGAACCCACTGGATATGAGCTCTGCTGCAAGCTCTGATCCCCAGCTACCGATGCTATCCTCAGGCTGGCAAATGTCAAAGAGTAGACCAGACCGTTCATAACCATGGTGTCATATTTGACCATGAGATGTGTTTATATTCATGCCCTTGCAGAGACCAACTGATCTATCAATGCAGCATTACCTGACCTGCTCTTGTCTAAGTTCATTTGCTACTGAAGCCCTCATTCTGCCTTTAGACTTGAGTATTCCAACACAGTCATTGCTACATTCTACCCTCCATAAACCTAACATCATCCACAAATCTGCTGCCCTGTCCTAACTCGCACCAAGCCCTGTTCACCTATCATCCCTGTGCTCGCTGAAGTAAATTGGTCCCTGGTCATTCTCATCCTTATTTAAAATCTCTTCCCTGTTTCTCTAATCCCTTCCAGCTTCATTATCCTCTGAGAAAACTGTGCTCATCTAATTCTGGCTTGTTGAGCATTCCTCATTTTAATTGCTACACCTTTAGTCAGAGTACCCTCAACCTTCAGAATAGCATCCCTTCCCCTCTCTTCCTCTCTAACTTGATTTTCCTCCTTGTAAGATCTTCCCTAAAACTTACTGACTTGACCAATCTTTGATCATCTAACCTAATATCTGCTTGTGACTCCAAGTCATATTTTGGAAGGACCATGGGAAATTTTATTCTGTTAACACCCGTGTATAAATTTGTTATTGCCGTACTTGTTCCGTTTCTAGCCTGTGAACATTACACACAATTTGCATTTAATTCTTTGTGTGGGATGACAGGGATCACGCAGTAGATGGCACCAAACTGATCCCAAAAGGCTGCACAGCCTCAGCTTTTATTAGTGAGCAGCTCAGATTTAACCTATTTTCAATGCTATACTTCCTGTCTCTGATCAGGGACACAGCAGTTTTCCTCACTGTTTTGTATATGTTTTAAACATCTTTTATACTCCATATCTTTGAAGGTTGGGCCCTACAGGTGGACACACTGATGCTTTTCTGGCAGAATATCCATCAAATCTTCCATGTTTTATGGGTTAATTCACTTGCTCCCTTTGTGGGAAATGTCAAGTTTACCTATTTTACAAATGCAAGTTAGTTTTCCTAGCTAGTTATGAGGTAGGCACTGATCTATATGATGCTGTGTAATAATTGGTTTGTTTGCTCCTATATTTCCATATCCTCTGTTGGGATCCAAATCTGTCATTTCTTGCAATGTTTAAAATCTCCCTGGCAGTCGTTCTAGACATATCAACTTTGTTTGAGTCAATTTTGGCTGATTTCTTTTGTGCATGTAATTTAGTGCTTGGCTTCTTTCAATATCTTGTGGTATGATGAGGCTGAAATGATGTTGGATGAGGAATGGGAGGCCATTTCATTGGGCCATATAATGCAACACAAGACCATTTGGCATATCGTGCCTGTACTGGGCCTGTGAAGAGTTATCAAATTAGCCAACCTCTTCAGTTCCTTTCCTATAGTGGAACAAATAATTCTCTTTTATCTATATTCAGTTAGCCAATTCCTTTTTCAAAGATTATTTTGAACTTGCTTCTAACACACTTTCAGACAGTCTATTCCACATCATGACTTGCTGCATAATTTTTTTTTCTCGTACCTTTGGTTCTTTTGTTAATTTTCTGAAATGTCTGTCCTCTGGGAACTGTTTCTCCTTATTGATGCTATAAAAGCCATTCATGATTTTGAGCATCACTATAAAGTGTCCACGTAACCTTCTCTACTCCAAGACAACAACAATAGTGTCTCTGAATCAACTGAGTTTTTCTTCCCTGGTACTCTTCTGTTTAATGTCTGCTCCCTACATGTGGCTATTGACAGCATTTCTAAAATGTGGGGTCCAGAACTGAGAACATTTACTCTGGCTGGGACCTAGCCACTATTTTATATAAATTTAGCAGCACTTCCTTATTTTTACACTCTATGCCTCTGTTTATGAAGTCAGGGCTCCTTATGCTTTTTTTAACAGCTTCCTTAACATATCTTGCCATCTTCAAAGAATCTTGGACATACACCCTTGGGAGTCTCTGTTCCTGCATATCCTTTAAAACTGCATCATTTAGTTTAAATTGCCTCCTACTGAAAGAATTACTTCATGTTTCCCAGCTATTCACCAATCTGTACCTGTCCCCTTGAAGTTTGTTACTATGCTTCTCACTATGTATAATGTTTCCAAATCTTGTTATTTGCAGACTTTAAGAGTGTGCTATCTGTTGCTGTAATTCTCTCTTTTCTGTTCCTTTTGGCAATTTTGTATTCTTGCAGCACTGCACCTTAAAATCCACCGGCTTCAATTTTGTTAAGTCTATTAAACATGACTCCACATCAAATGACTTTTAAAAGCCAGTAGACACAGCATCAATCGTAATACCTTATTTAACCTGTTCCAATAATTCATCAATTAAATTAGTCCAACATAATGACCTTTAACCAATCACGATTGGCTTTTCCATATTTTTCCAAACACTAATGTATTTTGTGCCAAAAACTTCATTGGATTTCATTTCTTTTTAAATTCATTCATACACAGGATGGGGATGTTGCTGGCTAGGCCAGCATTTATTACCCATCCCTAATTGCCCAGAGGGCAGTTAAGAGGCAACCGCATTGCTGTTGTTCTGGAGTCACAAGTAAGTTCAGGTGAGGTGAGGATGGCAGTTTCCTTCTCTAAAAGACATTAGTGAACCCGATGGGTTTTTCTGACAAATGACAATGGATTCATGGCCATTATTAGCCTTTTAATTCCCATTTTTTTAATGAATTCAAATTCCATCATCTGCCATGGCAGGATTCGAACCCAGGTCCCCAGAACATTAGCTATTGCAAGTGAGGAGGACTATCTAGCTTCATCAAATTTTCGATGTGTTGCAAGTGGCTGCACAAAATTAACATTCTTTGCACGTTGTTGAATGAGCTTCATATTTGTTTTATTGGACCATTCTTTAGAGAGAGATGGTTTCTTCAAAGATATTGGTGACATTTCTTAGAAATAAAATGCTAGCCTTTTCTCTCTCATAACATGTAGATGAATGCCACCCCTGTGATATTTAAGTGTAAATATTACAGCTTAAGAAAGGGTCTATACATAGTTAAATGTTAAAGTCTAAAAAGTGCTACCCAAGTTGCATGCCTTATCTATTAGCTTTGTGAAAATGGCATCTTGCTATCTGCCTCATTTGTGAACATTGTGAAGTTACTGTGTATACATAACAAATATAAACAAAAAAAATCACAGAAATTTAGCATCGTTCCAAATTTTTTAAAATATCTTTTTAATATGTCAGTTGATAATTACTGCTGATCAACATTTCCCACTGCAGATTAACTGTTAGTAGTGTGAACTCTGATTCGTTTAGGTGCTAATTGTTGTTGGAGACTAAAACTGTTCACTTTGTTTTTATTTAATTTGACTTTCATATCTGTTCTTTCCCTCTTTTTCATCCTCTTTGTCGTTCTCTTTTTGTACTGAATTTGACATTAATTCCTCCATTGTAATAAATGTCTCCTTCTCTTAATCCTCTAATTACTTCTGAATCTTTCAGTTGATTGGTTAAAGAGTTACACAATTACTTGGCCTGGTTACTCCAGTCCTAGGTGCCTTGTATCTCTTCATTGCTCTCATTGAATCAACTCTCACTTTGGGTAATAGCTGCATAATAAATCGTAAGGAGTTAAACAGGCAAGAGCAGATCCAACTCTCAGCAGACACCATCAGATCTCATGCTACTGCAAAATCAAAGCCAAAATGGAAGGGGCAAAGTTGTGGTGTACGTGGGGTTTGGTACTGAAAGCGTCAATGCTGAGAAGTGCATTAAGTTCCACCCAGTAGGATGTTGTCATTGGAATTTGGGTGGGGAAAACAGCTTGAAATCTAGAAGGAGATAGACTTGCCATCTCGGTCTCCTCAAAGACATTGTTACTGAGGCTATCAAACCAACATAACCAACAGTTTGGTCCAGTAATATAGGCTATGGAACACATCTCCTCCTAATTTGAATATAGCCAGTTCCGTTCTCCAGCTGTTTTACTCCAGTTAAGAAAACATTCACCATTTCCCAAACAGACCATGTATCATGTGACATTCTGTTGGGTCAAGTAGATTTAGTCTGCACTGATTTGATCTGGCAAGATCCCAAGCCTAGTTACGAGTTCTTGATCTTTCTCTACATAAAGCTATTATAAGTAAATCCTCTGTGGTTTGTTACAGAGTCTGTGGTTGTGGAAATGCCACTTCTTTCTAACTTGTCTATTAATTCAAGGCTGCATTTAGCAACTAGTGGCTGCTGTGGAGAGAGAAAGAAGATTTGTGTTGACCGGAATTTATGGTCCCTGCTGAATCTGTTTTTAAAAATGCATTCTCGTCACACGGCTCTTAACTGCTGTCTGAAAAGGTCTAGGAAATCCTTCAGTTCAAGAGCAATTATGGAAGGGCAACAAAACGCTGTCTGCATCCGATGATGAAATAAACTTTAAAAGCAAGCTCTGGAGCCCCCATCTTAGTGATGGACAATTGCCAAAGCCCAACATTTGATGCTTCTTCATATATCTTAGCAAGTAAACCAGTCTCTCAAAATAACATTTGAAGTTTGGCTTTGGTTTCTGTACATGAAAGTCAGTATGCCTGCACTCCTGGAGTGTCAAAGAATGAATTGTCATCTCACACAAACGTACACAATTCCTAAGGGGTAAACAGCAAAGATGCAGAAACAATGCTTCCCTTAGCTGTGGGGTCTAGAGCCAGAGATCACAGTCTCAGAATACAACGTAAGCCATTTAAGGCCGAGATGAGAAGGAATGTCTTCACTCAGAAGGTGTTGAATCTTTGAAATTTTCTACTTGAGAGGGCTGTGAAAGCTCAGTCATTATGTAAGAGCAAGACAGAAAGTGATAGATTTGTAGTTGCTAATGATAGAAAGGGATATGAAGATAGGATGGGATTTTAGAGAAGATTTGTAGCCCCCTATACACTTGACTGCGAAGGAAAACCAGAAGTCAGGTAATCCAGCTCAACAGACTCCAGAGTTTAAATACCAGACGGGAAAACACAACGACGCTTCATCGGAGGCTGCATTGATGATGTTGCCCAGCAGGGTAATGAAACGTCTGCGGAAAAACAACAAACCAGCTCGGTGAGCCAACCAACCACAAGATAGGATGGGAACATGGCATTGAAGAATATAATCAGCCGTAATAGGCCGAATGGCCTCCTTCCGCACTGTAGGGATTCTATGATAATCTACAATGGCGGAGCAGACTCACGGGACCGAGTCATCTACCACCCCCCCCCCCCCCCCCCCAACCCTCCTCCTATGTTCACTCAGTCAATGTGTTGGTCCAGACAGGTTTGGACTCTACCTGTGAAGCAGGTTGGGAAGGCCAGAATTAGGGAGTTCCTGTCCCTTTATGAATAGTGGATAATACTGAGGACTACAACTTGTGTTACATAGTGCCTGAACTGAGTAAAACTGCTAAAGCCACTTTACAAGAGCATTTTTTTGACATCAAGCCACATAGGGAGCTTTTAGTGAAGGCAGTCATAGCTTGGACAAGGAAGTAGGCTTGAAGAAGTATCTTAAAGGAGAAAAGAATGAAAACGAGGTGTAGGGAGGGAATTCCAGATCATTGGGTCTCAGGAATTGAAGGTGGTGCAAGGTGTGACCACCAAGAATCTGAGATGTATAAGAAGTCAGGACTGGAGTAGGTTATAAGGTTAGATGAACGTATAGAGATAGGGAGGAGAGGGAATGGAGGGACTTGAAAACAGGGGTAATTTAGAACTACTGTAAATTAGTATGTATGGACATGATGGGTGAATGGGACTTTGTGCAAATTAGAATATGGGTATTTAAGTTTTAAATTACCTCAAATTTATGGAGAATGGAATTGCAACAGAGTAGCCAGGTCCAGATATGAGAGGGTCAGTCATACAATGTTAAGAATGTGAAAAGAGTGGTCAGATGCTAATATTAAGATTAAACCGTCCACTAAGGTAGATGCTCAGGCCTTTAGAAGTAACTATAGAAACCCTTTTCTCAAATGGAATATGTAGAAATGGTCCATCAGAAATGTAAACAGAAGTTTCTGGAAAAGCTTAGCAGGTCTGACAGCATCTGTGAAGAAAAATCGGAATTAATGTTTCAGACCCGAAATGTTAACTCTGATTTTTCTTCACAGATGCTGCCAGACCTGCTGAGCTTTTCCAGCAACTTCTGTTTTTGTTCCTAATTTACAGTGTCCGTAGCTCTTTCGGTTTCCTTCAGAAATGCGTTCAGTTGGCACGTTGTAGGACAAAGCAGCTCGAAATGAGGCTGCAAAATGTAAATGAAAATTCAGTAACTTCAGTCATCATTTTTTGCACTTAACGTCCTGATGCAGTCAGGATATTTCAAACATGGATGTACGTAGCTTATTGAAATGGTAATTAAAATTCTAGAAAAATAATCCAGAAAAAAAGTTTTGAGGGCATATTTTTCCCCTGTTTGGAGGTGGCGAAGGGCAAATAATTGGGTGAGTTGACTGTAGAGGGTTTCCACAATTGAGGGCCTCGATTAGCTGAGGATCTCATTAGGCAGCTCCTAACAAGGAGGTCGGAGCTCAATCTGCCAAGCTTCCTTGTTGCTGGGTGTTGTGGGTCAGCCATCATTGCGCATGCTCACTCCTGTGTATGGACTGCAGATCAGAGAATTGTCTGTATTACTGAATGTGCAAAATTTTCTAGTAACAGTATATAATCTTATTCTGATGAATTTTTGGGAGGCCTAACCGAAGGTTTAACAAAAAACAAGGTGAATTTTACTTTGATGTAGCTTATTGAAAAGGCAAAGGTCTTGACTTTTCTGTTGTCGTTATTATGTGACAGGAAGAATTTGTTCAAAATATGTGCCTGGTTATAATGACTCAAACAGAACACCCAACTCTCTCTGTCATAGGTCGAGGAAGGTGCTTTCGTCAAAGAAACTTTTGATGAACTCTGCTGGACTTTAACTGCAAAGAAGAACTACAAACATGATAAAAACGGAAACTGCATTATTTCTGAACATGATGCGTTCAGGTTATGGTGTCTGTTCAACTTTCTCTCGGAGGACAAATATCCACTGGTGATGGTTCCTGACGAGGTGAGAATTTTATCAATTGTTTACGATTGAACGGATTTCCAGCAAACTTTCTTGGATTGAATGAGTGGATCAGGCTATTGCCCTTTCTTTAATTTTGGATAAATGTTTTGTCTTTTGTCACTTACACATCATTGACAGTGTAAATGGCAACTAGAGTTTGGATCTGTGCTCAGGTTGAGTGAGTGCTGAATCTTACTCCTCTCTGCACCGTGGTGCTGGGTAGAATTTTTGTCTGATGGAGCTTCATTTTAGATTGTAAAAACTGAAAGAACCATGGATGGTGTAAATCAGAAACAAAAACAAAAATGGCTGGACAAGCTCAGCAGGTTCTGAGGAAGGATCATTCGACCTGAAACGTTGCCTCTCATTTTTCTCCGCCAATGCTGTCAGATCTGCTGAGCTTGTCCTGTTGATTTTACATTGTGTTCCTTGCTGCTTCTAATTAGTCTGAAAAAGTAGCCTTTGATACAGATGTGTTGGATACTGTCCAGGATATATGTGCGTGTTAAACTGTATGTCATTTTTAGCATTAGACAAGTGTTAGATTAAATGTCATTTTAACAAAAATGTAAAATCTTCACAACTTTCCACTGAAGCTTCAAAATAAGTAAAGCATTTAAACTGGAACTTAGTGGAAAAACTTGCGGGATTTGGTTGGAACATAATCCAGTCTCTAGGTTAAATAACAGGCCCATTTCTGGTTCACGTATGTTCGGAATATCCAACAGGGCCATTAAATGTCATTCCTGATTGGGAACAGAGCTGTATTAAGTTTTGAATGAATCTGAGGGTAGGGAATCTTTTAGAATGATAACTTGTATGATATGTTGAGATTTTGATATGTTGTACCTGACTGAGATATCACAAAATTACATATGAACCATACAATTTAGGCCATTAGGCTCCTTGAGTCTGCTCTGCCATTCAATAAGATCACGGCTGATCTGATTACTCCGCAGTCCTGTCCACCCGCAATCACATTCACCCCTTTTCTTATTAAGAATCTATCTACTTCCTCCTTTAAAAATTTTCAGAACTTTTGCTTCGACCACCTTTTTGCGGCAAAGAGTTCCAAATGTGAGGAGAAAATATTCTCCCTATCTCTATCTTAAATGGACAACCCCTTATTTTTAAACAGCGACCCATAATTCTAGATTCTCCCCAAGAGTAAACATCCTTTCTACATCTCCCTGGTCAGGTCCCCTCATTTGCTGTACATGCTGTTTTCCAGTTTGTGAGCTAGTTTGTGCTGCATCTCAGAGCTCAGCTATCTCTCACTACTGAGATAACATACTGCTTGTTTTATTTTTCCTACCAAAATGGACAATTTCACTTTTGCCCAGATTATACTCCATTTGCCAGATCTTTGCCCATTCACATAATATTTCTATAACCCATTGAAGCCTTTATATGTCTTCTTTACAACTAACTTTGATGTGGCATCTTATCAAATGCCTTCTGGAAATCCGAGTAACGTATATCCTCCAGTTTCCCTTTATCCGCAGCACACTGTGTTGCTCCCTTGAGTAATCCAACAAATTGGTTAAACGTGATTTTCCTTCCACAAAATCATGTTTTCACTGTCTGATTTCCTTGAACTTTTCTAAGTGCCTGGCTGTACCATCATTAATAATAGTTTGTAACATCTTCCCTATGTCAGACGTTCAGCTGACTGACTAGAAGATTCCTGCTTTCTTTTTTTTCCCTTTTTGAATAATATTACATTTGCTATTTTTCAACCTGGTCGAGACTTCCTTAGATCTAGGCAATTTTTGAAAAATTGAAACCAATGCAGCAACTATCTCATCAGCCAGGTCTTTTAATATCTGAGGATGAAGTCCCTCAGGACCTCGGCACTTGTCAGCCCACACTCCAACATTTGCTCAGAACCACTTCCCTGGTGATTATAATTTTCTTATATTCCTTTCCTCTCATTTCCTGATTTTTCTTGTATCCCCTACAGTGAAGACCAATGCAAAATATCTATACAGTTTTTCTGCTATCTCCTACTGTACGTTAAATCCTCAGATTCACTTTCTATAGGATCAAGGCTCACTTTGTTAATGCTTTATTAAAAATCTGTAGAAACTCTTACAAACTGTTTTCATGAACTAACTTTCTCTTGTACTCTTATTTTCCCTCCTTATTAAACTTTTCATTGTTTACGATTTTTATGTTCTGTCCAATCTTCTGTTCCATCTTTGTGCGATTATATACTTAAGTTTGTTACTTTCTTTAGCAAATTCATTTAATCACAGAAGCTAAGTCCTCACTTTAGGTTTTCCTTTTTGTTGGAATGTATTTATTTGGTGTACTTGGAGATATTCCTCAGAATGACTACCACTGTATCTCTACTGACCTATCAATTAAACTAATTTGCCAGTTCACTTTAGCTAGCTTTGCTTTCATGCCCTCATAGTTACCCTTATTTAAGTTTTAAAATTCTGGCCTTGGACTAGCTGTTCTTTCCTTAAAACTGAAATTAAAAATCAAATCACACAATGCTATTTGTTTCCTAGCAATCCTAAACTTGTTGCATAATACTAGGTCCTGAATGAACTGCACTCGGTTTGGCTCAGGGTGTGCTATTTTAAGAAGCTCTCCAAAAGCATTTGTGAACTCCTGCATCTAAGCTACCTTTTTCCATTTGTCTTTTCCAGTCTATATGTAGATTAAAATCCTCCATGGTAATCACTACCTTTCTGCCATGCTCCCATTATTTCTTCCTTCATACTCTATCTACCATGTGGTTATTGTTAAGGGGCCTGTACACCTCTTCCACAAGTGACCCCTTGACTTAATCACTTCTCATCTCTACCCAAAATGCTTTTACATACTGTTACCCTGAACTTGGGTCATCACTCTCTACTGTGCTAATACCATGACTGGAGCCACTTTTTCTTAGTTTCTGTCCTTAAATGTCAAGAATCTTTCACTATCTGTCCTGATCTGTTGTTCTGCAATCACGTCTCTATGATACCAATCAGATTGTACTTATTTTTTTTATTCATTAACGGGATGTGGGCATTGCTGGCTAGGCAGCATTTATTGCCCATCTCTAATTGCCCAGAGGGCAGTTCATAGTCACCCACATTTCTCTGGGTCTGGAGTCACATGTAGGCCACACCAGGTAAGGATGGCAGTATTGAAAACATTTACTTTGTATTGAACCTGTATTTACCTGTATTGAAAAATCCAGCGCCTAGCCACAAAAAGTGCTTGAAATTGAAATAAACAGAAACAATCCTGTCAAAAAGTTATAATTACATTGTGGCCTGGCTGTAGGAAGATGTATTTGCAGTACTGGCAGGTGCCTCGATATACCTTGGCAAAGATGTAAACCAGTACTGAAAGCAAACATGCACTGCACCAAGCCTGCTGCACTCAGCAAACCAGAGGTTCTGGAGAACTGTGCCAGGCATTTGATGGCATGAAAATCAAAGGGATGTAGCTACTGGCAGCAGCCTAGGAGAATGGTTACAGCATTAGCAACAGGAACCTACGGTAAGTTTGAACTCATAGAATCCGTACTGTGTGGAAGCAAGCCATTCAGCCCATCGAGTCCACACTGATCCTCAGCAGAGCATCACATCCGGATTGACCCTCTACCCTATCACTGTAACCCGGCATTTCCAGTGGCTACCCCACCTAACCTGTACATTGTTGGACTGTGGGAGGAAACCAGAGCGCCTGGAGGAAACCCATGCAGACATGGGGAGAATGTATAAACTCCACACAGACAGTCATCCAAGGCTGGAACTGAACCTGGGTTGTTGGCGCTGAGAGGCAGCTGTGCTAACCACTGAGCCAGCATGCTGCCTAAAGTTAAGGTAAAGTAAAGTTGCTATAGAATTAGAGGACCAAATGATTCATTAGAGAAAGAGATGATTGGTGGTGCATATAACCTGAGGGTCGCCGTGACTAGGGGTGAGTTTGAGAAGGTGGGACCTTTGTGGTATCCTGAAGGAGTGCAGGAGTTATACCTGCAGTGTAGGCATCGCTCTGTGTTGGAAACCAGCCGTCCAGTCAACTGAGCTAATCGACCCCCGTTCTCACTCTTGTCTCGAGGCCAACCAATTAGCTGGAGAGAGCAGCAATGGCTTTTGGACTGATAGCAATCAGTCAGACCAAAACTGAGAGAGAGCCATGCCTTGGAAGATGGATTGTTAAAGCAGACACACTGAGTGAAGATGGAATGATTGTGTCAAAGGCACCAGATGAAGTAGAGAGGATGGGAAGAATTGGTGGGGGGTGGGTGTGGAGGTTTGTTCATTGTGATTCAGATCAGTACTGTGGACAGGCAGCAACTGAATTGGAGGGGCTGGAAGTGGTGGTGTAAGATGACATATGGATAGAGAGAGACAGAAAGCAGAGAAAATATTTCTGAGATCTTGTCATATGAAATGCATGTTTTGGCTCTGTGCTTCCATACTACCCACGTGTCACTGATGGTGTAAATAACCTGTAACCACCATACCTAACTGGTCATCAGGGCTGCAAACCAGCAAACTACCATCCCTTTCTCTGGTGAAATGCCAGCCTCACTTTTTGTGTTGCAGTGCAGCTAACATCAGGAGCTGAGCAGACTGGATGTTTTAACCTGTATCCGTTCGTTCTGTAATACTGCAGTCAACTCCTAACAGACAGCTTCAGCACAAGTCTTAACTACAGTAAAGTCCTACTGTTCCCAGGGGATACATTCCCAGAGAATGTTGCAATCAATGATTTCCATAAATGGCAAATGAACATGACACACCCGCATCTGCACTTTTACTCCACAAAGTAAATGTTTTTCTTTAAAACCGTGATAAGTGAACATTAGGTTTGTGGTGGGTGAAAAGTAATGCAGTAAATATTGCATGGATAAGAGAATTCACAAAGGGTTGTGAATGGGCTCATGGGCTCAATGGTTGTAATGTGCTCATGAATGACAGGACCTTACTGCACTTTGAACTTGAGTATTTGTGCATTGTTTATGTTGGGTTAAACATGATCTTAAAGACTACCACATGAAAAATGCACTGTCAAGTCACCAAGACTGATGCTGCTGGAATGCACCAGGAACCCTGTCAGCTATTTTCTTCAATGTTCTTTCCCATGGAACTGGGGTGACACATGAATAGAAGGCCTGAAGTGATTTTTATTGGCCAGTCCTGTTAAGGAATGACAGATCTCTTCATGTTTTGTAACAGTATTAACCAACTATCATCTGGGAGCAAATTGACTTCAACCTTTTGCCAAGGATTGATGGATCCCAAAGGGAAAGTCAGTTATGCACAGTCTTATCATTTCCTACATGGCACACTGCTGATCGCTGCACAAATTAGAGCGAATATTGATCCGCCTGATACAAGTTTGGAGCTGCGGAATTCTGATTTACAATTCCTAGGTTTTGTTCCTGTGTATGTCTTGTTACAAAGACTGATCATTCTGCAGATCCTTCAATGGCAATGCAGTAATCTTTGTACAGTTAATATGGCTGATTCCTGCCATCTTACTGCATTGTCCCACCCCTTGTACGTTAACTAAAAACCATTGCCTAACCTCTTTGGTTACAGCTAGATATGGCCTGAGGTATGATGAGATTTCTTGAAGCTCACGCACCTGACTAGCATTACTCTGTTTCTTTCTCCACAGCTCTGAGTCCTTCTGAGTATTTCCAGCATTGTTTGCATTTCTGCCTTCCAGAGTCTGCAGTTTTCTGCTTTTCAACATCACACGCACTCAGCTGGGTTTCTGCGAATGCTGCTGATGTCATTTGTAAACTAATATTGCTTCCCAGCAACCAACAAGATTGTGGCTCAGCAGCACAGTCTGAAAACTAGTGCTTCAAACCGTATACAGCTCTGCTGCAGATACCAGGTTAAGTGCATTGCCCTTAGTTGTGGTTAGAGCCTATGTGATGCAGAAACCACAGCACCGTTCATGTTGAAGACAAGAATAGAATCACTTGAGACATTACAGTACAGGAGGAGAGCAGGAAGAAAGTCAAGTTGCAGTCATGAAAACAAGTGTAACTTTTCACAATATCTTTACCTGACCTGCTTTCATTGGGCAATGGGGTACTTAGGACCATTAAACCTTATGAACATAAGGACGTGGTATGTTTTCAGATGCTTTTGACCTCTTTTTGCATTCACCGACACAATTAGCAACACTGCAATATGAATCAGTCCGGTCCTAGTTCTCTTGCCCAATGTACAATGGCAACCACAGAAATGCCGGGTTGTCATGGCATTGTTGACAGCAGTCTTAGCACCTGCATCTCTTTCCTCGGTTAGTAATTTGTAATCCACAGTTTATTTAAAGCTTTGGAGAGTCATACTGTTAACCCATCTGGAATTTGCTGAAATAAGGCACTGTTGTTTGTGGCAGAGTCCATCTTAGTTGGAAAAGAAGGTTGCTGATTTGCTCGGATTGTTTTGAAGAAGTTAAGAGTGGTTACGAGGTAAGAGTGGGCTTGATTCCTGGCTGTGGATTTGTGTGGAGTTTAGCAATCAGCGCCTGCCATAGCGATCAGTGTTGTGGATCATTTGCTTTATTTTTGTTGTTTTCATAAATGACCTGGATATAGGTGCTGATGCTAAAGTCTGCAAATATATTGGCGTTACAAATATTTTTGCAAGCATTAGGATTGCAGAAGAGAACTATGTTCTGCAAACAGATTTATATGCACTGGAGAATGAACTAAACTCTGGAAAATGGTATTTAATCCAAATAATTTCCATTCTAAGCTTATGGGCAGAGACAACACTAAATATATTTAACGCTTAAATGAAGCAGAAGTGAATGGATTATGAAAGGAAGGAACTTGGTGTTACAGTTAATAATTCTTTAAGAGGTTCATGACCAGTTCCAAGAAGCCAAGGCATAAAGGCTATATTCAATAGGCCTGCTTGATGCACAGGATACCATGTTGTCAATGCCCAAGACCCAGGTTAAACTGCACTTGGAGTACAGTGCCTGCTTTTGATTCTCTGATGTGATGGGTAATGTAGGGGTATTGGAATAGATCCACAAGAGATCTACAAGATGTGCAGCTTTATAAACATGGCTTCACAGAGCTCAAAACTGAGGCTACTTTGCCCTGGGCTCTTGATCCGAAGACTGCACATCAAGCCACCCTCTCCAGGATTGTTAATGACTTAATCTCTGCAGATCCTCCCTCCAGAATTCCACTACTTCAAATTTCGCTCCCAAAGTGTACCAAAGAATCTTCCTTGGTGAGACTTAGCATACCAGCCTGCTTCTATCCTACAGGACTGAGTCCTTCCTGTCACAAGTCTATTTCTTTCTCCCCTTATCCAGTTTCTTCCTACCTGGACAGTTCCCAATTACCTGAGCCTATACGTTTGTTCTTCATCACAGCCATCCACTCTCTCTACTCCCCACTTCTCACTATGACAATCTGAGGGCTCCCTGTTTCTTCCTCAAACAGAAGACCTACCATGTCCACATCTGCCACCTGGCTAAAGTTTTTTATCACTTTGAAACTCTTGTTCCTTTAATTCTCCTCATTCCCTCCAAATAAAAGATGTCATAGAGGATGTTCCCATTGGTCCGAGGTGTGTCTGCCTCATTCCAGCCCCTGCTTGGATCCACTCTATCACCTTTTTGTCCAGTACATCGATCACTTTATCACTGCAGTTCTCTCCCTGTAATGGGAATATTCATCTACTTTGCTTCCAATTTCTACTTAAGAGTCCACCACCGACACTTCCTTTCCTCACCTTCTCTGACTCTTTATTTGGGGATACTCTGTCATCAATATGCACTATATACCCACTCGCTCTCACATTCCTCACACCCTTCTTCCGATATTGACTCCACTGCATTCTCCCAGTTTCTCCATTTCTCCATTTCCACTGCTCCAGTTTCATAGAATCATAGAACCCCTTCATTGTGGAAACAGGCCATTGGGCCCAACAAGTCCACACTGCCCCTCCAAAGAGCATCACACCCTGACTCATTCCCCTACCCCTGCATTTCCCCATGTCTAACCCAAACATCCCTGGACACTATGGGCAATTTAACATGGCTAAACCACCTAGCCTGCACATCTTTGGACTGTGGGCGGAAACCGGAGTACCTGGAGAAAGCCCACGCAGGCACGGGGAGAATGTGCAAACTTGACAGACAGTCACCCGAGGGTGGAATTGAACCTGGGACCCTGGTGCTGTGAGGCAGCAGTGCTAACCACTGAGCCACCATGCCATCCCTTCGAATGATGCCCCTGTACAAGATGGTAGCAGCAGCAGGGTAGGAAGTGTTTGGGATCTGTGCCCATAGGCTCCCACTCACCTGGCCGGCCGCATTCGTCTTCGGTCTTTATTTTTGTTCTGTTTCTTCATTTCTCTTTTGTATCAAAGTCTACCTTTTCTTCTTTTCTGTGTCTACAGTAGAGGAAGGCGGTAGCGAGGGCCTACAATGGCAACAGCAGCATGGTGGACACGGAGTCCGTTCCTCGTGGCCGCGGTTTTATCAAAGGCTCTATCGCTGCTGAGTCTGGTCCATTCCTCCTGGCGGTGGTGCGGCAGTTTCAGCAGTGGCTCCTTGAGGCCATAGCCTCAATGTGGCAGCTTCAGGTGAAGGCTTCAGCGTCGGCACCTGGGTGGGTCCGGTCTGTCCCTGTTTGCTATGGCGGCGAACCAGTGGCCTCGTGGTGGGCTGGTCCGGAGATCTTTGCTTTGGTGTCGCGCAGAAACCCAGCAGCCGTGGAGGGAACGAAAGATGATTTTTGTCTGAAGTCTGTCTCAATTATTTCTTTTTATAATCTCTGTGATTAAAGTGGTGCAGAATTGTGGCGACACCTTACTGTATTTTCATAAATACAAGTGACAGTGTTCCAATTCGGCATTTCGGATGGGACTTCTTTCTTTTCTTCAATCAAGGATTGCCCCTCTCAGCGGTTGACACAACTCTAGACCATGTCTGTTACAATCCCTCCTACAACCATGATAGAGATCCCCTTGTCCCCACCTTCCCACCTGCCACTTTCTGTATAAACGGAACACCCTCATCTATTTCCGTTGCATCTAGTCTGATGCCACCATCAAACCCATCTGTCCATCTTTGCTTCCCGAATTTCAACTGACTGTTGCCTCCTCGACATTCTAGTCCATCTCTCCATCAGCCTAAACACTGGGTTCTGGGTTTGAGTCAAACCAGACTCGAGATGTTAACTCTGTTTCTCTCTCCACAGATGCTGCCAGACCTCCAACAATCTCTGTGTTCATTTCAGGTTTCCATCTTGACAGTATTTTGCTTTTATTATAATTTTAAAATCTAGATGCTGTAGTTGTATGCCTTTTTTTATAAATATAATTTATAATCTGAGACAATGGCGGCACAGTGGCTCAGTGGTTAGCACTGCTGCCTCTCAGCGCCAGGGACCCAGATTCGATTCCACCCTTGGGCGACTGTCTGTGTGGAGTTTGCATATTCTCCCTGTGTCTACATGGGTATCATCCGGGTGCTCCAGTTTCCTCCCACAGTCCAAAGATGTGCAGGCTAGGTGGATTGGCTGTGCTAAATTGCCTGTAGTGTTCAGGGATGTATAGATTAGGGGGATGGGTCTGGGTGGGATGCTCTGAGGGTCAGTGTGGATTTGTTGGACCAAAGGCCCTGTTTCCACACTGTAGGAATTCTGAGTGATTTTGGTAATAAAGTAATTAATGACTGTCCTCTGGAGCTGTTCAGTAATTTTGAAGATTGGCTGTTTGTGAGGACAGATGTGCAATGTGTTCAATTAAGGCTACAAAATTAGTTTACTTTATTCTTGAAATTATTTAATTCTAATTGTTAATTTGAAGGTTGGTAAATTAAAGGTCAATTATTTAGCCAGGTTATCGTTGACATTGCAAAATGGTTAAACTTTAAAAGGCTGTTCTCAAGTTAGTGTGGTTGGTTTGATGTGATATGTGTGTGTTTTAGTAGTGAACATTGTTACGTAACACAGTCAGAGAACATGCGATGTCATAAGAAAAATGAACATATTACTATGTAAAATGTATTTATTTGTGTTGTCGAAGTGTAGATGAGTTTCCCTTTAAACTTAGGAGGTTACTTGCTCTGCATTGATGGAAGGGTAAGGTTAGTCATTGAGTGAAAGGTTTGGTTGTGGGTAGGTCAGTTACTGTACAGAAATTCTTGTACATATGTAAGCCATGGTTCTAATATTGGGATCCTTGAAGGTAAAAACTGATTCTCTCTTGGTTTAAACAATTCAACTAGTTTGAAACATCCTTGAAACAATTGCTGGAGCTCCACAGATTGAAATGCCTGTCAATTCCATTCATAAACACACTGTCAATCGTATAAATAACTGAGCCGTTTGGAAGCCTTGTTTCTGTTTGAACAATGTGATGTCGCTACTGTCCGGTCCATAACCTCACTGATGAGTGAACAAAACTCTAGCATTTTTTTTTTTAAACAACTGAGGCTAAAGCTAACTATTTTAGCAATTGTTGGCTCTAAACCCTTGAGCAACTAACACAACAACCGCTACCACTTTCTCCCCTAATTGTTGCTACTGGATTTAAAGAGGAAGTCAGCAAGTCACATTTAGGCACTGATGTATTATTTCAGTCACTGACAGAATGTAAAGCTTAAATGTGGACAAAAACATTGTTTCATTTCCAGTGCAACACCAACTACATGCATTAAAATAGCACTTTTTAACATAGTAGATCATTCCTAGACTACACAGAAATTTAACATGGATCACCTACGGCCATTTAAACAAAAAGTATAAATTTCATTGGATTCAGAGTGTCACTGGTGATGCCAGAATTCATTGCCCTTCTCTAATTTACACTTTGAAAAGGTGGTGGAGAGCTGCCTTCTTGAATCACTGCAGTCCATGTGATGTAGATAGACTACAGTGCTGTTAGGAAAGGGAATCCAAAAGGTTGACTCAATTACTGTGAAGGAACGGCGATATTTTTCCAAGTCAAGATGGTGAGTGATTTTGCGGGGGAATTTGCAGATGTTCCATGTGTCTGCTGCCCTTGTCCTTCGAGATGGTAGGTACAGTCGATTTGGAAAGTACTGTGGAAGGAAGATAGGCCCGATTGAAAGATTGATGATCAAAGCACTACCAAAGAGAGAGGTTTTAAGGATATTCTGATCAGAGCTAATGTTTTGGAACAAACTGGGTCCTGAAGAAGAGTCACTCGACCTGAAACTTTAACTCTGATTTCTCTCCAAAGATACCGCCAGACCTGCCTAGCTTTTCCAGCAATTTCTATTTTTGTTTCTGACTTCCAGCATCTGCAGTTCCTTCAGTTTTTAGTTTAGGGAGGGAACTACAGGTGTGAAGGCCAAAGCAGCTGAAGACATGGCCACCAGTGGTGGAGCACTTAAAATCGCAGAAGGCCATGAGGTCAGAATTATCTGGGTGTGGATGTCTGGAAGGGTTGTGGAGCTGGTGGGACAGAGTCTTCGAGGGTGAGATCATAGATTCGAAATTGAAGATCAGAATTTTAAAGTTGAGGCACTGACTGACCAGGAACCAGTGTTTACAGGGGTGCTGGTTGAGCTAGACTTACCCTGAGTAGGACACAAGCAGCAAAGAGTAGAATACCAGGGGTAGGGTAGACAGGAGGTTGTTGGGGACAATGGACTGTTTTCAATACACTACTTCTGGGAGATTAAATGAGAATCTGTGATGATAAAAATTGTGTTTTCATTGACACTGCTATTATTTTAACTCGTACTTTTGTATTGCTTGAAACTACATTTAAATAAGACCACTTGAATGAAAATCCATTTGTTTAGTTCCAGGTTAAAGACCTAGTTGTTGAGGCTAAAGACTATGGAATTGATGTTTAAAAAAATCCAAAACAGAAAATGCTGAAGAAACCCATCAGGTCTGGCAGCATTTGTGGAGAAACATAGTTAACATCTTAAGTCCAATAACTTTTTTGTCTCCACAGATCCTTCCAGATCAGCTGAGGTTCTCTATAGCATTTTCTGATTTTATTTCAGATTTTGCGCATCGCAGTATTTTGCTTTTATATTAATGGAAGCTTAAATATGTGAGTTGGCCATAATTATCACATTCAATGATAGTCATCTTATGCCCTTGTAAAAGACAGCCTGAATTCAATAATAGTGAGTGGATGATTGAACTAATATAGCTGAGCTAGAGTCAAACAGCACATTCTGTAACGTAAGAAATGAAGCAATATTTCACAGATTATAAAGTGAATGATATCTTTATTTTCTGTATTGAGAAAGATATAGAAGTGTATATGGAGGCTTATTATTGCCCTATTCTTTGTTATTGTGTATGTTTTGTGGGGAAGGTAGTGGCATAGTGGTAATGTTCTAAGGCTGGTGATCCAGAGAGTGAGGCTAATGCTATGGGGATAAGGGTTCAAATCCCACCATGGCTGCTGACAGAATTTAAATTCTATCAATAAAAATCTGGAATTGTAAGGTAGTCTCAGTGATGGTGACCATAAGAATGATCTTTGATCTTTGATTATTGTAAAACAAAACACCTTTTAAGAAGGAAATTGCCATCCTTACCTAGTTTGGCCTACGACAATATGCCTGACTCTTAACTGTTGTCTGACATGAGCAAGCAAGCCACTCGGGTCAAGGACAATTAGGGATGGGTGACAAATGCTGGTCTTGCCACCAACTCCCACATCCAATGAAAAGAAAAAATAAATCAAAATAAAGCAATTTCTTGGCCAAAGCCTGCATTTTGCTTTGATGAGGGTGTTACCAATCTGCTTTCAAAGAAAAATGAATCATGTGATGGCTTCCTGATGCACTCTGATTGCCCAGCATATCGAGAGAAGGTTCTTTGTTATGCTGTCCAGGTCTTGATATTGTTTACGTGTAATTTGATTCTAAGAGCATGAAGTGACATGGAAACCAATAACATAGCTTGTGTACAATTCTGAAAACGTGACAGCTCACTATTATGATGAAGAAAAAATGCTCCTATTATGGCATCATAAGTCTTTGCACATAAAACATGAACTGGGAGTAAAAACCAAAAGAATTGCGGATGCTGTAAATCAGGAACAAAAACAAAGTTGCTAGAAAAGCTCAGCAGGTCTGGCAGCATCAGTAGAGGAGAAAGCAGAGTTAACGTTTCGGGTCCGGTGACCCTTCCTCTGAACTGGGAGTATTCAAGTTGGAGAGAAGAACTGGATATTAATCCAGTATCCCAGTGTACTGCCAGACACCCCATTTATAATGTGAGTACAACAATGTAATTTACTGAATCATTTGTAGGACTGTGAACAATTTTACCCCTGTAGTTCTACTGTGAAAAGTTCATTGAAAGAATTACACATGACAGTAGAATACATAGGGGAGACTACTTTCTATACTCTGTTGCAAAATTAATCTGTTAACAAACAGTTTTCCAGTAGTGTTTCTGTATAACTGGGCCCACTTAAAAGAATAGATAATTTGTCAGCAAAAGTTATCCAATCACTCCTTTGATCAGCCTTGTTATAAATCTGCTAAATTCCCTGTTACATCTACAAACTATATCATTTGAAATATTATAGCTTCAGGATCAACTGATCCAATCTGGACCCTCTTTCTCCTAGCTCAAGAACTGGGTGCTTAATCTTCCACCAAACGTTGCTGATCTCAGCCTGCAAGGATGGGTAATGTTGTAGCTGACTGATATCTCCCATAATTGCTGAAAAGGCACAAGTGATAAAAATGTAAATAGGAAGAGATCACAACTAGAATTTGTTGAGTTGACTCAATTGTAGGTGGGATCTTTTTTAGTTCAGTTCATGCAGAAAGACCAGTTCGTGAATGATCCGAAAAATGGAGACTAATTAATGAAAAAAAGGTTTATACACTGAGATTTCAGATATCAAATTTCATGCTGCTGTAGTAATTGCAATTGGAACTGAGTTAGAAAGTGAATAGCAAACACAATGATACAGTAGACATTATAACTAAATACAGTCACATTGTTTGAAAAGAACTCCATGACTGAATGAAAAAAAATCAAAACAAAGCCCCTCTTTTATACCCTGCAACTTCAAATTGGTTTATAGGGATTAACAGAATATTTGTCGATCAAAAGTTAATATGTTTGATCAGAATCCGCAAGTTTATTATATCTGTAGTTGAGTTCTTCAGCTTTCCAGTTTGTTTTTTCTAGTCTTTCTAAAAGATTAATACTAATGCTCAACTCATGTGACTAAACAGCAAGATTATTTCTCAGCTTTTCTGCTGATTAAGTATCTTCTTGATTAAATGCTATTTTTAATAAACCTTGCTTTTTTGACATCTTGCTTCTATTGCCTTTGTTTTTCACCAGCACACAGTTAAAATGCTGGCCTTAGCAGGGACTTGCAAGTGACTTACAAGGGAGAGGAGAGGGGAGGTGCTCACATGTCCTTCTGTATTGGAGTTGGAGATTCTTTGTAGGCAGATACATGGCATTCCCTAACTGATTAACTAAATGGGAAGAGTTAGAATGCAGCAAAACAATTAACCAACTATTAGATGTTGTTAGCTTCAGTGGAACTTTGAAAAGTGTCAAAGTGATTTGTCTAGTGTGGGTTTTGTTTATGATGCAACTGTTTTTTAAAAAAAACTCTCCAGATTCAAAACCAGGCTTTGAAACACTGAGTTATTTTTCTCATCAATGTGATCTGAATTGCTGTGGTAATGTGCTAGGTTCTACCCCAGTGGCGCCTTCTCCCAAATGCATGAGTCTCTTGTGTAAACATGTCTAGATTCACTGAGGGCAGCCGTTTAATTCATAGTACAGCTAGCTGCTCAAAAGCCACATGTCAGAAGCTAATGCCACCACATTTCAACATTTGCTGTCAACAGAAAAATAGTGCCATTTAAATGAATGCTTTTCATTTGTTGCAATAGGCTTGCTCTTAATTCTTTAATCTACATTTAGTAAAAGGTTTATTTTGCAAGAGGGCTTGTTTCACCTTAATTCAAAGATGCTTATGTCAAGTTATAAGTATCAATAAAAGAAATTTGCAATTTTAAAATGTGTTTCTCTGCCATTCCTACTAGTTTGGTATCAATATATTTCAAACAATTAAAAGGTAGTTCAAAGTATGCTTTTAGAGACCTAACAGTTCAGAATGTCCATTTATCATTCACTGATGTAGTTGGAGAAGGTTTCAATGTGTTTAAATTCTGTCTGGTTTCGTCATCAATGGTGAAGCTACTGACCTCAAGGATAGCTGCCTATAAAGATCTGACAAACTCTGGCATAGATTTCACCTTTTCCAATTTTGCCTCTTAATGTGCAACAAAAATCGGGATTACTGAGGGTCCAACAAATGATGTTGTCGAGCCGGATAAATCAGCAATCACATTGACGAAACCCAGGAAGTAAAATGCACTGACTATCCTTTTTTATAAATTTTGCAGACAGCAAAGGAAAGATTGAAACATGCATTGTAGAAGCTGAAATTCAATAAAAATACTAGTGACTGAAATTTTTATCATGGTAAAATGTAATTATAAAATTAATTTTTCAGAATCAGAGAGGTGGTTCAGCAGCAACAATAGTTTAGTGTCCTGCTATAATCCCAACTGGACCTCATCAACAAAGCATACGTTTTCAGGGATTTTACCAGCTGTATTGCAGGGTTAAAAATAAAGTTCTCATCAGATTAGTAATTTCTAAAGATTTCCTTCTGCGGGAGTTCCTGAGGTGAATTGCTAACAGCAATCTGTGGATTTCTGTGGCTAACTGTGCATGTGTGTGTGGCGGAAGTTGCTGTAAGATTCTCTGTGGTGGAGCATGCTTCAGTTTCATCATCATTACAAATCCAGACCAAATTAATTTGCCACAGCCAAATGGTCTTGATGTTTGACCTCTTCAGATCAGTACTAATGACTTCCAGAAGACGAATGCTGCCACATGTAGAAACACCCAGTTTCTAGTCAAGAAAAATAAGGATGCTGTTGATTGTTAATTCTGGTAAGTGAGATGACTCAACTTGTGAAACTGCTTCTTGTGTAGCATTGAAGATTTAATACGTATAAGATGTATATTGGGTGGCAGAAAGGATTGGTCAGGTGATTTCGTGCATACCTTAACTTAAGCTGTTTGAATTGGAGTTATAACCTTGTGATTATGTTGTGAATATCATACACCAGAACAAACATTCACTTGGCTCCTGTAAATTTTAGTTCATTTGTTTTGGGAGGAGTGTTTTGCCTGTGTCAAATTATGCTTCCATGTTGTTAAACAAATCTAGATTTCATGTATTCTAGTCATGTTTTCTGTGAACCTTGTGGTAGAAGTCAATAGCATCTTGACAATTCTACTTTCAGGTTCCTGCTGCTTCATGCCATAAATATTATCACTTACTGTTGTGTTATTGCCCATCCCTAATCTGCCCCATTGCTATGGATCTGAAGGCCAGACCAAGTAATGTTGACCGATTTAGGAACATAAATTGGTGCAGGAAAAGGCCATTTGACCCCTCAAGCATGCCTTGCCATTCAATAAGATCATGGCTGATCTGTCCCAGGCCTCAACTCCTCTTTTGTGTCGACTCCTCATAGGCCTCACTCCTCAATATTTCAAAAATCTATCTACTTCCTTTTTAAATACTTGGTGATCTAGCCTCCACAGCTCTTTAGGATAGAGAATTTCAAATATTCCCTACCCTGTGGGAGATGAAATTCTTTCACATTCCGTTATTCCATAACAATGTCCCTTTTTCTTTTAGATTTGCCTCAAGTGGAAATGTCTTCTCAACATTTACCCTCTCAAGCCCATCAGAACCTTGTATGTGTCAATAAGATCACTCCTGTAATGAAGAGAGGCCTAACCTGCTTAGCCACTCTTCTCCAAAGGGATTACTTGTCCAGTGACAATACCACTACACCACCATCTCCCCGTATTCTTTATCTCCAAGCTTAGGTGAAACGTTTGTTGTCACCAATTCTAAAAAAGTAACTGAGGTTATCTTTCTATACTAGGCATGTGCAGAAAGTTTCTGTTACATCAACAGCAACACTTGTTGATGATGTTAAATTCCTTCTGTAAAAGTCACCAGAAAGTCCCAGTTTGTATGGGCAGTTCACATGACGCGCATTAATACTGTGAGGCTTTGAACCTTTACATCTGTAACTTGAAAAATGATCCTCCTGTGTTCGAGAGTTAATGTTCATTTCTCAATTGTAGTCTTTCAGAACTAAGTGTAGCAGTATAAGAATCAATGGAAACGTGTCAATTTCATAGAATTGTAAGCAAGTCTCTGGGATAGTGACTGTCTCCTGGTTTAAAAAAAGCCCTCCCTTCTGATCGATGCTGAGAGCAGCTGTGAAAAGCTTTGTCAGGCGAAAAACTGGTCCTCTCCAATGCAAAGAAAGAAATACTGGTAGAAGGACAGCATTTCGGGGAATTGGAAAAGTCGTCATTGTTAATATAAACTGTTGCTGAAGCAAACTAGAAAACTAGAATAGAGGTACTGGATGGCTAAAAAGAAAACTGCCTCACCTCAAAGTTGCAAGGTTGTTGTTGTACAGAATATTTACCCTAATTTACGTACCATCAGAATGTATCGGTTAGATGTCAATTTGCTTAATATCATTCATGTTAATAGTATTGTTATAAAGTTGATTACAAACAAGGTGGACGGTATTGATTAAAGTTTATATAAAAAGGAATTGCTGGGATGGGGTTTGTTGAAAGATGAGGAAATAGAGTTATGTGATAGTATAAACTGGTAAATAAACTAACTGCTTAGAAATCAAGTTGTGTTTCAACTCATCTGTCTGACTTGGGATTTGGTTAACAAATGTAACATTACTTTATGATACTCTAATCTCTGAAAACTGCATTAAGAGTATGAAAGAGAAACATTCATTTTTTTTATTTCTTGTAATCAATTTAAAAATAAAAATGTTTCAGGCTATCGAGCAGGCTAATGCCTGATGGTTGAAAATACCAGGCATGTGATGAAATAAAGTCAGGACAGCGAGCACCTGCAAATACATAAAATGGCACAATGTTCCAGTTATTTTAAACTGATTTATTGCATTTGGAAATAACAAGATTTGTTTTATTATAGGAAGTGCTTTTTCAATGGCGGGGGGGGTGCGTTAGTTAGCTCAGTTGGCAATGCAACTGGTTTGCAATGCAGATTGATGCCAACAGCGTCAGTTTCAGTACCAGCTGAGGTTATCATAATAGTCCCACCTTCTCAAACATGCCCCTCACCTGAGGCATGATGACCCTCGGGTTAAGCCACCACCAATTGCCTCTCTCTAATGAGAGCGGTCCTCTGGGACTTCAGCAAGTTTGTCCTTACTTTACTGACTTAATGTCTAAAAATCTTTTAAATCCGCAGAGTTCATTGCTGCTAACACTTTACAGATTGTGCCACCTTGACTAAAGATTTTCCAGATTGAGATTTAAAACACATTAATGTTGTCAATATCATTGTCTCTACAAAAATCTAAACTCATTTGGGACACTGTAGCTTTACATCTTTTGGGAATGAACTTCAAAGCTACAGGAGAAAACCAGAATTGTGAGAGTCAGTTTTATTTTAGTTCATACTCATTTATGATACACAGGATGGAATTTCCCCTCTGCATGAAGTACAGCGAAATTATCAAGCTGCTGCATGTACCTCAGTTCTCTATTTTGTTAGCCAAAGCTCACTGTTTAAAGTTTCATCAGAACATTAATAATTCATAACTTGGCAGATCTCTGCTACCTTTCTGGTGCTACATAAGAGACTACATAAACAAAAGTTGTGGAATTTGAGGAGATCTTTCAGTTAGAAGGTCTCCCAACCTGCCTCAATCCCCTACAGTTTGCCTACCGACAAAACAGTTTCACAGAGGATGCCATATCCCTAGCCCTATACTCATCCCTGGAACATCTGGACCACAAAGACACCTATGTCAGACTCCTGCTCATTGACTGCAACGCTGCCTTCAACACCATTATCCCCTCCAATACTGATCTCAAAACTGCGTGACCTTGGTCTCGGCTCCACGCCCTGCAACTGGATCCTCAGCTTTCTGACCCATAGGCCGCAATCAGTGAGGATAGGCAAATGCCCCTCCTCCACAATAACACTCAACACTACAGCCCCCTACTGTACTCCCTATATACCTTCGACTGTGTTGCAAAATTCTGAATATATGCCATTTAAAAGTTGGCTGATGACACCACTACAGTGGGATGGATATCTAACGACGACGAGTCAAAATGCAGAAGGGAGATAGAGGGCTTGGTGACGTGGTGCAATGAAAACAATCTGTCTCTCAACGTCAGCAAAACTTAAGAACTGATCATCGACTTCAGAAAGAAAGGAGGAGAACACGCCCCTATCTATATCAATGAAACTGAGGTTGAGAGGGTGAAAAGCTTGGAGTGATAATAACCAACGACCTGTCCTGGACTTCCCACATAAATACGACAGTCAAGAAGGCATGACAATGCCTCTTCTTCCACAGGCAGCTCAGGAAATTTGGCACGCCCATAAGGTCCCTCACCAACTTCTACAGGTGCACCACTGAAAGCATACTGTCCGGGTGCATAACGGCCTGGTAAGGCAACTGCTCTGCCCAGGACCGTCAGAAACTGCAGAAAGTGGTGTGCACAGCCCAGACCATCATGGAAGCCAACCTTCCATCCACGGACTCATTTACACGGCTCGCTGCCACGGAAAGGCTACCAACATCATCAAAGACCCATCGCACCCTGATAATGATCTCCTACAACCTCTTCCGTCAGGCAGAAGATACAGAAGCCTGAACACATGCACCAGCAGGTTCAGAAACAGCTTCTTTCTGGTTGTTATCAGACTATTCAATGGACTCCAGCCTCAAATAATGTAAACTGCAACGTAACCTGTATGCCTCTGTGTCTTTTTGATCTGTACATCCTTTGGTAAGGCTCCGATTATGGACTAGTTAGTAGTGATGGTTGGTGATTGGAGACGATGCTGGTGTGCAGAAATAAGCTGTGCTGTGGAGAATGAAGAAAGTTCAGGAGAGGACAGGGTGTTTTTATTTAATTCATTCACGGGATGAGGGTGTAACTGGCTATGCCCAGCATTTATTGCCCATCCATAATTGCCCAGAAGGCAGTTAAGAGTCAGCCACATTGCTGTGTGTCTTGAGTTATATGTAGACCACAACAGGTAAGGATAACAGTTTCCTTCCCTAAAGGACACTAGTGAACCAGATGGAGTTTTTCCAACAATTGACAATGGATTCATAGTCATCACTAGAATCCTAATTTAGATCTTGTTTCCTTGAATTCAAATTCCACCATCTGACGTAGTGGGATTCAAACCTGCGTCCCCAGAACATTATCTGGGCCTCATGATTAACAGCGATATTACCAATAGGCCATCGGTTCTGCTTTGGTAGGAAGCTCAGTTCAGTGTCATGCATCCCATACCCACTATTTAGCTGAATAATTGCCCACTTGTGCTTAGTTTTGTTTCCATCAGGACCACCCAGCTCCAGACCTCATTACAGACTCCATCCAAACAGGGACCAAAAATCTGGATTGCAGAGGTGAGAGAAGATTGACTGCCCTTGATATCAAGGTAGCGTTTCACTGACCATGGCACCAAGAATTCATAATACAATTGAAGTCAGTGAGAATTTGAGGAAAACTCTCCACAGGCTGTAACTAGACCTAATATAAAGGAAGGTGGATCTAATCATTGGAGGTTAATCATCTGAGCCCCAGTGTTTCATAGGATAGTGTCTTAGCCCCAACCATCTTCAGCTGCTTCATCACTGATCTTTCTTTCAGCATAAAGTCAGAAGTGAGGATGTTCAGTTCACCGTTCACAAGCATTGATGCAATTGCAGGGCACATGCAGCAAGACCTGGATAACATTCAAACTTGGGCTGATAAGTGGCAAATAACATTTATGCCAGACAAGTGCCTGTAAATGAGCATCTCCAATAAGATGGAATCTAGTCATTTCCCCTTGATATTCAGTGTTGTTACCATAACTGAGATACCCACTGTCAACCTCCTGAGAATGACCATTGATCAGAAACTTAACTGGACCAATACAAATAAGGATTGGATATTTGCCTCAATAAGTGGAGTTCAAACAATACAGGAAAAGCTTAATATCATCCAGGACTTTGCAGCATGTTCACTCATCACTACATTCATCTCCTTCAATATTCATTCTTTCCAACATTGGTTATCTGCAATGTGTAACATCTGCAAAATACATTGCAGCAACTTGATAAGGCTGCATTGATGGCACCATCTAAACCCCTCTGCCTGTATCACCAGGCGAGAAAGGGCAATAGGCACATTGAGGTTGTCCTCCAATTCACACACCATCCTGCGCAAATCCTGGAACTCCCTTCCTAATAACACTGTGGATGTACCTACACTTTATGGACGGCAGTGGTTCAACAAAGGGTTCCCTACAGTCACTTTGAGGATAATGAAGGATTGGCAATAAATGCTGGGCTTGCCAGCAACATCCGCATCCTACAAGTGAATTTTTAAAATAGGCCAGCGATTGTTTCTGGAGTCAAGATTCAAAACACCTAGGAAGCAAATGGGCTAATTTTGGTTTTGTTCCATTTAACTGCCATACACATCAGTTGCTTCCTAGCCTTAAAGAATATGCTCTTTATAGTCTAGAGAAAGTGCTTTAGGAAGCTGCAGAGGAATTTGGAATCTATGACCAATAATGGTTCTCTATCAGCTACCAGCAATGTTCCTGGTTCCCAATATACAAACATGTGTTCGAAGTATTGGATCAGAATTTGTAGTTGAGATAATGAGGAGGCTACACGTTTTTATTTTCTGTTATTATTGGGAAAATGAGATAGCAACTTCCAGCATTCACATGTGCGTCTATAAACCCAGCAATCTGGAATTTCCTGTCAGAAGTCAGCACTTCTCCATGGAATCAATACATGGTTGTAAAACATAATCACCTGGGCGTATTTTATTGGCTTGATAGTTACCAAACAATCTCTCTGGCTGTGAAAATTTTATTTTATAAATGTGGTGTATTCCTGAAAAATTTAATTAGTGTTGGAGAATTTTACTTTTGTATTATTTTTGCACTTTCTCCTTTAACTCCTATTCTCATTCATCAGTCCCAACCTTTATTTTGCTTTACATGCACAATTTAAATCTAATTATTACTTCCTGCTTCAGATCCTACGTGTCTCAGTGAGAATTCTTCAATCTGATTGGGTTGAAAAGCTGCTCTGTTTCTTGGATAGCAGGAACTGCAGATGCTGGAGAATCTGAGATAACCAGGTGCAGAGCTGGATGAACACAGCAGGCCAAGCAGCATCAGAGGAGCAGGAAGGCTGACGTTTCAGGCCTAGACCCTTCTTCAGAAA